>NC_090652.1:125029450-125354643 GCF_040937935.1 Hyperolius riggenbachi | reverse complement strand
GTAAACCACCTACTGTATGTATTTATTGTCCCAGTATTATCTGTTTAGTACAATACTATGGAAGATGATGGCACTATATAAATAAAACACAATTATTATTACTATTTTAACCACTTCGGTACCAACAGCCTCTGCCCCCTTAAGGACCAGAGGCTGCTGGTACGCTAAAACGCAGCATCCCGACAAATCGCCGCAATAAACCGTCGCTCCCGCCGGTCACGCCGCTCTGTCCCCACCGCAGGCTGCTCTCTTTGCCATCTCTATGACGGCAGAGCGCTGTGCGCCGGTCAGGAGCCGCTTTCATTGGCTCCTGACCCTGTCACTCAATGTAAGCCAATGGGATTGGCTTACAGGAATGCCAGGGCCAGGAGCCAATGAAAATGGCTCCTGCCCGGCTCACAGTGCTCTGCCGTCATAGAGGCGGCAGGGCAGCACATTGAAACGGGGACAGAGCGGCAGGAACGGGCGGGGATGCGCGGTTAATGGGACATAGAGCTTACGTCCAGTCAGAACCGCAGTGCCACCCGCCCGACGTAGATTTAAATTGCGTCGGTCCACATTTGGTTAAATAATAAGATAATAATAAGATAAATCACAAGAAAAAAACATATACTTCTGTTTATGAATAAATGTCTAGTGCACAGGTGTCAAACTCAAGGCCTGCTGGTCTAATGTGGCCCTCCGTGCCATTTTATGTGGCCCTCAAGAGCTTCAAATGTCCACCACTGTAAGCAGTAAAAAAAATGACAGCATGCTGCCTTCCCATCCAGTGGAGCACACTGATGACTGTGTTTGTGGCTGAAACATTGTCAGCTCAAGCTGGAGCGCAGCAACAACCCATGAAACCCCGCCCCCAGCCAGCAGAATTAGCATAGGGCCAGCTACTGGGATCCTAGCCCCACAACACCCCCCTTTTTCCTCCTCAGTGGCTAGTAAAAGACTCTCACAAACACACACACCTACATACCTTTCCTCCCCAACACCATCTTTCTCCCTACATAGCAGAGTAGCGCAACGGAGCAGAGTAATATTGGGTTGTGTTCTTCATGATGTTGCACGCTCTGTGCTTCCATACCTCCTCCCTATCATGTGGCATGCCGCAGGAGCCAGATGTATGCAGGATAAAGCATGTGGCTGCTGGAAAGAGGAGACCCAAAACAGCACTGGATAGTAAATACATATATTTATTGTTAGCTATATAGTGTCAACATCTTCCGCAGCGCTGGGCAGAGTATATTGTCTTGTCACTTAACTATCCCCCAGAGGGGCTCACAATCTAATCCCTGCCATAGTCATACTGTATGTCTAGGTAAGTATCGTGTAGTGTATCTATTTAATGGTGCCTATACACGGTACAATGAAAACATTTGATTTTCCTGTTTATTTGACCCAAATGATCAAACAGAGTGAAAATCGAATATAGTCTATTTTTTTTTCAATTGAGTATTCTGTTTTTCCGATAAACATCTGATTGGACATGTTGGAAAAGATTCAGAGAGATTGTTTGTGAAATTGTATAGTGTATGGTAAGTTGTATAAGAATATACATTTAGATAAAAAACAACTTTTTCTTCATATTAGATTGATTTTCTTGATTTTCAGAAGTATCAAATGTTTGTGTATGGTACCTCAAAAATAATTTTGAAAACTATTTGAGCAAATAAAATAATCAATTAAATTTCTGTGATCAAAAACAAATCATACCGTGTATGGGCACCATTGGTCTAGGGCAAATTTAGGGGGAAGCCAATTAACTTACCTGTATTTTTTGGTATATGGAAGGAAATGGCGGGCTGGGGAAAACCCACCCAGACACAGGGAGAACATACAAACTCCATGTGATATAGTGCCCTGGCTGGAATTCAAGCCAGAGACCCAGTGCTGCAAGGCAAGAGTGCTAACCACTACGCCACCATGCTGCCCTACCATGCTATAAATATATGTAAGTATACAGTATATGTAAATATTAACCACAGGTTTTTCCCCTTAAAAACCAGAGCAATCTCACCTCATGCACCTCCAATTTATTTGCCAATAACTTTATCGTTACTTATCACATTGAAATGATCTATATATATATGTATATTTTTTTTTTGTTATATACATTTGAAAGGGAATAATAATAAAAAAGAAAAAAATGTATTTATTTCTCAGTTTTTGGCCATTATAGTTTTAAAATAAAACATGCGGCTGTGGATAAAACCCACACATTTTATTTGCCCATTTGTCCCGGTAATTACAACATTTAAATTGTGTCCCTAGTAGTACAATATATGGTGATAATATTACATCCGGAAATAAAGGCGCATTTTTAAATTTAGCACTAATAACAAGCCTTTATTTTCAAAATTAACAGTAATATACCCGCATGACATACATATTAAAAAGTCTGTAAGGTAACTGTTTATGTATTTTTTTTTGTACATGGTATCATTATCCATTGTGCTATCCTGCAGAAGGGGGAGAATCTGCCTCCCTACAGTCGCTAAAGATATGCAACTTAGTTTGAGACTGTTCAATAAGTGTTAAATGTTAATAAACTATTTGGCCCGTGACTAAGCCTGTATTTTAGATTATGGCCCCTTACCTGATTGTGTTTGACACCCCTGGTCCAGTGAATTACAGAGCCCCTCCCTCCCCCACAAATTATATGTGCACATATGTGTAAATATCATGATTGGTGCTGTAAAAGTCACTTTTTAAAGCCCTGCTGGAACATAAACAATAAAGTATACATCTGTAAAAAGAATATTAGCAACCAATGTGAGGAAAATCTCCTGAGCCTCTTCAGCACGGTTGTTTCACACATGGATAAACTCACACTGAGCTGCTGTCATATGAACAGGTAATCTGCTGTGCAGGTTCCACATCCTATATTTAATCCCTTCACTATCATCTTATATAAAACCGTACGTGTCAGACATATATTTTCCATGGTTGGAAATTCCCATTTGAGCATTTCAGAAAGTGTATAATATCTATTACAATAAATAGGACAGGAAGGAATATATTGCAATGGAAAAGAACTTGTTCCCTAATAGGCAGAACCTTCTGTGAGGAAAGGAGAGAAATACGAGGACTGGAATTGAGGTGCAGCGTGGGGCAGAAAATAGATGAATAGAAAACTATCTATCTACCTATTCCTGGAAAATCTATGAATACCTGGTACACACCATGCAATTTCCTGTCAGACCGGTGAAATTAATTATTTCCAATGGGTGATTGGAAAATGAATCGGAAAAACAATCAGAAATCAGATTGGACCTGTCGGAAATAATTGATTCAATGCATCTATCTGACGGGAAATTGCATAAGACCCATCCCTGCCACACCTTTACCCACAACCCAATTTTACATGTGGCGTGGCCCCACCCTCCCCTAAACAGTTCTCTGGTGTCTAGTAGTCCCCTCTCCCACCTCTATACAGTTCCCTGGTGTATATTGCCCCCCCACCTCCCTTATACAGTTGTGGTGTCCAGGAATGAACCACCTCCCTCCTATAGTTACCATGGGGTCTGGTAGTTCTCCCTCCCTTCCTCCTATGGCTTCCCGGATGTCTATGGTCCCTCCCTCTCCCATATGGCTTTTCTGGTGTTCTAGTTGTTACCCCTTACTAGACACCAGAGAAGCTATATGGGGGAGTAAGTCCCCCCCTCCCTCCATCATATAGCTTCCCCGGTGTCTAGTGGTTCACCTCTCCCTCCTTCCCTCATATAGCTTTCCTGGTGTCTAATGGCTCCCCAACACCTTGTTAATAGCCGCCTCAGCCAAGTTTCATCTAGCTTGTGTTTGGGGCTTTGGTTGAGTCTTCGATAGCAGAGGTCTGCTGTAACTTCGGGCACACAAGAGGATTTGCCACAGTGTCATATTATTCTTTAACCCAAACACCAATACAATCCAGCTGTACCTACTGAGTTTAAAGTAGACCTGAACTCTTGCACAGGACAGAAGGGAAATATAGAGAAATGCACCCTGTAGGTATTTACAAAGTTTAGCCTGCTTCCCTCACATCTGTGGCTAATCCCAACTGTCATTTGATCTCCCAGCTGTGTCAGCTGGCTGCCTCATCAGAGCAGCAAATTTGTAAACACAGGATGTTAACCCTATGTCTGCTTCCATGAAAGCAGGAAATAGGCACACTGCAGGTTGATTGTAGGATTTATATCGGCTGTGACAAAGAAATTATTTTCTTTAAAGGTTATTATGCTGTTGCTTATCTTTTAGAGCAGAGAGGAAGTTTTGAGTTCAGGTCCGCTTTAACACCAAGCACCATAACATGTTACCTTTTTAAAGCGTTTTTTTCCCCCTAAGAAAGTAAGGCCTAGTGCACACCAAGCGGTTTTTGGAGCGATCCGCCGGCCGCATCCGCCTGGAAAAACGCTTGGCTAATGTATTGCAATGGGATGGTGCACACCGGCAGTTTGAGGTTTTTGCCAAGCCGCAAACGCGCCTCCTGCTGCGCGTTTGCGGTTTTCGGAAGCGTTTTGTCCTCAATGTAAAGTATAGGAAAAACGCAAACTGCTCTGAAAAACGCTACTTCAGAGCGGTTTGCCAGGCATTTTTGTTACAGAAGTTGTTCAGTAACAGCTTTTACTGTAACAATATGTGTAATCTGCTACACAAAAACGCACCCAAAACCGCTAGGTATGTTTAGAAAACCTCTCTAAACATACCTAAAATCGCTCTGAAATCAGCTCCCAAAACCGCAAGCGTATTGCGGATCTGCTAGCGGTTTTGGTGTGCACTGGGCCTAAGACAGTTTGTTTACAAATATTTTTTAAAGTAAGTAAAGCAAAACTGTTTCTTTAAGATGCTGACGCTTCAGTGTGTGTCTGCGTTAGCATTACAGATATTTTGTGATTTATTCTTTTATATGACGCGAGGCTGAAATGGTAATGCTTTTAACAAAACTCCAGGATATCACACAGCTCTAGAATTCTGGCACTAAATAAACACATTATTATTATAATAATAATTAAATACATTAGCATTTTCACTCCCCATTATCGCAGTGGGCTACATGTGATAAAATACAGCTACCATTGTCCCACAACTATGTCCACCAACAAAGGAGACATAAGTACATTTATTATGCGAATGTGTGCAGAGACACAATGCAAACCAATTTCAAGTGATTAATAGTTATTACAAAGAATTGTATCTTGTATCCATTGGTGGGTATTATATACATGTATTATGCATTCACAATGATTTTCCTGCAGATTAATGTATTATGCTACCTGCTTTACAAAAGCCGTAGCCTGTACAATAAATGGCATTTTAAAATTAAGCTTTTTCATTCGACATTACAATGATATTCCTTTATCAACCACATGATGGACATCATAAAGCTCTCGCAAATCCTTGCTACAGATTACCCTAATGTAATGCATGTAGCACCGGTAACAAGTCCAGAATGTTACATTCATGGGGATTTCTCTCATTATTTTCTATTTTTATTTATTTTTATAAGGTATAATATGTGAATGTGACCAGATTGAGGTTAACAAGATTGTCAGGTCACTAATATCATAGGCATGTTTATATTTATAGGTCCTTTACCCCAACTACCACCTCCCCCACTCCCATCTCTCCAGTCATAATATTATTTCACATAAGATATATCCTGGCCACGTGCACCTCTACTTTAGATGTACAAGGAGCAAGCACATGGCCATTAAGAAAGTGGGATGTACAAAAAAAGCTAATTTTTGGGGAAAATGTATATTATTTATATCAGTTCTACCCAAGGCCAGGCAAGGCAGTGGCACATATTGGCTCACACTGTGTGGCCACCACCGGCACTGGCAATAGCCGCTATTTACAATTTTTAGCTACTTATAGCTGCTATTTCCCTTCTACTGCTGCTCAGTGGCGTCTGAAGGGGATGGCACAAGGAGCTTTCACCCCTAGTTTCAGCATGCATGGTGGGTGACAACCTACCCCCTGCAGCCTCAGTCACGAGCCTGGTCACCAGTGCTCCCCACCCCCCGCCGCTTTACTCCCTCTGCTGCCTCCAAGTCCCCTCCTCCACAAAGTCAGATCCATGTGCTGGCGTGGTCCACTGCCCAGCGGCATGCCATACTTCACACCGCAGTGGTGACCTGTGGTGAAGGCAGTTTGCATTGCGCAGTAACAGGGCCGCCGTATACAGGAAGTACACAGAGATCACTTCCTGTATGCGGAGGCGCTGTTACTGTGCAACTCAAACTGGGAAGTGGAGCACGCCAGCACGTGGATCCGACTTTGTGGAGGAGGGAACCAACAGGTGGTAATACAGCTAGGGGAATGGGGGTGTCTGACTATATTCAATGGCTATATAGGGCGTAGGGTCTGACTATAAACACTGTCTATATACTGGGTAGGGTCTGGCTATATACACTGACTATATGGGGGGGCGTCTGGCTATGTACACTGGCTATATATGGGGAGGGCTTGGCTATATACACTGGCTATATAAAGAGGGGATCTGACTATATACACTGGCTATATACAGGAGAGATATACTATATATTCACTGGCTACTAGTGGTATGCGCTGGCGCTCTCCTCGCACTACAGGGGAAGGGGTTAAAGAGAAACTCCAACCTAGAATTTAACTTTATCCCAATCAGTAGCTGATACCCCCTTTTACATGAGAAATATAATGCTTTTCACAAACAGACCATCAGGGGGCACTATATGACTGATTTTGTGCTGAAACCCCTCCCACAAGAAGCTCTGGGACCGCGGTACTTTTGGCAGTTTGTTACAATGTAACAAGGTTCACAGACAGGAAATAGAGACAGCTGTAAACAGCTAACAGCCAAAAGATTAGACATGAGGGAGTTAAGCACTAAGGGCCTGAGCCCACTAACGCAGTTGTGCGCAGTTGTATGCAGTTGTGTCCACTTTTCAGCATCTGTAACATTGATGTTTTGCTGAAAAGCGGACACAACTGCACACAACTGCATTAGTGGGCTCAGGCCCTAAGGGTGGTTAAGATTAGTCACCACGGGGCGGGGCTGGGGATGTTTAAGGTTAGGCACCTGGGGGGAGTCTTAGGGTAAGACATCAGTAGAGAAAGGGTTCTGTATGAGAGTAAGGGTTACATAGTAAAATATTGGTAAATATTACTTTTCTATCGAAATTAAGTGGTAGAAAGCATGGGCGTCCGCACATATGGCAAAACCGGGCATCTGCCCGAGCCTGGCCGCCCGCTGCCCCCCCTGGCCGCGTGCCCGTGCAGCCAGCAGGAGGGGAACACGCAGAGAAGAGAGAGAGCGCTATGGGCACAGTGGGGAAGGGCAGACGTCTCCCCCCCCTTCCCTCACCTTAGGGGTCTCTCTCTCCCTCGCTGTCCCCTCCGGAATGAAGTGTGCAGCGGCTGGCAGCGGTGGGCGGAACTTACCTCCTCTCGCTCCTGCGCCGGAAGTTCTGGTGCCGCACTCTGGTCTGGATCAGGCCAGAGTAGCGGCTAATCCATCCGGCGCGTGCGACGAGAGGAGGTAAGTTCCGCCCACCGCTGCCAGCCGCTGCACACTTCATTCCGGACTCCGGAGGGGAGAGCGAGAGAGGGAGGGAGAGCCCCCTAAGGTGAGTGCCCATAGCTCTCCCTCTTCTCTCCGCTGCTCCCCTCCTCCTGCACACATGGCCACTTTTTCTGGGGACATATCCCCCTGGCTACATATACCGGGACATATACCCCTGCCTACATATACTGGGACATATACCCCTGCCTACATATACTGGGACATATACCCCTGCCTACATATACTGTCTGGGACATATACCCCTGCCTACATATACTGTCTGGGACATATACCCCTGCCTACATATACTGTCTGGGACATATACCCCTGCCTACATATACTGGGACATATACCCCTGCCTACATATACCCCTGCCTACATATACTGTCTGGGACATATACCCCTGCCTACATATACTGTCTGGGACATATACCCCTGCCTACATATACTGGGACATATACCCCTGCCTACATATACTGGGACATATACCCCTGCCTACATATACTGTCTGGGACATATACCCCTGCCTACATATACTGTCTGGGACATATACCCCTGCCTACATATACTGTCTGGGACATATACCCCTGCCTACATATACTGTCTGGGACATATACCCCTGCCTACATATACCTCTGCCTACATATACTGTCTGGGACATATACCCCTGCCTACATATACTGGGACATATACCCCTGCCTACATATACTGGGACATATACCCCTGCCTACATATACTGGGACATATACACCTGCCTACATATACTGGGACATATACCCCTTGCCTACATATACTGGGACATATACCCCTGCCTACATATACTGGGACATATACCCCCGCCTACATATACTGGGACATATACCCCTGGCTACATATACTGGGACATATACCCCTGCCTACATATACTGGGACATATCCCCCTGGCTACATATACTGGGACATATACCCCCTGCCTACATATACTGGGACATATACCCTTGCCTACATATACTGGGCACATATACCCCTGGCTACCTGTTCTGGGGACATCTCTACCCCTGGCTACCAGTTCTGGGGACATCTATACCGCTGGCCACCTATTCTGGGGACACCTATAGACCTGGGGCTACCTATTTTTGGGGAACCACTGCTGTCAGATTGAGTGTATTTTGGGGAACTGCTGCCAGGTGAGAGGTGTCTACATATTAAGGGGGCATTCTGCCTATTTATGTGAAAAGCTGTCTATTTATGTGCCTCATGACTGCTGAATTTGTCTTGTTGCGGGCCTCATGGTTACTGACTTTGTCTTGTTGGGGGCCTCATGATTTGTTGGGGGCCTCAAGATTGCTGAATTTGTCTTGTTGGGGGCCTCATGATTGCTGAATTTGTCTTGTTGGGGGCCTCATGATTGCTGAATTTGTCTTGTTGGGGGCCTCATGATTGCTGAGTTGGTCATGTTGGGGGCCTCAAGATTGCTGAATTTGTCTTGATGGGGGGGGCCTCATGATTGCTGAATTTGTCTTGTTGGGGGTCACATGATTGCTAACTGCGAGACTATGGAAAAAGCTGAATCATCATCATATGAGACAATAGCATTAAACCTACTTTTTCTGCTTTTTAAAACAGAAAATGAAACTGGGAGGTTCTAAAAAAAATGAATAATTTTTTTCAGGAGTACGATGGATGAAATTGTTTATCTTCACAGTTTATTTTCAACTTAATTTTCCATAATGTTCATGTATGAGTTAAAACGTTTGTATTTAGTTTAAATTGCTGTTGGCACTTTGTGATAGTAAAGTGACTTTGCAGTTTGGACACTCGACCTCCAAAAGGTTCGCCACCACTGTCCTAATCTAATGTCCCACCATTGCTTAGTTCATGTAAACTTGTCTCCACCCACGACCACACCCACATTCTGGTTCATGACCACACCCATTTTTCGGCGCGGCGCGCTACGCGCGCTGCATGACGTAGCTCCATTTTTTGGCGCGCTACGCGCGCCACACAACACCAGCCCAAATTTTTAACTCCCCACTTTGTGCCCCCCCCTGGAAAATTTTCTGCGGACGCCCATGGTAGAAAGTTAACTGAGTCTTTGTTGCTGGGAGGTTCAGATCACACACACGATTCCTCATCCTTATATAACTGCCGGCAAGCCCTGGAGTTCAGGAACTACTCAGCCATTCGCTGAAAGCATGTGACAAATCCTGCAATAATCCTCATATTTGCAGGCACCTCCCATTTGGAAAATTACTCAGCTTATGCGTATGTCATCTATGAGGTCATCTTGGGTCATATTTATTAAACATCAGTAAAGTAAAGCAGTTTGCTATTTTGTTAGATTTTAGTCATAATTTACTGCATGTGGTACATTAGGTCATGAATAGTACGGTATTTTGCAATATTTTACAAAAAATCTGAATTCTCATGAAACATAGGCAGCATGTTAGCACATAAGTTACTGATCAGTTTAAAGGTGGCCATGCACTGGTCGATTTGCCATCAGATCGACCAACAGATAGATCCCTCTCTGATCGAATCTGTTCAGAGAGGGAATGTATGGCTGCCTTTACTGCAAACAGATTGTGAATCAATTTCAGCATGAAGCCGATCAGAATCTGTGGTGGTGCTGCCGCTGCCCCCCCCCCCCCACGCATACATCACCTGCTCCGGCTGGCGCGAGTCCCCGCTGTCTTCTTCTCCGCTGGGTTATGGGTTTCGGGCCGGCTGGCTTCACTTCTTTCTGTCCGGGGGAGGGCGCTCTACTGTATAAACTTCCTGCCAGGACAGGAAGTGAAGCCAGCCAGTCCAGAATCCGGAACCCAGCGGAGAAGTAGACAGCGGGGACTCGCGCTGACCGGAGCAGGTAATGTATTGCCACTGTATTGCGTTGGTCGTCGGGCATTCGAACGCCGCTATCGACGCACTCCCGACCCGCCGGCGATCAAGCAAAATCTTCCGTACGGACGGCTCAACGGGAATCGACGGGAATGATTGTTTTCGGATGGAAATCAATTGTTTGCGTTTGCACAGCAGATTCGATCACAGTGATCGAATCTGCTGTATATCGGCGGGCAGGGACAGATCAAGACCAAGTTGCGCCTGGGGCAAGGTCAGGTTTTGGCGCCTAGAGGTCAGGTTTTGGCGCCTAAACTGCCATTCATTTTGCCGCCTTTTTAAGAATTCAACAAACTGCGCCTGGGGCAAGATACCCGCTTGCCCCCCCCTAGATTCGACCCTGTCGGCGGGAAAATTGTTAGGTGTATGGGCCCCTTTAGACATGCCTATACCTGGCGGTTAAGTCAATTTGTGTGCATTCTGCAGTTTTTAGTGGAGCTCCTATTCAGTTCCTATCCCTGTTTTAGTGGTGTTCCTATTCAGGCTGTGTAATAGAAAATAATCCTATATAATAGTAGAAATAAAACTCCAAATACTGGATTTTTTTTTATAGGGGATGCCTATAAATATACTTTTCATAGGTTGCTACATAATCAAATGCACCCCCCCTCCCCCAAAGAAAAAAAAAACCTTCCAAAGACAATTCTAACTTATGGAAGACAAAGACTTTAATTATTATTATAATTTACTGTATTCTTACCACTGAAATACTGAACTTTTTTCAGCATTTTCTGCACGTTTTACTGCATTTTCAGAAATGTGGAAACATCTTTCAGGATTGCTAAATACCCCCCCAGAAAATACCAATTGCGGTATTTGACTTGACAAAAAGATATTTACCGCAACTAGCTACCATAATTGAGGCCAATGTCTTTCCTGTTACGTAAGTGAGAGTGAAATGCACAGGGGGTGCATTTGCCCAGTAAATACAGCTCTAAGTTTTAGTAAAAAGTCTGTTACAACTACTTGGAAAAACGAAACCCCCTTTGCTTGTTTATTTATAAATTGAAACGGAAGCATAGCAACACAGTAGCCAAGAAACTGGACAGACAAAACAACTTAATGTGTACTTGTCACTGAAACAGCATTGATAGGACATGTCACAAATATCAAATTATACTGAGTGATGAAAGAATACTGGGACTGATCCAATAAACATTTCTCTTGAGTTTTCTCTCCAAGGATGTTTTTGTTGTTGCCTTCATTACAACTTTTTAGCTTCAGCAACTAAAAAGTAAAAAGCAGGTATGAAAAGTAATATCACAATGAAGTACATTTGGGATAAATTATTGTAAATACTTTTTTTTGCTTGGTAAATATTAATAGATATGAAATCATTTTATGTGGCAAAACACAGTAGAAAAGTTTATTAAGTCAGGAACCATATGTCTTTTATACAGTAAATCTTTACTGCCTCTGACTGAAGCCAATTCTGAAGTAATATCCTTCCTTACTCTTTTTTTTCTTCTCTGCCTGGTGTATGCATTGCCAGCCCTCTACCCCCCTGTGCTATGTAGAAACTGCACTGTCATATCTAGCTTGATTTGTAAACAAATGTAAGCATAGCATAGATAGTATTTCTGCAGCTTCTACAGAGGGGTATTTCCCTTCACAGCCTCGTGTCACAACGAAACTGCCCTCAGCCAATCAGTGAGGAGCAGGAATGGGGGAGGGGAGATAACACACTTCCCGCTCCCCGGCAATGTACTAAATAGAGCCAGGCTGACTGAGATAAGATTTATTACAGCAGAAACATTTATGATTAAATTGGAATGCTTTCAATGCAGGGTCAGGATGTAGACTACATAAACACCAAGCAGTAGATAAATGGAATTTGATTTTATGGCTGACAATCCCACTTTACGACTCCACAAAATAAATATATTTGTGAATGTTTTATTACTTTGACTCTGATTTGTATAACCATTAGAGAGAATTGCCTTAATCTCTGTTCTGAAGTGGTTAACCCTCTCCAGCAAGAAAATAGAATGCACAATGCACCACCACAAGTCTTTCTTGCTTCCCTTTATTACCCTGAGATACTTGTTGAGCGCCATGAGTTTTATATGAACACTGCTTCAGAAATAGAGATAAAGTGATGGAAGCGTATTGCAATATGATGGTCCATTCAAGTGAATTGAGCTGCAGATTGGCACTAGACTCTCTCCTTCAGCCCTCACATCCAAAATGTTACCAGATGTTACTAATGTTACCAATAATTCAAGAATATTTGCGACTATTGTTGACAAAAGAATGCTTGGAACTAATGTTGACAAAAGATGGCACCGGAGGGCTCTGGGCGTTTTCTTTTTTTTCCCTTTCCACCAAAATTCCTCTCACAGACTTCACCAGGCACCCACTGTCGCGGGACCGCTGTGTGGACCTCAATTTCCCCGACATCCACCTTCTACAGCCCCTGGAAGCAAGAGGCTGCATGTGGGCCATTCCATTGCCCCGAACGAGGAGGATTGAGAAGTTGAACCTGCATGCCCCCCCCCTCCGATCTCAGCCCCCACACTGCTCTTCCGGATCTCCGCCAATTGGTGCCACTACCCCACCACTGCCTATGGTAACCAGACTCCGCCAAGACACAAGTGGGCTTTGCCACCACCATGATCTGGGAGAAATGGGGAACCAGAGATTCACACTGCTCTCCCAGCTCCCCATCAAGTGGTGCTACTACACTGATGCAATCGCCAGAACCCCGAATTACCCATGAGTGGGGCAAGCACTATAGATCCATAGATGGATCCATATATCATCTTTCTATTATGCGCATGCGCAGTTCAAACTCAAAGGACACAACGCACTTGCTCTTGCTGCTGACAGTGCTGTGATCATGCATGGCATGCTTAGGAGGCCAGCTGGGAGAGGGGCCGCTGTGTCCTTTGGGGTTGAACTGTGCATGGGAATCACATTAATGTGATTCTTGGATCCAGGTCAAAGGCTCCGACCCAAGTGGGTTGTGGACAAGCCTGGGAGGATATACAGCTAAACTACGTAGTGCAGAATGGGGACCTCATCCTCATCTGGATTACATTATCAATGCAAGTATGTTATCCCCAGGGCCGGATTTAGGCCAAGGCCGCCTAGGCCATGGCCTAGGGCACCACAGCAGCAAGGGCACCAAAGCAGCAGGCTAAACTGGTGCAGCATTTGCAAGCTTGCAAATGCTGTAATGCAGGGAGATTGCGCATGGGCGTCCGCAGAAAATTTTCCAGGGGGGGGCACAAAGTGGGGAGTTAAAAATTCGGGCTGGTGTTGTGTGGCGCGCGTAGCGCGCCAAAAAATGGAGCTACGTCATGCAGCGCGCGTAGCGCGCCGCGCCGAAAAATGGGTGTGGTCATGAACCAGAATGTGGGTGTGGTCGTGGGTGGAGACAAGTTTACATGAACTAAGCAATGGTGGGACATTAGATTAGGACAGTGGTGGCGAACCTTTTGGAGGTCGAGTGTCCAAACTGCAAAGTCACTTTACTATCACAAAGTGCCAACAGCAATTTAAACTAAATACAAACGTTTTAACTCATACATGAACATTATGGAAAATTAAGTTGAAAATAAACTGTGAAGATAAACAATTTCATCCATCGTACTCCTGAAAAAATTATTCATTTTTTTTAGAACCTCCCAGTTTCATTTTCTGTTTTAAAAAGCAGAAAAAGTAGGTTTAATGCTATTGTCTCATATGATGATGATTCAGCTTTTTCCATAGTCTCGCAGTTAGCAATCATGTGACCCCCAACAAGACAAATTCAGCAATCATGAGGCCCCCCCCATCAAGACAAATTCAGCAATCTTGAGGCCCCCAACATGACCAACTCAGCAATCATGAGGCCCCCAACAAGACAAATTCAGCAATCATGAGGCCCCCAACAAGACAAATTCAGCAATCATGAGGCCCCCAACAAGACAAATTCAGCAATCTTGAGGCCCCCAACAAATCATGAGGCCCCCAACAAGACAAAGTCAGTAACCATGAGGCCCGCAACAAGACAAATTCAGCAGTCATGAGGCACATAAATAGACAGCTTTTCACATAAATAGGCAGAATGCCCCCTTAATATGTAGACACCTCTCACCTGGCAGCAGTTCCCCAAAATACACTCAATCTGACAGCAGTGGTTCCCCAAAAATAGGTAGCCCCAGGTCTATAGGTGTCCCCAGAATAGGTGGCCAGCGGTATAGATGTCCCCAGAACTGGTAGCCAGGGGTAGAGATGTCCCCAGAACAGGTAGCCAGGGGTATATGTGCCCAGTATATGTAGGCAAGGGTATATGTCCCAGTATATGTAGGCAGGGGGTATATGTCCCAGTATATGTAGCCAGGGGGATATGTCCCAGTATATGTAGGCAGGGGTATATGTCCCAGTATATGTAGCCAGGGGTATATGTCCCAGTATATGTAGGCGGGGGTATATGTCCCAGTATATGTAGGCAGGGGTATATGTCCCAGTATATGTAGGCAAGGGGTATATGTCCCAGTATATGTAGGCAGGTGTATATGTCCCAGTATATGTAGGCAGGGGTATATGTCCCAGTATATGTAGGCAGGGGTATATGTCCCAGTATATGTAGGCAGGGGTATATGTCCCAGACAGTATATGTAGGCAGAGGTATATGTAGGCAGGGGTATATGTCCCAGACAGTATATGTAGGCAGGGGTATATGTCCCAGACAGTATATGTAGGCAGGGGTATATGTCCCAGACAGTATATGTAGGCAGGGGTATATGTCCCAGACAGTATATGTAGGCAGGGGTATATGTCCCAGTATATGTAGGCAGGGGTATATGTCCCAGTATATGTAGGCAGGGGTATATGTCCCAGACAGTA
The DNA here is from genome assembly GCF_040937935.1 of Hyperolius riggenbachi. NCBI lineage: Eukaryota > Metazoa > Chordata > Amphibia > Anura > Hyperoliidae > Hyperolius > Hyperolius riggenbachi. The sequence continues at coordinate 125,339,423 of NC_090652.1, read as the reverse complement.
TATGTAGGCAGGGGTATATGTCCCAGACAGTATATGTAGGCAGGGGTATATGTAGGCAGGGGTATATGTCCCAGTATATGTAGGCAGGGGTATATGTCCCAGACAGTATATGTAGGCAGGGGTATATGTCCCAGACAGTATATGTAGGCAGGGGTATATGTCCCAGACAGTATATGTAGGCAGGGGTATATGTCCCAGTATATGTAGGCAGGGGTATATGTCCCAGTATATGTAGGCAGGGGTATATGTCCCGGTATATGTAGCCAGGGGGATATGTCCCCAGAAAAAGTGGCCATGTGTGCAGGAGGAGGGGAGCAGCGGAGAGAAGAGGGAGAGCTATGGGCACTCACCTTAGGGGGCTCTCCCTCCCTCTCTCGCTCTCCCCTCCGGAGTCCGGAATGAAGTGTGCAGCGGCTGGCAGCGGTGGGCGGAACTTACCTCCTCTCGTCGCACGCGCCGGATGGATTAGCCGCTACTCTGGCCTGATCCAGACCAGAGTGCGGCACCAGAACTTCCGGCGCAGGAGCGAGAGGAGGTAAGTTCCGCCCACCGCTGCCAGCCGCTGCACACTTCATTCCGGAGGGGACAGCGAGGGAGAGAGAGACCCCTAAGGTGAGGGAAGGGGGGGGAGACGTCCGCCCTTCCCCACTGTGCCCATAGCGCTCTCTCTCTTCTCTGCGTGTTCCCCTCCTGCTGGCTGCACGGGCACGCGGCCAGGGGGGGGCAGCGGGCGGCCAGGCTCGGGCAGATGCCCGGTTTTGCCATATGTGCGGACGCCCATGAGATTGCGGTACTCTCTTGCTAGCCGCCTGTGCAGCAGCCATCTTGCTCTCTGTGCACGTTTGCAATGTGGCCAGCTGCTATGGACTTGGGCAGCATTAATGACGGAAAGGAAGAGAAAACTTCTGCACGAGTGGAAAAATGAGAGACACTGATAGCTGCTGTGGTGTGAAAATGAGCTGGCTACCTACACTAAAAGGGGGAGGATGGATTAAGGGATTCATCTTGCTACCGATACTGGAGGGAAAGGAGGAGGGGTCATCTGGCTACCTATACTGGGGGGGGGGGTCATCAGGGAACCTATACTAGAGGGAAAGGAGGAGGGGTTATCTGGCTACCTTTACTGGAGGGGTCATCTTGCTACCTATACTGAAGGGGGGCAGCTGGTGACAGTGGCCTTGGGTGGGAAAGAGTACAAGTCCGGCCCTGGTTATCTTAGACCTTACTATCCTGGCTTCATCTGAACTTCATTGAAGGATTTTAATTTATTTTATAACACCTGGGCGCCTCTTCCCTCTATTATATATCCAATTATACCCCAAGGCAGCTGCCTCTTCCTGACCCCTTTTGTTTTATGTTCAAATCCAAGGACCTTATTGTAAACTTTTTCCTTTTTTTACTGTAATATTATAATATACTTCTTCTACTTGCTTATTTTCCCTACACCATTAATTTGTCTGTTTATTTATTACTTTCTCTTTGCAACTTTGATACCAACTTTTGATGAAAAAAAAGGGCATGACTTCACTAACTGGTATTTTTTTTTATAAAAAGTGCATAGAAAATGATAATAGTGAAATAAGGAACCATATAGTTTTTTTCAGTTAGAAACAAAGAACACGTTGGAAATAAAAGATACATTAGGCAGCAATACTTTTGGGCAGTATGGCAAAGACGGATTACTATAAGCCTTAGAGCTGTTTTCCAAGAAGCTAATCTCTGAACAGTTTATTCCATTTACCTTACATGAAGAAGACTAACAGCTTACCGTTCTACTTATTTTCACTTTAATTTTCTTTTAACACATGGTAATTAATCTCACTGTCCTCCCCCTGGATTATAGAATAGTTGAATAATTATCCCAGGTTAGCCATGTGTTATGTGTATCATACAATATTAACAAAAATACTACAGCACATTCTAATTTGAAATAAATATCATAAAATGTACAAATTCAAGTGAAATGGCAAATTTTTCACGATATATAAAAAATAATTATTGGCATACCAAAAACTTTTCTTTGTACTAAATTAATTAATGGGTAATCTCTGTTAAAGGCTTTAGGGCCCATTCATATTGGGGCAATTAGTGGGCATTTACCACTAATAGCTGAATCACTGGCGATTGCTAGCACTTTTTAAACGCTAGCGCAATGTTAACTATATGGCAGTCATCTCACTGCCGTGATCGCTGGCGATTCGCGACTAGCGCTGGATGTAAAAAGTGTGACAGCATTTTTTAGCGTTTTTTGAGCGATCACGATTGCAATCTATTTCAATTGCAAATCGTGATCGCTCAAAAGACGCAAAAATGTCCAGTGATTTTTTTTACATGTTAATTGCGTAAAAAATGCCGGCACAAAATGCTAGTGCTAATTGCTAGCATTTTGCGTTTGTAAGTGGGAATGGGCTCTTAGAGGGCTTCAAGAGTTTAGATATGTACATGACAAGGATGTTTTGCTATTATATGTTTTTTGTAGGTTATTGCCAAAACCAAAAACACCTTTAAAAGGAGAGAAGGATGAAGTGTACAATGCACCTTGAAAAAGAACACAGAGGCAACGGAAGCCCAATAGCGCACTAAGTATTTAGGGTAACAGAGGACCACAAGAAATACACTCACAAAGGTAGGCTGCAGAAAGAGGCAACCAACCACAAGAAGCAGGTGGAGTTCACAATCCCATCTCCACTCGGGTACTGAAGATGTGGCTTGAATCAAGGTGGTCACACTCGTAAAAAAATAGGAAAATGGTACTGCAGATGGCTAGGCCACTGTAGTCCGTTTAATCCCCCCTTAGCTAGAGGAGGTGGAGCTTGCCCCACGATGGTGTAGAGGTGTCTAGGATGAATAAAACTATGTTAAAAACAAGATAAATTAAAAAAAGGGCAGAGGTGGCTTACCTCTCCAATGACACAACCAATAATAGCACTTGGAACAAAAAGAAAAGGAAAAAAAAGAAAAACCGAGAGCCCAATATAGTGCAGTAAGTCTAACAATTGTTATGTAAACACAAACGGTAGCAGCGCACTGGTAGACAAGCGGCACGGGTGTACTCAGGGCCAGTCCTCAAGCCCCTATGTGGACAAATAGTACAAAAACTGGAGCACCCGGCGCTAAAGGTGGTAGTAACAATGTAATAAATTACAGTGAAATGAATCCTGGAAGAGGAACTCTTTTCAAACAACCGTGGACACCAACCACAAAGTTCTGTCCCAAGTGGGAATAAATGCCGGTTCCTTCGTAGATCTAATGAAACAGTACCTCACTGAAGTATGCTGACACTATACCCCAGGTATGGAAGACCCTCCTAGCCTCACTCCGGTCAATCGCGGGGCCTGAGGAAATCCCTCGGATGCAGCGCGGATCAATGCTCGCGCGAAGGTAATGAGAGCGTCTTCCTCTCCGTCCGTAGGATGTGACGTCACCCGCTGCGTTCCAGTAGCTGCTCAGGCTAGTGTCGGCTGTTTCCTGAGTACGGAGACACAGAGGGGACAACCCAATAGTGCAGACTGCGCCCACAGTTGGTTAGCTGCGCAAAAATGAATGCACTTACGGACAATTTCTTGGTTTATTGCATGTAACAATGTGTATCCCGATCCGGATTTCGGCCCTTACGCCTTCATCAGGGGATACATTATACACATTACAAAGAGCTTATATAGGTAAACATCATTGGTTAATTGCACAGGCCCTCCCCCCTCCATCCCGTATGGTTGCCGACACTACAGGAGGAAGGGAGGGACACATACATCTTAAATACAAAATCAATACATAAAAGATACTAATTAATACATAAGAATTAAAAATCAGTTATAGAACCAGCTATATCCTGAAAATAAAATAATAATAAAAATATAGATGGAAGTATATATAAAATATAAAATAGTGAGCTTATTCGTCTTTAATGAAACAGTTTAGATCTATATGAGCATTTAAACCCCCAGGTCTAAGTGTATCTAACTGATAAATCCACCGTGTTTCTAACTGTGACAGGATTTTTATAGTGTTGCCACCCCTCCAGTGCGGTTTAACACTATCAATGGCAAAACATTTTATGCCATCTGGAGATCTGCCATGGCACTGAGAAAAGTGCTCAGGGATACTATGTTTTTTGTAATCTGGATGTCGAATGTTATAAATATGTTCAGAGAATCGTTTCTTTGTGGTTCTGCCCGTACGGCCCACATATTGTAGACCGCACGGGCAGATGATCAAATATACCACCCATTTGGAAGTACAGGTGAGAAATGGATTGATTTTAAACTCCCTACCATTCACCCTAGAGGTGAAGGTTTTAGTAACTGTCCCCCCAAATTCACAAATCTTACAAAGATGTCTCTTCTTACACGGAAAAAATCCCTTTAAGTCAGGGAACATGGCAGGTCTCCTGGGGATAACACAGTTTTTAACCAGAGTACTGGCCATATTTGGTGGTCTCCTATAGATAATCTGTGGTTTACTAGGGAGGTTGGGACCAATAATGGGATCTTTTTTCAAAATGCCCCAATTTTTGCTCAAAACATGTTTAACAGAATGATGGCTGCTGGAAAAGGTGGTGACAAAAGAGAAATCATTGTATGAGGTGCTAGTTGCTGTCTTTTTTTGCAACCGTACAGTGCGCCCTTCTTGTAATACTTTTAGTCTATCCCTACGTATCATCTCTAAATTATACCCTTTTGATAGAAACCGGTCCTCTATGATCTGGGACTGGTCCCAATAATCTTTCTCAAACGAACAATTTCTCATAATTCTGCAAAACTGTCCTCTGGGGGCATTATTAAGCCAGGGACGGTAATGACAACTATCATATCTAATATAGGAGTTTCGGTCAGTTCCCTTAAAAAAACATTTCGTTTTCCATAAACCATCTACAAGGAAAATGTTTAGATCCAAAAAATCTGCGGACATTAAACTATAGGAGACCTCAAACTGCAAATTCCACTGATTGGTGTTGATGTGGGAGACAATGGAGAGTAGAGACTCCTCGCTTCCATCCCAAAAAAACAGACAATCGTCGATAAATCTTTTCCAAGATAACAAGGGCCCCTCCTTGAAGGTCCCTAGATGTTGCTTCTCCCATGCTGACATGTATAGATTTGCTACACTGGGAGCATGCTTAGCTCCCATAGCTACTCCCCGTTCTTGACTATAAAAACGTTGGTCGAACCAAAAATAGTTCTTAGTGAATGAAAATGTACACATCTTTTTCAAAAATTCTATCTGGGGAGCAAGTAAATTGCCCGTCCCCTCTAGATATGACACAAGTACTTCCAAAGATTTCTCCTGCGGTATACACGTATATAGAGACTTAACATCAGCAGTGCATATAAAAACTGAGTGGTCCAGATTTTGGATGAGTTGGTTCACCTCATCAATGTGTAAAATGACATCAAGGGTATCCTTTAAAAAGGCCGGGGTGGTGGTTACTAGAGGCTGCAGAAATTGGTCAAGATATTCCCCCACCCGATAGGTCACCGAATGAATGCCTGACACGATAGGCCTACCGGGTGGGGTTTCCAAGTTCTTATGCAGCTTCGGGAGGACATAAATCACGGGCTTTCTGGGGTACTTGATATTCAAATAATCAAATTCCCTCTGAGTGAGAATACCCTGTGTAAAGCCTTCCTTCAACAAGGATTCTAATTGATCTCTATATGTGGTTGTGGGATCGCCCCTCAATGGTTTATAGGTGTCAACATCATTCAATTGCTGTTGAATCTCCCTGGTGTATGCGTCTTTTTCCCAAACCACAATTCCCCCCCCCCCTTATCAGCTGCTTTTACAACATATGTTTCATCCTTACCCATCTCCTGCAATAGTAGATGTTCATTTTTGGTAAAGTTGGATCTAACATACTGATCCTGTCTGATGCCAATTTCACCCAATTCTCCCAAAACCACCTTTTTGAAAATATCTACATACTTATTGTTCATAATATTTGGGTTAAACAGGGATGGCTTTTTTAGATTGGTATGTTGATAAATGGATGGGGGCTGGCTGGTATGCAACGGAGCAGTCTGTTGCAAAAAACTCTTTTTGATATTAATCTTTCTGATATACTTGTTTACATCAATGTAGGTCTCAAATTTATTCATCTGAGTGTCAGGAATGAACTTAAGGCCCCTATCAAGGATCTTTTTGTTAGCTTCAGGCAATGTAACATTACCTACCTCAAAGATACCCTCGAAGTTGGGCGTCACTCTCTCAACCTTTTTATTTCTGGGGTGTATATTCCTTCCTCCCCTTCTTCCCCTTCGTCTCTGAACCTTTTTCTTTCCCATGTGTCCCCGTATGTCTGATACTCGTATGTTGGTGGTTTGGGTCTTTGGGGTAATGGGAGGGGTCTGGGACGTGGTTGTTGGTGAGGAGTGTGCCCCACTGGTCCCTTGGGGCGCATCGGATGGACATAAGGTGTTCTCCGTGGGGAGGGGTGGTAGCGTGGGGCCTCCTGAAAAGGAGTTCTAGGTTCCAAAGGAGCATATCTATTATATGTGTAGACCGGATTGGTATAAGGACGATGATGTGGTAAATAGTCAAATTGCTGGGGGTGGTGACGAGGTCGCTGGAGAGGTCGCTGAGGAGGTGGACGGTGGGGGTGCTGGGGAGGGGGGTTCCTATCATCACGTGGAGGTGCTGTAGGTTTCGGTATATATGGTTTTTTCGGTTTCTGCCATTTATACATATTTTTAGATCTACAGTCCACTTTATCTCTTTTAAACTTCTTACATTTCCTCTCCCTAATCACCTTTTCACCCTTCACCATAGCATCCTGGCAAACCTTAGAAAGTCTCGTATAATCATCCAAGGCCCTCAAAGGGGCCATCTGTTCCTTAACAACATCTATCCCATGGCTCACAGATTTAAGTTTTAAAGATTTTCGGGAAATAATGATTTCCATAGCTCTAATTGAGCAACCTTCTAAAAATTTCAACCATTCCGGGTCATCCCCCTCCATTCTGATGTCCTCACTAAGTTGGAGTTGCCATCTCAGACTCGGGGGGATGACGCGGTCCAATTTGTACTGTTCCAAAGTGCAAACTTCCCACTTAAGGGTTAATTCTTTCATTAACATACCCTGTAAATTCACAAAAGTACTTTCTAAATCATCATTGACCGGTTGGTCATCACAACCAAACAAATTGTCAACATTAATAGTATGATTGCGTCTGTAGTCGAAAATGTCCACCATGCTGCTGGCTAAACCAGGACCTGTGGGGAAAAATGTAAACACAAACGGTAGCAGCGCACTGGTAGACAAGCGGCACGGGTGTACTCAGGGCCAGTCCTCAAGCCCCTATGTGGACAAATAGTACAAAAACTGGAGCACCCGGCTTTAAAGGTGGTAGTAACAATGTAATAAATTACAGTGAAATGAATCCTGGAAGAGGAACTCTTTTCAAACAACCGTGGACACCAACCACAAAGTTCTGTCCCAAGTGGGAATAAATGCCGGTTCCTTCATAGATCTAATGAAACAGTACCTCACTGGAGTATGCTGACACTATACCCCAGGTGTGGAAAACCCTCCTAGCCTCACTCCGGTCAATCGCGGGGCCTGAGGAAATCCCTCGGATGCAGCGCGGATCAATACTCGCGCGAAGGTAATGAGAGCGTCTTCCTCTCCGTCCGTAGGATGTGACGTCACCCGCTGCGTTCCAGTAGCTGCTCAGGCTAGTGTCGGCTGTTTCCTGAGTACGGAGACACAGAGGGGACAACCCAATAGTGCAGACTGCGCCCACAGTTGGTTAGCTGCGCAAAAATGAATGCACTTACGGACAATTTCTTGGTTTATTGCATGTAACAATGTGTATCCCGATCCGGATTTCGGCCCTTACGCCTTCATCAGGGGATACATTATACACATTACAAAGAGCTTATATAGGTAAACATCATTGGTTAATTGCACAGGCCCTCCCCCCTCCATCCCGTATGGTTGCCGACACTACAGGAGGAAGGGAGGGACACATACATCTTAAATACAAAATCAATACATAAAAGATACTAATTAATACATAAGAATTAAAAATCAGTTATAGAACCAGCTATATCCTGAAAATGAAATAATAATAAAAATATAGATGGAAGTATATATAAAATATAAAATAGTGAGCTTATTCGTCTTTAATGAAACAGTTTAGATCTATATGAGCATTTAAACCCCCAGGTCTAAGTGTATCTAACTGATAAATCCACCGTGTTTCTAACTGTGACAGGATTTTTATAGTGTTGCCACCCCTCCAGTGCGGTTTAACACTATCAATGGCAAAACATTTTATGCCATCTGGAGATCTGCCATGGCACTGAGAAAAGTGCTCAGGGATACTATGTTTTTTGTCATCTGGATGTCGAATGTTATAAATATGTTCAGAGAATCGTTTCTTTGTGGTTCTGCCCGTACGGCCCACATATTGTAGACCGCACGGGCAGATGATCAAATATACCACCCATTTGGAAGTACAGGTGAGAAATGGATTGATTTTAAACTCCCTACCATTCACCCTAGAGGTGAAGGTTTTAGTAACTGTCCCCCCAAATTCACAAATCTTACAAAGATGTCTCTTCTTACACGGAAAAAATCCCTTTAAGTCAGGGAACATGGCAGGTCTCCTGGGGATAACACAGTTTTTAACCAGAGTACTGGCCATATTTGGTGGTCTCCTATAGATAATCTGTGGTTTACTAGGGAGGTTGGGACCAATAATGGGATCTTTTTTCAAAATGCCCCAATTTTTGCTCAAAACATGTTTAACAGAATGATGGCTGCTGGAAAAGGTGGTGACAAAAGAGAAATCATTGTATGAGGTGCTAGTTGCTGTCTTTTTTTGCAACCGTACAGTGCGCCCTTCTTGTAATACTTTTAGTCTATCCCTACGTATCATCTCTAAATTATACCCTTTTGATAGAAACCGGTCCTCTATGATCTGGGACTGGTCCCAATAATCTTTCTCAAACGAACAATTTCTCATAATTCTGCAAAATTAGGGAGTTTAAAATCAATCCATTTCTCACCTGTACTTCCAAATGGGTGGTATATTTGATCATCTGCCCGTGCGGTCTACAATATGTGGGCCGTACGGGCAGAACCACAAAGAAACGATTCTCTGAACATATTTATAACATTCGACATCCAGATGACAAAAAACATAGTATCCCTGAGCACTTTTCTCAGTGCCATGGGAGATCTCCAGATGGCATAAAATGTTTTGCCATTGATAGTGTTAAACCGCACTGGAGGGGTGGCAACACTATAAAAATCCTGTCACAGTTAGAAACACGGTGGATTTATCAGTTAGATACACTTAGACCTGGGGGTTTAAATGCTCATATAGATCTAAACTGTTTCATTAAAGACGAATAAGCTCACTATTTTATATTTTATATATACTTCCATCTATATTTTTATTATTATTTCATTTTCAGGATATAGCTGGTTCTATAACTGATTTTTAATTCTTATGTATTAATTAGTATCTTTTATGTATTGATTTTGTATTTAAGATGTATGTGTCCCTCCCTTCCTCCTGTAGTGTCGGCAACCATACGGGATGGAGGGGGTAGGGCCTGTGCAATTAACCAATGATGTTTACCTATATAAGCTCTTTGTAATGTGTATAATGTATCCCCTGATGAAGGCGTAAGGGCCGAAATCCGGATCGGGATACACATTGTTACATGCAATAAACCAAGAAATTGTCCGTAAGTGCATTCATTTTTGCGCAGCTAACCAACTGTGGGCGCAGTCTGCACTATTGGGTTGTCCCCTCTGTGTCTCCGTACTCAGGAAACAGCCGACACTAGCCTGAGCAGCTACTGGAACGCAGCGGGTGACGTCATATCCTACGGACGGAGAGGAAGACGCTCTCATTACCTTCGTGCGAGTATTGATCCGCGCTGCATCCGAGGGATTTCCTCAGGCCCCGCGATTGACCGGAGTGAGGCTAGGAGGGTTTTCCACACCTGGGGTATAGTGTCAGCATACTCCAGTGAGGTACTGTTTCATTAGATCTACGAAGGAACCGGCATTTATTCCCACTTGGGACAGAACTTTGTGGTTGGTGTCCACGGTTGTTTGAAAAGAGTTCCTCTTCCAGGATTCATTTCACTGTAATTTATTACATTGTTACTACCACCTTTAGCGCCGGGTGCTCCAGTTTTTGTACTATAAGTCTAACAATTGTTGGCGAAATAATTAACAGATGTGGATATACTCACAAACACGGGTACCACATAGGCAACCACTTGAAATGCAGGTGGGGAGCATTAGAACCTGACCCCACTCAGGTTTAAGAAGTCGCTCTCTGTAGATAGAAAGAAGGGGACAGTCCCCTCCACCCAAGGTGGACTATATACTGTGCAAATTTGGACAGAGGCGCCAGGCAGGTTAAAATGATCTAAAAACAACTAAAAAGGAGGAGTACAGGTGGACTTACCTCCTGAAATGATGGACAATCGAGATTGTTCAAATCACAAATAACAATTTATTTTTGCACTCCGCAACGCGTTTCGCAGGTATAACCCGCTTCATCAGACAAGGAGTGCAAGCTAAAAAAGGTCCAATAGTGGCCATGCGTTGCGGAGTGCCAAAATAAATTGTTATTTGTGATTTGAACAATCTCGATTGTCCATCATTTTAGGAGGTAAGTCCACCTGTACTCCTCCTTTTTAGTTGTTTTTAGATCATTTTAACCTGCCTGGTGCCTCTGTCCAAATTTGCACAACCAATAATAGGAATTAATACGTTTTTATTTGTAAATAAAAAAAAATATTTATACCTATTATTGGTTGTGTCATTGAAGAGGTAAGCCACCTCTGCCCTTTTTTTTAATCTTGCTTTTAACATAGTTGTATTCATCCTCGGCGCCTCTTCACCCTCATTGTGCAACTTTGAAGAGGAGATCCTGTGCGGTCTCAAAACATTGGCATTGTTTTACTTTTCACAATAAAAGTGCTATAATTAACCAAGGAGGTGACAGCTTATACTCAATGGTTTTACGCATGTACAAACAACTGTTCATAGCCAAAACGATTGTTTGTGATGGCTATGAACATTGTACAGGCACTGAACAGGCAATGCCTATGAACTTTGTCTGTCAACAATGAGCTATGTTAGAATTAAAAAAATAAATAAATGAACAATTAAAACGCTGATGTCCCCGGGTGATAAATGTGTACAAACTGACAGACTGCTACCAGACCACAGGCCAAAACAATCATAAACCATCATTTCAGAAGATAAAATGCTAATGTCTGCACAGAGCTTATAGGATCATTAACACAGACGATGCAGCTGTGGTTATTGCACTGCTTCTTTACTGCCAGCCAGGAAAGTCGTGAAGGTGATCCACTAATCAAAACTAAACCTGCAATCTGTCATCGGCATCAAGTACTAGAGATTAAAGCTGGCCATACACTGGCCCGATTTGCCGCCATTTCGACAGCAGATTCGATCACTGGGATCGAATCTGCTGCCAATCGTTCGCGCTACACGCCGAATTTCTATTCATTTCGTCCGATCCCGTCGATCACTCCGCGCGGAAAATTACCGTCGATCGCCCGCGGGTAGGGAGCGCGTCGCTAGCGGCGTTCGAGTGCCCGACAACCGACGCAATAGAGCGGCAATACATTGCCTGCTCCGCCGGCGCGACTGCCCCCGGTCACTGCTGCTCCGTCTCCGCTCTGGTCTCCGGCATGCTTCAGTTCCTCCTGCCCGGCAGGAAGTTTAAACAGTAGAGGGCGCTCTACTGTTTAAACTTCCTGCCGGGCAGGAAGAAGTAAAGCATGCCGGACCTGGAGACCAGAGCAGAGATGGAGCAGCGGTGACCGGGGGCAGTCGCACCAGCGGAGCAGGTAATGTATGCGGACGAGGGGAGCGGCGGCAGCACCACCACCACCACAACAGATTGTGAACGGTTTCAGGCTGAAATCGGTTCACAATCTGTTTGCAGTAAAGGTAGCCATACAATCCCTCTCTGATCGAATCTGATCAGAGAGGGATCGTATGGCTACCTTTACTGTAGAGAGGGATCTATCTGTTGGTCGAATCTGATGGCAAATCAATGTAGCCAGTGTATGGCTACCTTAAGTGTTTGCATAGCACATGGACTTATTTTTGCTTTGTAAACACATGGCTGGCAATAGCTGTTTGGAAATGTACAAGTGCTTCCTGGCCATCGCTGTGCTACTGACAGTAGTGCACACACTGCTGTGAGGATGTATTTAGCTTGTCCATGGATATTTTTTAACATATTTTTGGCCTCTTGCATTGTGGGAAATGTATTCAAAACATCCTCATAGTTTTTTTTTGTCAAATAAATTAACAGTACAATTAAGAAGTATACAAAAGGAAGAAGATGTGAAGAAAGAAGGGTATTCAAAAAGAAGCGAACAGATTAAACAAAAATATGTTTGCTTAAAAAGTTATTTACTGTAATAAAGTATTCTGATTGTATACAAAAATGACTTTCAGAAATGCTGTACTTCTATAGGCTATTTCGTTTGTTTTTGATAGTAATAGTTGTGTGAAATCTAGTTTTGTAAAATCAGTGGCATCTTTCACTTGAGTTTTATGTTTAGACTACTTCATATACTTTGGCTTTTGTCATTGACTTTCCATAGTTGCAAAATATAGTATTTTCCTTTTTTTGTATTAGATTCTTTATTTATATGTTCAAATAGGATACAAAGACATATCCATTGACATATAAGATAGACAATTCATACATTCCACATAAAACTCTTATATTGTAAATTACTCATATCCTTCCATAATACCCTTATTTTGCTCCCCATACACCCCCCTGCTAAAAATGCCTCCCAGAGTCTATTAATGTATATCTATTTTCAAACAAAATACCAAAAAAAAAAACCCAAGAACTCTAGCAAGGTCCTGCAATGTTGATACCTTGGGTCGATGTTCATTGCCACTTATCTAAATTCCACTGTTTCCTCTGGACCTATTTCTATGTCCTCAGGGATCAGCAAATTCTGTACATGATTGCTCTCCCCAAGTTGATGATATTTCCCTCTCTGCTGAACCCTATCTCAGTGATTCTAGCCTTGCAACAAAAGAAACAGGATGAGATGCAGAGAGCATTAGAATAGAAAAGAAGAAGAAAAGGAAGGGAGGGGGGGGGGGGGGGGGGGGGGGATGTTCTTAGCAAGTTTTTGCTCAGCTAATCCAACAACCTCATTTAGTTCCTCTATTTTTCCATATGTATCTCTTCCCGACATGTTCTTATATTCCTCTGTTTCCGAGATTTTCTGCCACTTGTCCCATGTCTGTTGAGACAAGTGTGTTCTTTCATATATTATATACGTTAGCTCCTCCATTCACTATATATTTAGGGCCGGTTCACATTACAAATGCGGATGGCCACGCATGCGGAACACAACGCGTACGAACGCACGCCATCCGCGTTTGTATGCGTTGCGTGGCTGATCCCATCACTGAAAAGTGAATGGGACAGCCGCGCGTTTTTGCTAAATCTGCGTGCAGCATGCCTTCCCGGACCGCACAGGTCCGGAACGCATGCAGTGTGAACATCAGAACGCGTAAAACGCGGCTGGAAATGCGTGTAGTGTGAACGGGCCCTTAATATTTCCGCTCCCCATTCATTTAGGCTAGGGCGACCTGTTGTCTTCCAGTGCCTTCCTAATAGAATTCTAGCTGTGTTTATAAGATGTCTAGTCAGACTCCGTCTATACTTTTGAACACTCCATTGGTTGGAATGGAGGAGATAAAAGCTCGGGTTCCCCGTAGGTTCTATTTCCGTAATTACTCCCATGAGCCTCTTAACCTCTTCCATGAAGGGTCTGATCATATTGCATCCCCAAAATATATGCAGCATGGTCCCTTCCTCCCTCTGGCACCTCCAGCATCTACTATCCACCCCTGGAAACATTTTGCTTAATCTAAAAGGTATAATACCACCTTGTTAGTATTTTGAACCCTGATTCCTGCACCCTTGTTGAGATGGAAAGATTTATGTGCATTGATTCATATTCTTTTTCACTGTAAATTATTGAGTTCTTCCTGAAGTTCATTCTGCCACCCAGACTGTACACCTAGCTTTCCTATTCAGTATCCCACATACAGTATCTGTGAGAGCACCCCTCTTACCCGCTGGTCACTATCACAAAGTCTCTCAAACAGGGTGTCATCAATGGACATCTCCCCTCTATAGTATTTTCATGAGATTTTGTTTTAAATGTCAAACTTTGAAGTTCCATTTTTTAATAACTGGGATCTAGGAGGAACACACAGATGTTTTAAGATTTCATGCTGAAAAATTAAAAATCTGTGTTTAGTGTGTGGAGGGGAGGCAATCATGCAGATAGATCCCCCTCTAATCAGATAATGATCCATGAGGGATCTATCTGCTGGTCATATCGACCAGTGTATCGGCCAGTATATGGCCACCTTTAACCTTTTCCTTTCAGATTTTTAATGCCAACTACATCCTTTCATCTGACTCTTTTTTTAGGAGGTAGCACAGTATAAAAGTTGCTGAACTGTAAACTCCAACCTATGCTTAACCCTAACTGTACTATTGATACAGTATGTTTAACCCTTAACCACTTGAGGACCGTGGGCTTTACCCCCCTTAAGGACCAGGCACTTTTTTTCCATTCAGACCACTGCAGCTTTCACGGTTTATTGCTCGCTCATACAACCTACCACATAAATGAATTTTGGCTCCTTTTCTTGTCACTAATAAAGCTTTCTTTTGGTGCTATTTGATTGCTGCTGCGATTTTTACTTTTTATTATATTCATCAAAAAAGACATGAATTTTGGCAAAAAAATTATTTTTTTTTACTTTCTGTGCTGACATTTTTCAAATAAAGTAAAATTTCTGTATACATGCAGAGTAAAAATGTGGACAAACATGTTTTTGATAAAAAAAAACCCATTCAGCCTATATTTATTGGTTTGGGTAAAAGTTATAGCGTTTACAAACTATGGTGCAAAAAGTGAATTTTTCCCATTTTCAAGCATCTATGACTTTTCTGACCCCCTGTCATGTTTCATGAGGGGCTAGAATTCCAGGATAGTATAAATACCCCCCAAATGACTCCATTTTGGAAAGAAGACATCCCAAAGTATTCACTGATAGAGTTGGGCCGAACGGTTCGCCTGCGAACGGTTCCATGCGAACTTCAGTGGTTCGCGTTCGCGTCCCGCAGGCGAACCTTTGCGGAAGTTTGGTTCGCCCCATAATGCACATGGAGGGTCAACTTTGACCCTCTACATCACAGTCAGCAGGCCCAGTGTAGCCAATTAGGCTACACTAGCCCCTGGAGCCCCACCCCCCCTTATATAAGGCAGGCAGCGGCGGCCATTACGGCCACTCGTGTGCCTGCATTAGTCAGAGTAGGGCGAGCTGCTACAGACTGTCTCTCAGGGAAAGATTAGTTAGGCTTAGCTTGTTCCTGTCTGGCTGCATACCTGTTCTGTGAACCCACCACTGCATACCTGTGCTGTGAACCCACCACTGCATACCTGTGCTGTGAACCCACCACTGCATACCTGTGCTGTGAACCCACCACTGCATACCTGTTCTGTTCAGTGGACCCGCCACTGCATACCTGTTCTGTTTAGTGAACCGCCACTGTATACCTGTTCTGTTTAGTGAACCCGCCACTGCATACCTGTTCTGTTTAGTGAACCCGCCACTGCATACCTGTTCTGTTCAGTGAACCCACCGCATCAGTGCGCATACCTGTGCAGTTAAGTGAACCCACCACTGCATACCTGTTCTGTTCAGTGAACCGCCACTGTATACCTGTTCTGTTTAGTGAACCCGCCACTGCATACCTGTTCTGTTCAGTGGACCCGCCACTGCATACCTGTTCTGTTCAGTGAACCCACCGCATCAGTGCGCATACCTGTGCAGTTAAGTGAACCCGCCACTGCATACCTGTTCTGTTCAGTGGACCCGCCACTGCATACCTGTTCTGTTTAGTGAACCGCCACTGTATACCTGTTCTGTTTAGTGAACCCGCCACTGCATACCTGTTCTGTTCAGTGGACCCGCCACTGCATACCTGTTCTGTTTAGTGAACCCACCACTGCATACCTGTTCTGTTCAGTGGACCCGCCACTGCATACCTGTTCTGTTTAGTGAACCCACCACTGCATACCTGTTTTGTTCAGTGGACCCGCCACTGTGTATACCTGTTCATTGAACCCACCACTGCATACCTGTGCTGTGAACCCACCACTGCATACCTGTGCTGTGAACCCACCACTGCATACCTGTGCTGTGAACCCACCACTGCATACCTGTTCTGTTCAGTGGACCCGCCACTGCATACCTGTTCTGTTTAGTGAACCGCCACTGTATACCTGTTCTGTTTAGTGAACCCGCCACTGCATACCTGTTCTGTTCAGTGGACCCACCGCATCAGTGCGCATACCTGTGCAGTTAAGTGAACCCGCCACTGCATACCTGTTCTGTTCAGTGGACCCGCCACTGCATACCTGTTCTGTTTAGTGAACCCGCCACTGCATACCTGTTCTGTTCAGTGAACCCACCGCATCAGTGCGCATACCTGTGCAGTTAAGTGAACCCGCCACTGCATACCTGTTCTGTTCAGTGGACCCGCCACTGTATACCTGTTCTGTTTAGTGAACGCGCCACTGCATACCTGTTCTGTTCAGTGGACCCGCCACTGCATACCTGTTCTGTTTAGTGAACCGCCACTGTATACCTGTTCTGTTTAGTGAACCCGCCACTGCATACCTGTTCTGTTCAGTGGACCCACCGCATCAGTGCGCATACCTGTGCAGTTAAGTGAACCCGCCACTGCATACCTGTTCTGTTCAGTGGACCCGCCACTGCATACCTGTTCTGTTTAGTGAACCCGCCACTGCATACCTGTTCTGTTCAGTGAACCCACCGCATCAGTGCGCATACCTGTGCAGTTAAGTGAACCCGCCACTGCATACCTGTTCTGTTCAGTGGACCCGCCACTGCATACCTGTTCTGTTTAGTGAACCGCCACTGTATACCTGCTCTGTTTAGTGAACCCGCCACTGCATACCTGTTCTGTTCAGTGAACCCGCCACTGCATACCTGTTCTGTGAACCCGCCACTGTATACCTGTTCTGTTCACTGAACCCACCGCATCAGTGCGCATACCTGTGCAGTTAAGTGAACCCACCTACCTACGTGAGTGCACGCAGTGTGATATACCACTCCGTGCATACCCGATATGGACAAAACAGGTAGAGGAAGAGGTAGTGGCAGAGCCAGAGGAAGGCCACCCGGCAGGTCTGCGCGAGGTCGTGTAAATGTAATTTCGTGTGGACCTGGCCCACAGTACAGTGCTCGGAAGAAGGCACGTCCCATCACCTCCCAAGATTGTCAGGACGTGGTTGAGTATTTAGCGACACAGAACACCTCATCTTGCTCAGCCACCAGTGCTACTACTAGCTCCACTTCCGCTGCATTTGACACTTCGCAAGAATTATTTAGTGGTGAAATCACTGATGCACAGCCATTGTTGTTACAGCCAGATGAATTTTCACCAGCTCATATGTCTGAGTTACGCGGCAACATTATGGATGTAACGTGTAAGGAGGATGAAGGACCTACTGATGTTGGTGCATGTTTGGATTTGTCTGAGGCAAGCGAAGCTGGGCAGGATGATTACGATGATGACGATGATAGGGATCCTCTGTATGTACCCAATAGAGGAGATGAAGAGGGGGACAGTTCAGAGGGGGAGTCAGAGAGTAGGAGGAGGAGAGAAGTTGCTGAAAGAAGCTGGGGCAGCTCTTCGTCAGAAACAGCTGGTGGCAGTGTCCGGCACCATGTATTGCCACCTATGTACAGCCAGCCAACTTGCCCTTCAGCATCAGCTGCTGAGGTCCCCATAGTGCCCACATCCCAGGGTGGCTCAGCGGTGTGGAAATTTTTTAATGTGTGTGCCTCAGATCGGACCAAAGCCATCTGTTCGCTCTGCCAACAAAAATTGAGCCGTGGAAAGGCCAACACTCACGTAGGGACAAGTGCCTTACGAAGGCACCTGGAGAAAAGGCACAAACAGCAATGGGATGGCCACCTGAGCAAAAGCAGCAGCAGCACACAAAAGCAAAGCCACCCTCCTTCTCCTCTTCCTCCTCCATCAGGTGCATTATCTGCTTCTGCCGCTTTCTCCCTTCCACCTTCACAGGCACCCTCCTCCACTCCGCCTCTGCCCTTGAGCGGTTCCTGCTCCTCTGCCCACAGCAGCAGTCAGGTGTCCGTGAAGGAAATGTTTGAGAGGAAGAAGCCAATTTCGGCCAGTCACCCCCTTGCCCGGCGTCTGACAGCTGGCGTGGCGGAACTGTTAGCTCGGCAGCTGTTACCATACCGGCTGGTGGACTCTGAGGCCTTCCGTAAATTTGTGGCCATCGGAACACCGCAGTGGAAGATGCCAGGCCGCACTTATTTTTCGAGAAAGGCCATACCCCAACTGCACCGTGAAGTTGAGAGGCAAGTGGTGTCATCTCTTGCGAAGAGCGTTGGGTCAAGGGTACACCTGACCACGGATGCCTGGTCTGCCAAGCACGGGCAGGGCCGCTACATTACCTACACAGCCCATTGGGTGAACCTGGTGGTGAACGATGGCAAGCAGGGCGCAGCGGACCAAATTGTGACACCTCCACGGCTTGCAGGCAGGCCTCCTGCCACCTCCTCTCCTCCTGCTACATGCTCTTCGCTGTCCTCCTCCTCCTTGGCTGAGTGGCAGTTCTCCTCTCCAGCTACACAGCCCCAGCTCCGCAGGGCCTATGCTGCATGCCAGGTACGACGGTGTCACGCCATCTTAGACATGGCTTGTCTCAAAGCGGAGAGTCACACTGGAGCAGCTCTCCTGGCTGCTCTTAAGAAACAGGTGGATGAGTGGCTGACCCCGCACCACCTGGAGATAGGCAACGTGGTGTGCGACAACGGCAGCAATCTGCTTGCCGCTTTGCATATGGGGAAGCTGACACACATACCCTGCATGGCACATGTCATGAATCTAGTGGTTCAAAGATTTGTGGCAAAGTACCCTGGCTTAGCGAATGTCCTGAAGCAGGCCAGGAAGTTCTGTGGGCATTTGAGGCGGTCTTACACAGCCATGGCACGCTTTGCGGAAATTCAGCGCAAAAACAACATGCTGGTGAGACGCCTCATTTGCGATAGCCCGACTCGCTGGAACTCGACCCTGCTCATGTTCTCCCGCCTGCTAGAACAGAAGAAAGCCGTGACCCACTACCTCTACAACTACAGTAGAATGAAACAGTCTGGGAAGATGGGGATGTTCTGGCCCGACAACTGGACACTGATGGAGAATGCATGCAGGCTCATGCGGCCGTTTGAGGAGGTGACCAACCTGGTGAGCCGCAGTGAGGGCACCATCAGCGACTTAATTCCCTACGCTTACTTCTTGGAGCGTGCTGTGCGTAGAGTGGCGGATGAAGCTGTGAATGAGCGTGACCAGGAACCGTTACGGCAGGAACAGGCATGGGACCAATTTTCATCAGACCCAGCTGTTTCCTCAACACCTGCGGCAGCACAGAGGGGGGAGGAGGAGGAAGAAGAGAAGTCGTGTGCAGAAGACGAATCAGACTCAGAGGATGATGAGCAAGGTGTTTCTTTGGGGGAGGAGGAGGAGGAGGAGGAGGGGACAGCGGCAGGAGAACAACCTCAGCAGGCATCGCAAGGGGCTTGTGCTGCTCAACCTTCCCGTGGTATTGTTCGCGGCTGGGGGGAGGAGGTTGACTTACCTGACGTCACTGAGGAAGAGCAAGAGGAGATGGAGGGTACTGGATCCGACTTTGTGCAGATGTCGTCTTTTATGCTGTCCTGCCTGTTGAGGGACCCCCGTATAAAAAACCTCAAGGGGAATGAGCTGTACTGGGTGGCCACACTACTAGACCCTCGGTACAGGCACAAAGTGGCGGACCTGTTACCAACTCACCGGAAGGTGGAAAGGATGCAGCACATGCAGAACCAGCTGTCAACTATGCTTTACAATGCCTTTAAGGGTGATGTGACGGCACAACGCCAGCAAGGTACCACTGCCACTAATCCTCCTCCCGTGTCCACGCAGTCAAAGACAGGACGCTCCAGCGATCTCATGGTGATGTCGGACATGCGGACGTTCTTTAGTCCAACGCCTTGCCGTAGCCCTTCCGGATCCACCCTCCACCAACGCCTGGAACGGCAGGTAGCCGACTACCTGGCCTTAAGTGTGGATGTAGACACTACTGTGAACAGCGATGAGGAACCCTTGAACTACTGGGTGCGCAGGCTTGACCTGTGGCCAGAGCTGTCCCAATTTGCCATCCAACTTCTCTCCTGCCCTGCCGCAAGCGTCCTCTCAGAAAGGACCTTCAGCGCAGCTGGAGGCATTGTCACAGAGAAGAGAAGTCGCCTAAGTCACAAAAGTGTTAAGTACCTCACCTTTATCAAAATGAATGAGGCATGGATCCCGGAGGGCTGCTGCCCGCCCCAAGACTAAGTCAGTCCCCGCACATACAGCATCTCTGCCTGCACGCCGTGTGACTGGCTGCCTGGCCTGCCCCAAGAAGACTAAGTCGCTCCCAGTCCCTCCACACAGCATGTCTGCCTGCAGGCCGCTTGACTACCTTCTCCGCCACCACCAACAGGGTCCGGGACTCCAGGCGGATTGCTGAATTTTTTAGGCCGCTGCTAGCAGCGGCCGCTGTAATAATTTTTCGGGTGCGTGTACATGACTGCCTAATTTTTCTGGCTGCACTGCGGGCAGCTGCAACAACAAAAGAAAAGGCATGTACATGCGCCCATTCCCCTTCGTGATCATTACCTTGCCGTGGTGAAGGGGCTTGCGTATCACAATGGAGCAATGACCGGCGCCTAGATGAGTGTCTCGGGGGGCACACCCACGATAATAAGGTCGTTGCCTCATTGTGGTCAGACCAAATTTGATCAGCTGGACAGTCACTGTTCTGTCATTCAGCTACATCAGCCAGGTGACCATATGGGCTGTAAAGCCACCAAAACCTGCACTCTCGCCATGGTGCGCACCAGTAAAGCACAGCCGTCACTACACAAACAGCTGTTTGCAGGGCGTTACACGATGAGTTTGGTGTGTCAGTGTGATGCAGTACCTTAATTACACTACCTGATTGATGTATACACATGCAAGATGTTTGAAAGCACTTTAGGCCTGTCATTTAGCATTCAATGTGATTTCTGCCCTTAAAACGCTGCTTTGCGTCAAATCCAGATTTTTCCCGGGGAATTTTGGCATGTATCCCACTCCGCCATCCCCCCCTCCAGGTGTTAGACCCCTTGAAACATCTTTTCCATCACTTTTGTGGCCAGCATAATTATTTTTTTTTTTCAAAGTTCGCATCCTCATTGAAGTCTATTGCGGTTCGCGAACTTTAACGCGAACCGAACCTTTCGCGAAAGTTCGCGAACCCGGTTCGCGAACCGAAAATCGGAGGTTCGGCCCAACACTATTCACTGAGAGGCATAGTGAGTTTATAGAAGATATTATTTTTTAGTCACAAGTAAGCGGAAAATGACACTTTGTGACAAAAAAAAAAAAGAAAAGTTTCCATTTCTTCTAACTTGCGACAAGAAAAAAAAGAAATCTGCCACAGCCCCCTCCCCCCCCCCCTCACCCCTTTTCCCTCCCTGTCCCCTTTTTTTTATTTTTTTATTTTTTTTCTCTCTCTCTCCCCTTTTGCTCCCCCTCTTGATAGTTACAGTCAGAGGTTGATGTTGGATAGGGGTGGGGCCTTGCAGGGGGAGATCATTCTTACACGTTCCAGGGGGTTGGTGGCTTAATACCCAGAGGACGTAGCAGCACGCCTCAGAAGCCGGGGATAGGTTTCAAGTGGAAATATCCTTTCGGGGGAAAAAAGGGGGAGAGGGTGGTGGGGAGGGGGGTTAGCTGCAGGATGAGAGAGATGGGGGATGTGAATGGGGGAGTGGGGAGAGGAAGGTGTGGTAAAGTGGAAAGAATGGACACTGGGTCAGAATTGAGAAAAAAGAAAGTAGATAAAAATGAAGTCAGGTAGCCTTAAAATTTGGTCACTGAATGCCAGGGGGTTGAATATCCCGGAGAAGAGAGCCTCTATTTTAAAGTTGTGTCATAGGGAGGGGGTAGATATATTATGCCTACAGGAGACCCATTTTAAGGGTCCACGGCCTCCAAATCTTTACGATAGGTATTATAAGACAATATACCTGAGTGGTCTACAACCGACTAAGGTGAAGGGGACGGCCATTTTGATCTCAAAGGAGGTCCCATTTATATTAAAGGAGGAATATGTCGACCCGCAGGGTAGATTTAATATAATTAAGGGCGAACTGAAGAATAGGATGGTCACGGTGGGGTCATACTATGCGCCAAGCGTTAAACGGGTAGAAACTTTGGGGAGATTTATGAATAAACTGGAATCATTCAGGGAGGGCAGGGTGATAATAGGTACAGATTTGAACGTGTCCCTAGACCCTCGAATGGATACGTCTGAGGGAAAAACAACGACACCTTTGAAAATTTATAAAAAAAATTGAGAGTTACTGTATGGAGCACAATTGGTGGACACTTGGCGCGTGTGCAACCCCACCGTGAAGGATTATACATACTACTCACAGATACACAAGTGCTACAACAGGATTGATTATGTCCTGGTGTCGCATGATATACTCTTCCTAGTAAGTGGATCAGAAATTGGCCCTATAACATTATCAGATCACGCACCAGTAATGGTGAATCTCAAATGGGGGGAAAAAATAAGGGGACCTATGATGTGGCGATTAAATAATTGTTTGTTGAGAGACGAGGGGACGGTACAGAAGGTGAGAGAAGAACTGGACTCTTATTTTTCGATAAACTCCAGGGGTGAGGCGTCTGAAATGACGGTCTGGGAGGCCCACAAATGCTTTATCAGGGGTGTTATGATACAGGAAGGGGCTAGAAAGAAAAAGGAAAGAGATAGGAATATAAAAAAATGCAATGGAAAATATAAAAAGGCTGGAACAACAGCATAAAGAGGAGAATATAGAAGGTTACTGGGAGGAATTAAGAAGGAAAGAGAGCACTTAAGGTTATTATTATTTCAGGGGGTTAAAAACTTGGCATTGAGATGTAAACGTTCCTTCTATGAATATGGGAATAAGAGTAGTGATATGTTGGCGAGGGCCTTAAAAAACAGCAAAGGAGGAACTATATTCCCTGTATTAAAGATAAGAAGGCCAGAATAGTCCATGAGTGGGGTGAAATAACCCAGGTGTTTAGAGAGTATTATAAAGGGCTATATAATTTGAAAGGGGAAACATCAATGGGGGAAGGAGGGAAGAAAAGAGAGGAAATAAGAAAGTATATAGAGGAACGTGGAATGCCCAGGCTGTCGGGGGAAGACACCTCATCCCTGGAAAGTGAGATCCAGATAGAAGAAATTAAAAGAGCAATAAAACAAATGCCATCAGGTAAAGTGCCCGGCCCGGATGGGCTAACAACAGAATACTACATGAGGTTTAGTGAACAACTGGTGGGATATCTTGCAGAAGCATTTAATGGAATGACTGCGAGGGAGGGGGGAGGTTGTGGGTTCATGCCCCGTATGCTGGAGTCCTATGTTACGTTGCTGCACAAGGAGGGAAAGGACCCAATGCAGTGTCAAAGCTATAGACCGATCGCACTATTGAACGTCGATATAAATTTTTTTGCAAAAATTTGGCTAATAGGCTGGCACCATTGATGAATCAGCTGGTATATCCAGACCAGATGGGGTTCATCGGAGGTCGGGAGGCCAGAGATGGTACCATCCGCACCCTTGATTTGGCGTGCTGGACGAGGGCCCACTCCAGCCCTGTAGTATTTTTATCTACAGACGCTGAAAAAGGGTGGAGTGGGCCTATATAGAAGGGGTACTAAAGCATGTGGGACTACGAGAAAACATGTGTACAAGGATAATGGGTTTATATACCCTCCCTAACGCAAGGAAAAGAGCTAATGGGGTGACTGCGGAACCTTTTGAGATTAAGAACGGGACGAGACAGGGTTGTCCCCTCTCTCCATTAGTGTTTGCATTGTCATTGGAACCATTCTTGTGTAGGGTGAGGGCGGACTCCAGCATACGGGGCCTGGAAATTGGGGGACAGACGCATAAAGTATCAGCGTATGCAGATGACATGTTATTTTATCTTAGAGATCCACAGAAGTCGTTACACAGATTAATGAGGGAATTTGATAAAGTGGGGAGACTCTCCAATATGAAGATCAATCTTGACAAAAGCACAGCAATCGCCTGGGGCTTGAGAGGGGAAGAAAGGGAAGAATTGAACCGGAATTTCCCATTTAAATGGCATAATAGAATGATGTGGTACCTAGGGGTAAAAATTGGATTTGACTTAAAGGATATAGTAAACGATAATTACTCCCCCTTGTTGGAAAGGATAAAACAGGATTTGGAGGCCTAGGACCGTCCATGGTTCTCTTGGTTTGGCAGAATATCCATCATAAAGATGAATGTTCTCCCTCGTTTCCTTTACCTGTTTCAGGCTCTACCAGTACCGGTTCCTTCCCCTTTTTTTTCACAGTTGAAAGGTATTATTGGTAAATTTATAGGAAGGGGGCGGAGAACCCGGGTGAGTTACAGGTTACAAACGACGGAGAGGGAGAAGGGCGGCCTCGCTGTCTCTGATTTTAAGAAATATTCGGAGGCTTCGGTGCTAGTCCGAATTGTAGACTGGAACCGGAACCGCGGGGAGAAGAGTTGGGTAATGATGGAAGAGGAAATGATAGGGAGCCCAATAGGCAACCTTCCCTGGATACAGGAGAAAAGCCGGATAGAGGGGGGAAAAAGGGGGACAGAATTAGTCAGACACACATTGAACATTTTCTATAAATGGAGGAGGATGGTGGGAATGTCGCCCTGGCCTACCACCATGACCCCCATTTTCGGGAATATAAAGTTCCATAATTATCCAAATTGGAAGTGGGGACAGGGGCTGAGAGTTAAAGATATATTAGTTGATGCAGAATGGACCCCGATTCAAGAACTGGTGGACACAAGGGAGGGGGGGGGGTATATGGACAAATGGAGATATGCCCAGATAAAATCCTTTGTGAATAGTCAAGGATCCAGGGAGGCCTTAAGTAGAGACTTAACTTCGTTTGAGGAGATGTGTAGAGGCAGGGGGGAAAACAAGGGGATGTTGTCAAGGGTATATAAGATTCTTAATGAGAATGAGGACCCTACAAGAATGTTGAGGGAGAAGTGGGAAAAAGACCTGGGGAAGGTATTTACGGAGGTACAGTGGAAAAAAGTATTAAACTTGGCCAGTAGGTCAGCAATGCCCACAAGAGGACAGGAAGCGGGATATAAGATCTTTGCAAGGTGGTACTATACACCGGATAGACTGAGCAGAATGTTCCCGGGTGCCTCATCAATTTGCTGGAGATGTGGGGAGGAGAGGGGAGATATTATGCATGTCTTTTGGGGATGTAAGAAACTTGGGGGGTACTGGGCAGAGGTTGGGGGTATAATAAAGCAGGTCACTGGGATAGAGATATGGGAGGACCCCGCACTTTTTCTTCTGCACAGTAATAGATGGTCAACTAAAAAATATAAAAATTCCCTGCTGAAATCCCTGATCAATGCCTCAAGAATATTAGTAACAAGACACTGGAAATCTACCCAAAGTCCAACAACTCAGGAATGGATTAAGGAAGTGGCAGAAATACAGAGAATGGAGGAACTGACTAGTTATATTAAGGGTGAGGGGCATTTATATGAGAAGAGATGGTATCAATGGGAGATGTTTAAGAACGAAGAGGAGTACGAGAGGCGGGCGGGGGGTATATGAACTATCAGAAAGACCCCGCAAGAGGTTCAGTGACAGAAGAAAGGGAAGTGCAAAAGAAGAGAGGACCCAGTGTATGAATGAATGAAGGGGGGGGGGGGGGGGTTGAATGAATGGGGGCGGGGGGTGAGAGTAAAGGGTTAAATGTGAGTAATGGTTATGGATGAATGGTAGAAGATACTAAGGGGAATTATACAAGACATCTAGGTCTGAACAGTTTTCTTTATAGATGTAATACGGTACAGATTGATGTTCAGGGTAAAGTAACTTTATATATGTTTAAGAGAGAAAAATCCCTGTTTTGGCAATAGCAATATTTGTATGTGGTTAGGAGGGAATTCTCCTGTTTTGGATTTTAAGGACTGATTTTGTAAAAAAAAAAATTTGAATGATATAAATAAAGATATTAAAAAAAAAAGAAATCTACCACAGGCTCACCATGCCCCTCTCTGAATACCTTGAATTGTCTACTTTCCAAAATGTGGTCATTTGTGAAGTGTGTTTACTGTCCTGACATTTTGGAGGGTGCTAAATTGTAAGCACCCCTGTAAAGCCTAAAGGTGCTCATTGGACTTTGGACCCCTTAGCGCAGTTAGGCTGCAAAAAAGTGCCACACATGTGGTATTGCCGTACTCAGTAGAAGTACTTGTGACAAAAAATAAAATCTTCTATGAACTCACCATACTCCTAACAGAATACCTTGGGGTGTCTTCTTTCTAAAATGGGGTCATTTGTGGGGTTCCTATACTGCCCTGGCATTTTAGGGGCCCTAAACCGTGAGGAGTAGTCTGGTAATCAAATGTCGCAAAATGACCTGTGAAATCCTAAAGGTACTCATTGGACTTTGGGCCCCTTAGCGCAGTTAGGGTGCAAAAAAGTGCCATACATGTGGTATCGCCGTACTCGGGAGAAGTAGTATAATGTGTTTTGGGGTGTATTTTTACACATACCCATGCTGGGTGGGAGAAATCTCTCTGTAAATGGACAATTGTGTGTAAAAAAATCAAAAGATTGTCATTTACAGAGGTATTTCTCCCACATAGCATGGATATGTGTAAAAATACACCCCAAAACACATTGCACTACTTCTCCCGAGTACGGCGATACCACATGTGTGGCACTTTTTTGCACCCTAACTGCGCTAAGGGGCCCAGAGTCCAATGAGTACCTTTAGGTTTTACAGGGGTGCTCAAAATGTAGCACCCCGCCCACTTGCCAGGACAGTTAACAAACCCCACAAATGACCCCATTTTGGAAAGAATACACAACAAGGTATTCCATGAGGGGAATGGTGAGGTCATTGAAAATTTTATTTTTTGTCACAAGTTAACGGAAAATGACACTTTGTAAAAAAAAAAAAAAAAAAAAAATTCTGCTAACTTGTGACAAAAACTAAAATCTTCTATGAACTCACCGTGCACCTCACATAATACTTTAGGGTGTCCTCTTTCCAAAATGGGGTCATTTGTGGAGTCTGTCCTGGCATTTTAGCGTCTCTGCAATCATTGCATGTATGGCCAGTATTAGGAGTTTCTGCTATACTCCTTATGTTGGGTATACGGGTAATGCACTCTGGGCTGAAAGGAAAAATGAACGGCAAACATACCTTGCTTCACATCAATGGCAGATCTTCCTCCACATCAATGGCAGTGATAACCTCAGGAGAGAGACACCCCGTGCCACCCTGCACTCAGGGTGAGCCACCAACTTATGTGACTGGGCCTCAGAACTGTAGTATACAGCATTATGCCTTTAGTATACAGCAATATGCCTGCCAATAGAGATGACTCTGTGTGGCATTAAAGCATCATCATAGGCCCAAAGTAAATCACATATAAACCGGGGGTGTGCACACTCAAGGGAAATTTAAACATGCCGTCTTATATCGCCAACCCAGGACAGATCAGCAATATCAAGCATGGAAACCGATCCTTCTTCCGACTTTTATGCTTACCTGTTTGGTTTTCAAGCTTACCTCTCCTCATCCTGGGACAATGTGCGAAAGACCACTGAGTGTGTGCCTAATCCTGTGTCTGGAGTTCCCTAGGTTCCCCAGGTGTACCTGCTCGTGGTACCTCTCAAAGCACTCCCCTATGCATAGGCCAGGCTGGTCAGGACATTTGGGACAATAAAAACTGGTGCCATTCCTTCTTCTAGCACTGCTGCAGACACGACAACGTTTTCTTCGGATGCGTTGACCTGGGACACACGGAATCTGATAGGCGTAATGCCTTCCATGCAGTCGGCTAGTTGCATCTGGGGGGGGGGGGGGGGCTGGCACCTCCTGGATACAGGAGGTCCAGAACGATCTGTTCCTGAAATTGAAGGAAAGATCCAGTTCTCCCAGCCTTACTGTAGAGAACAAAGCTGTTGTAAACTGCCAATTGAATCAGATAAAAAGACACTTTCTTATACCAGCGTCTTGTTTTCCGGGAAACTAAATAGGACGCTAACCTCTGGTCATTGAAGTCCACCCCTCCCATGTTGACATTATATTCGTGATCGACAAGGGGCTTTTCAATGACCGCAGTTGCCTGTTGAATTTGGACTGTCGTGTCTGTGTGATTGGTGGACAGAAAGTAAACGTCCCTCTTGTCCCTCCATTTCACCGTGAGCAGGTCGTCAGTACGCAAGGCGGCCCTCTGCCCCCGTTCAAGTCTGGTGGTAACGAGCCATTGGGGGAAGCCCTGGCGACTAGGCCATGCAGTGCCACAGCATCGGATTCCTTCAAACTTTAAGCGCTGATAGAGGGCCACACTTGTGTAATAGTTGTCCACATAAAGATGGTACCCCTTCTGGAACAAGGGTGACACCAAGTCCAACACAACCTTTCCACTGCTCCCCAGGTAGTCAGGGCATCCGACCGGCTCCAATTTTGAGTCTTTTCCCTCATAGACCCTAAAACAACATGTATAGCCTGTGGCCCTTTCACAGAGCTTATACAGTTTCACCCCATTACCAGGCGCGCTTGCTTGGGATGTACTGTTTGATGCCAAGGCGCCCGGTAAAGCGTAAGAGGGACTCGTCTACGCAGATGTTCTGTTCAGGGATATAAGCATCTGCAAATGTTGATGACAGGTGGTCTATGAGGGGCTGAATTTTGTGGAGCCGGTCATAAGCAGGGTGGCCCTTTTCATGACAGGTTTCGTCGTCGTTGAAGTGCAGGAAGCGCAGGATGGACTCAAATCGTGTCCTGGACATGGCAGCAGGGTACAAGGGAACATGATGTACTGGGTTCGTAGACCAATATGACCGCAATACATTCTGTTTCATTAGTCCCAAGTGAAGGATAAGGGCCAAAAAGATTTTAATGTCGGAAACTTGGACTGGTTTCCACCGGAAAGGCTGGGCATAGCTGCTCTCCGGGTGCTCGGTGATAAATTGTGTGGCTTTACGGTTGGTCTCAACCACAATTAAGTCCAAGAGAACCTGGGTGATGAACAGCTGCAATAAGTCTAGGGCCGTTCCTAGATGAGCTGTCGCCACCTGGACTCCAGACTGGGCGGTGAAAGGGGGCACTATGGGTGCGGCGGAATCAGGGGATTGCCAATCTGGATGTGCCAGCACCTCTGGGAGTCTATGGGTACTACGGGCCCGTCTTCTTCTTGGTGGCTGCGACGGGGGTACTACTGCACTTGCCACCGTACCAGTTTCAACTTCCATGCTGGCGCTCACCACTTCACCAGGGTCTACGGAAGTACTGGTACTAAGTCCAGGAGATGCTGCGCTGCTGGTGCCTGCCTCACCAAGAAAACTCTCATCAGCGCTAGCACCACCCTGCTGCCCTTGAGGCGGATCCTGCGCCACCTGCGGTCTAACGACATGGGGTCTGGTACGCCTGGCTCTAGCCGGGACCAAAGCCTCGTCATCACTTTCGGTCAGAGAACCACTGCTTTCCACAGGTTCAAATTCGAACCCGGATGATTCGTCGGATGAGTCTTCCCAAAAGCTCTCATCCGACTGGTCCATGTACCTGTATACCTCCTCATCGGAAATCCCCCTTCTTGCCATTGTGGATTGCTAAATTTATGGGGTTTTCCTCCGAGACTACCCAGAAAAAAAGAGCACCTACCTAGCAAAAGGGAGTATTTGAGAGGTATTGGGGTTGGTGGGAAGTGGGGTCTCAGAGGCAATCAAACAATCACGGGACAATCAAATACAATTACAGCACAATCGAATCCAATCACAGCACAAGCAAATCTGATGCACTCGGAAGGTGGTGGTTGGAGGTGGTGGGGGGGAGGGTGGGGTTGGGTGGGGCGGGAAGTGGGGTCTCAGAGGCAATCAAACAATCACGGGACAATCGAAGCCGATCACGGGACAATCAAATACAATTACAGCACAATCGAATCCAATCACCGCACAATCAAATCTGATGCACTTGGAAAGTGATGGGGGGTGGGGGTGGTGGTGGGGTGGGGGTTGTTGGGAAGTGGGGTCTCAGAGGCAATCAAACAATCACGGGACAATTGAAGCAGATCACGGGACAATCAAATACAATCGCAGCACAATCGAAATACAATCGCAGCACAATCGAATACAATCACAGCACAGTCAAATACAATGCACTCGGACGGTGATTAGAGGGGGGGGGGTCTGAGGGCGATTTGAGGGGGTGGGGAGTTGATCAGGAGCCCGCACGGGGCAGACTGAGTCCTGATCTGATGAGAGGCAGACACAGGGGGTTACTGATCGCAGATCAGTTAGTGATTGCTGGGGAGGACAGATGTAAACAATGCGCAGGGGATGTAATCAGGAGGGGGGTATGAGGGCAATCGAGGGTCTGGGCAGGTGATCGGTTGCCCCCGCGGGGCAGTTAGGGTCTGCTCTGATGGGTGGGGGTGCTGAGGGGTGATGGACAGGTGATAGACAGGTGATCAGAAGGGGATCAGAGGGGGATCAGGGGGTAAGGTAGCTGTATACAGATGTATACAGTATACAGGGGGGTAGTCTGGGATGGGGTCTGGGGGTGATCTAAAGGTAGGGGGGGGATCAGGGGTGACTAGGAGGCAGTTAGGGACCTAAAATAAGGGATAGCGTCAATAGTTAGTGGCAGGTGGGGGGGGGTTCATAGGGGGGCAAGGGTGCTGGCAGGGGTCTGCTGGGGTGATCAGGGGGGGGGTCTGAAGGCTGGGGTGGGAGATCAGGGCGGCTGTGGGCAAAAAAGAGCTGTGACCTGTGTTACTCACAAATGGCTTCCTCCTCGCTGGTGGTCTCTGGAACAATGAGACCACGAGGCGAGGAGGAAGCACGTATAAGGCACTTTGTTTACCTAACAAAGTGCCTTATACGCTTTGATTGGCCGGACTTTTGGATTCCTCCGCTCGCCGGCGCTGCTAAGTGGCTGGCGAGCGGAGACTAAACTGCCGGCTATCGATCCCTGGCGGAGGATCGCGTCACGGATGACGCGATCGCTCCGCCCATGCCCCTACAAGGACCGCCGCCATTTGTCTATACGGCGGTCCTTGCGGGGTCCACTTCCCGGCCGCCAATTGTATATACGGCGGTCGGGAAGTGGTTAATAATATTTATTTATTACTGTAATTCTATATGCCCAAGGCTTAATTGTAAACTCTCTTTACCACTAACCATCCCAACCTCTAACCCTCCTTCCTGCCAAAGTGAAATACAGACACAAAAGTAATTTTTATTGCTCAAATGTCTGAATGCTCCCACAAAGCGGCACTAAAAATATTGTTCTCATCATGGCAGTTTCTAGGCTACATTGCTCCGAGGGCTAGGGTTTAAAAATTGCACCCCCCCCCCCCTCCCTCCGTTGGCTCAAATACACTATTTGTGATGCAGCATTTTGCATCCCCCAGTATTGGTTAGCTAGAGATGTATTAGGTAGCCAGATGTATCCCCCCCCCTCATATAGTTAGCCAGGTATAGGTGCCTCCAGTATAGGTAGCAAGGTATAGGGAGCCAGATATAGGTGCTGCCAGTATAGGTAGCCAGGTATAGGTGGCTCTAATATTGGTAGCCTGGTATAGGTGCCCCCAGTATAGGTAGCCAGGTACAGGTGTCGCCAATATAGGTAGCCAGGTATAGGTTCCCCTAAAAATGTCCCTGGTTCTCATAATTGACTCAATTTATATATAATTCCAAAGTGCATATGGCTCTTCAGGACATAGGGCACAGATAAGTGACTATAACTGGTAGATCTGTCTGAATGAGTAGACATCCCCACTTCCATATACTCTCTGCAGTCCAAGCAGTCATTTTACATCACCTCCAGAGCTGTTTTATGGTGTTTCATGAAAACAAAAAAACAATCAGGACAAATATGTCCAATTTCATTCACAGCTACTGTATTTAATTACTAAAAAAGTTTTATGCTGCAAGTAAAAATATATCTTTACATTTTCACACTTAAAAGAGAAGGGCCTTTTTCAGTGCACTTTTTTTGGTGAAAGGTACTCCTTATATAGGTACAGTGGGTTGCAAAAGTATTTGGCCCCCTTGAAGTTTTACACATTTTGTCATATTACTGCCATAAACATGAATCAATTTTATGGGAATTCCACATGAAAGACCAACACAAAGTGGTGTACACATGAGAAGTGGAACGAAAATCATACATGATTCCAAACATTTTTTACAAATAAATAACTGCAAAGTGGTGTGTGCATAATTATTCGGCCCCCTTTGATCTGAGTGCAGTCAGTTGCCTATAGACATTGCCTGATGAGTGCTAATGACTAAATAGAGTGCACCTGTGTGTAATCTAATGTCAGTACAAATACAGCTGCTCTGTGAGGGCCTCAGAGGTTGTCTAAGAGAATATTGGGAGCAACAGCACCGTGAAGTCCAAAGAACACACAAGACAGGTCAGGGATCAAGTTATTGAGAAATTTAAAGCAGGCATGGGCTACAAAAAGATTTACAAAGCCTTGAACATCCCACGGAGCACTGTTCAAGCGATCATTCAGAAATGGAAGGAGTATGGCACAACTGTAAACCTACCAAGACAAGGCCATCCACCTAAACTCACAGACCGAACAAGGAAAGCGCTGATCAGAAATGCAGTCAAGAGGCCCATGGTGACTCTGGACGAACTGCAGAGATCTACAGCTCAGGTGGGGGAATCTGTCTATAGGACAACTATTAGTTGTGCACTGCACAAAATTGGCCTTTATGGAAGAGTGGCAAGAAGAAAGCCATTGTTATCAGAAAAGCATAAATAGTCCCGTTTGCAGTTTGCCACAAGCCATGTGGGGGACACAGCAAACATGTGGAAGAAGCTGCTCTGGTCAGATGAGACCAAAACTGAACTTTTTAGCCAAAATGCAAAACACTATGTGTGGCGGAAAACTAACACTGCACATCACTCTGAACACACCATCCCCACTGTCAAATATGGTGGTGACAGCATCATGCTCGGGGGGTGCATCTCTTCAGCAGGGACAGGGAAGCTGGTCAGAGTTGATGGGAAGATGGATGGAGCCAAATACAGGGCAAACTTGGAAGAAAACCTCTTGGAGAGTGCAAAAGACTTTAGACTGGGGCGGAGGTTCACCTTCCAGCAGGACAACGACCCTAAACCTAAAGCCAGGGCAACAATGGAATGGTTTAAAACAAAACATATCTATGTGTTAGAATGGCCCAGCCAAAGTCCAGATCTAAATCCAATCGAGAATCTGTGGCAAGATCTGAAAACTGCTGTTCACAAACGCTGTCCATCTAATCTGACTGAGCTGGAGCTGTTTTGCAAAGAAGAATGGGCAATGATTTCAGTCTCTAGATGTGCAAAGCTGGTAGAGACATACCCTAAAAGACTGGTGGCAGCTGTAATTGCAGCAAAAGGTGGTTCTACAAAGTATTGACTCAGGGCCGAATAATTACGCACACCCCACTTTGCAGTTATTTATTTGTAAAAAATGTTTGGAATGATGTATTATTTGCGTTCCACTTCTCACGTGTACACCACTTTTTATTGTTCTTTCACATGGAATTCCAATAAAATTGATTCATGTTTGTGGCAGTAATGTGACAAAATGTGGAAAACTTCAAGGGGGCCAAATACTTTTGCAAGCCACTGTATAATCACAAAACTGTACTATGCAAAATAAACTGCGTCTTACCGCAAGATGAATAGAGCCGAATACAATACATTACATGCAATTATTACTCTTTACTCATCTCACGTAAGACTTTATGCCCATTATTCTGATTATTGCAATTTAGTGAAAATACCCCTTTTTTTTCTTTCAGTGATACATGAAATATGACCTGTTTTCTTCTGCATCCTCAGTTGTAGATTTTAGGTTAAATTGCCTGCTTTTTTCATTTATTATTATTATTATTATTATAGTCAATTTTAATATATTTTGCAGGCAGTTTTACTTCGTTCGCACTGACATTGAGAATCCTCAGGAATTTTAGATTTCTCCTGTAAAAGTACTTAAGAAAAATGCTTTGAATTATAAGAAATCCCCGAAGAAAACTTAAAAGTTATTCAAATTCTGGAAGTCTTTCAACATAAATAAAAGGACAAGATACATTTAATCTATCATTTTCCTGGGAAGTGTCATCGGCTTTTTGTTTGTGTGTATCTGGCATACTGCACTGTGTGTTTTGAGCTTTTTTTTTCTTTTTTCTTTGCCTCTTGGGATGTAGTTTTCATTTTCGAAAATCTTTTTTTTTTCTTGCTTTAGATTAGGTAAGCTTTGTGCTCTCCTGTCCAAAGATACGTTATTGAAAAAAAAAGTAATAAAATAAACTATGTTAGTACCTTTGAAATGTAGCTTCTTTGTTCCTTGACAGAAATATTTTTGTTTCAACAAACAAGATGAAATGGAAAAAGGTTAAAATGAAAAATAAAGAATTTCCCGATGTAAAAACAAAAAAGATGAAAAAAATGAAAGCAAACATGAAAGATGTAAAACCCTTTAGACTGCAGAACTTTTTAAAATAAGTGGAGTGTAGAAAAATGTTTAAGAAAATTGCAACCATTTCAAATGAATAAAAGGTTTGCTAGGTTATAGAACAGGAGACATATCAATGGCTGCAATTGACCAATATCAAATGAAGTAGTGTGTGCAACATAGCTGAAGGTTATGGGTCAGGATTTAAGTGTTTGAAGAATTTGGGCCACTAACATTAACAGATTGTTTTAAGCAAACATATGCCGGTCTTCCAGATAATATTTAATGGTAGCCATGCATGTTATATTTTCAGGCAGTTTTTGGGCAACTTACCACATTTGTACTGTATAGTATAAGGGCAGTCCTGTATGGGGCCATTTATTTATTACCACATGGTTTATATGAGATTGAAAATGATGGTAAGTGATGGATAGTGGATAATGTGATGCTAAATAATAAAAATAATAAAAAATGTAGTATGAAGTTAAACAGACTAAAAAGAATTCCAACAGAGCCCTTATGAGTACTCTCATACTACATACACGTAACATTTTTCAGAATAAACCTATTAGATTTCTGCATGTTTTGCCAGTATTAAAGTTTCTCCTAACTACAGGTAATACTTTTGAATGCTGACTCACTGAGGACAATTATAAATACTGTATATTCTGGCATATAAGACTACTTTTAACCATTGAAAATCTTCTGAAAAGTTGGAGGTCTTCTTATGCGCCGGGTATCATTGATGCCGGGTGATACGCCCTATCCTGTTACTGCCTCTCAGATCTCGCTGCTGAGGACTGTAATGAAGCAGCGCAGGTGCACTTGTGTGAGATCTGAGAGGTAGAGAAGGAGTTAAATATTATACAAGAGCGGGCCAAACAGGTAAAAGAGGCGTGTTTTATGGGCACAGCGCGATCTATTCCTCCATACCGCTCTGATAAAAAGGGAGACATGGAGAATTGACCAATCCAACCAGTCAATCCCCTGTATAGTGTTATATACTGTGTACCACATACAGTAAAGCACCAGTATCTGTTCATACATAGCACCAGTACATGATTTATTTTTTATTTTTATTTGGCGTGTGTTGGAAGTGTGGATGAGTATATATATATATATATATATATATATATATATATATATATATATATATGGCGAGTATATCCCAAACTCTATATTTTAACTGGAAAAGTTGGGGGGTCGTCTTATATGCCCAGTCGTCTACACCGGAATATACAGTATTTTAAAGTGACCCATTCACTCTATCTAAAATAAAGTCATGGTTGATATATGGAATAGGACTAGTTTTCTTACATTTAAAGGGACTCCGAGCTCTAAATAAAAATGAAATTAGTATTCACCACGGCGTCCATCTGGCTCTTCTCCCAGGGCCTGGCCAGAAATGGCTCCGGGCTCCTTCTTCCTGAAATGTCACATCTGTTGTCACCACGTTGGCTGCCTCGCGTCATCACGGCAGCCACCGTGACAGTACGGCGCATGCACGATTAAATCGCCGGCATGATCACGCGAGGTGGCCGGCGTGGTGACGACAGATGTGACGTTTCAGGAAAAAGGAGCCCAACACTCGGGCCCAGTGTCGCCGGGAGCCACCGGGGAGCCATTTCTGGCCAGGCCCTGGGAGAAGAGCCAGATGGATGCCGTGAGACCTCCCGACCTACACTGGGCTGCAGAAAACCCCAGGTGAGTACCGATTTCATTTTTATTTAGAGCTCGGAGTCCCTTTAAGAGTGTAACTATAGAGAAATGTTACCACAGCGGGACATATACTTTATGGCTATACAGTTTTTTTTATTTTAGTTTTGATGGTGCGAAAAGGGATTACCAACCTTTTTTTATTGGTTTCACTGTCCCCACTGGAGAAATTTCCCTTTACTTCCTATTCCTGAAACTTCAACAGAGTTTTGTGGCTTTAATAAGAAAACGAGTAGTCCCAAGGACAAAGAATAATGAACAGCAATAAATACTAGTTGGGATTCTAACTCTTTCCCACGTTTATTAGCTGCTGTCTGTCACTCTTGAAGGGAGTTTCCCACTTCCTGTCTTGGCCAAATGTACATAGCATAAATGCATTACGTAAACATAATCAAGAGACCTACATCTGGTCACATTATGCCTGTAGGATAAGGCAATTTTCATAAATTTCATTAAAGAATGGTCTATCTTTTTTTAAGGGAAAAATCAAACAACTCTGATACGGGAGAAAATTGTAGAAAGTTTATTAACCGGTCATATCACATAAGGAAAAAATGTACAAATTATAAAAACAGTCTGGAAAGTTGTAAACTGTCCTTATTACCCTAGTCAGACAAAGTAATGTACTGGAAAATAAACACACAGATACTGGGATATGAAATATATTAGTCTGTGATCAAAAATATGTGCATTTATAACTGGCTATGAAATGTAAAATAAGTATCAAAAATGAGTACAAACAAAGAAATAAAAAATTGCTAAATTAAGTTCACATCAAAAATGTAAAGTGCTGTGTACATGAAAAAAAATAAAAAAGTTTACCTAGAAAGTATGATAAATTGCTACATCTAGAGGAAGTTCATAAAAAAATGAGGTATTACATCATCACATTGTGGGAGGGGTTTCACCACAGTTTCAGCCATACAGATGCCCCTGACAGGGGCATAGCTAGAAATCATGGGGACCTATAGCTAAGTTTTGGTTAGGGCCCCCTTCCCAAAAATAACAAAGCTCCTTTGTGCCCCTTCCCTCAACTAGAGATGGCCCGAACTGTTTGCCGGCAAATGGGAACCGGCAAACTTCCGTGATTCGCGATCGCGGAGAACCGCAAACTTTTCCGAAAGTTCGATTCGTCCCCATAGTGCATCATTAGGGTTAACTTTGACCCTCTACATCACAGTCAGCAGGCACATTGTAGCCAATCAGGCTACACTCCTTCCTGGAGCCCCACCCCCCTTGTAAAAGGCAGGCAGCATCAGGCATTGGACTCACTCGTGTGCCTGCAGTAATTAGAGAAGGGAGAGCTGCTGCAGAGACATTAGGGAAAGCTTAGTTAGGCTACAGTTAGGCAGGCTTGTTAGGTTGCTCTTTTTTGCTGATACTTATTGCTAAAAAGCACTCCTCATCCTCAACAGCTCTTTTGAGAGCTAATGCTGTTTTTGTGACCTATTTTTTTTTTTTTGTGTGGCCCACTTGCATTATATACAGCCCTGTCAGTCAGTCGCAGCTGGTCTTTGGCCCCTTAATTCCTACTGTGCCACTGCCAGGCCCAGCACATTCAGTGACTACCTGTGTGTGTGATAGGCAGCTGCACATTTCTAATCCCATCCCAATATCTGCACCTGTTCACTGTTCAGTGCACCTACCTACCTATACCTACGCATTGTTAATACCACCAATCATTGCACCTCTCATTGCAGTCCGTGGGTGCGTATGACAGGCAGCTGCACATTTGTAATCCCAATCACTGCACCTGTTCGCTTTTCAGTGCACCTACCTACATATACCTACATGAGCGCACGCATTGTTAATACCAACAGTCATTACACCTATTCAGGGTGCCTGTGTGTGACAGGCAGCTGCACATTTGTATTACCAGTCACTGCAACCTGTTCACTGCACCTGTGTAACCGTACATTGTATTAGTCAAGTCAGTACATACCTTTCACTTTATCCCCCCCAATATGGACAAAACAAAAGACAGAGCCAGAGGCAGGCCACCTGACAGGTCTGTTCGAGGTCACGCTGTTGTGATTTCATGCGGCCCTCGACCAAAGTACAGTGTTCAGTAGAAGGCATATGCCATCAACCTCCAATATTGTCAGGTCGTAGTTGACTATTTAACACAGCACACCTCATCTTTCTCAGCTTCCGCATGGAAGCGTGACATATCTTCCTCCTCCTGCTCTGATTGTGGCACCCCACTTAACACTCAGGTGGCCGCCACCACCAAAGTGCCATCACCCCAGGGCTCAGCGTTGTGGACATTTTTTTGGGTGTCTGCCTCAGATGAGAACAATGCCATCTGTACTCTCTGCCACCAAAAATTGAGCCGTGGAAAGACCAAGACCCGCGTAGGGACAACTACCTCACGAAGGCACATGATTACAAAGCACAAACTGCAATGGGATGACCACCTGAGGAAAAGCAGCACACAAAAGCAAAGCCACACACTGCAGTGGAAGATACCAGGCCTCAATTTTTTCTCAAAAAAGGCGATACCTAAACTGTACCATGATGTTGAAAGGCAAGTGGTGACATCTCTGGCACACAGCGTCGGGTCAAGAGTCCATCTGACCACGGATGCCTGGTCTGCAAAGCACGCTTAGGCCTGACCGAAGACTAAGTCAGTCCCCACACACAGCATCTCTGCCTGCACGCTGTGTGACTGCCTGCCCCAAGACTAAGTAAGTCCCCACACAGCATCTCTGCCTGCAGGCCGCTTGACTGCCTTCTCCGCCACCACCAACAGGGTCCACCAGGACTCCAGGTGGATTCCTGAATTTTTAAGGACGCTGCTAGCAGCGGCCGCTATAATAATTTTTCTGGTGCGTGTACATGCCTGCCTAATTTTTCTGGCTGCACTGCAGCTGCAACAACAAAACAAAAGGCATGTACATGTGTCAATTCCCCATCGTAATCGTTACCTTGCCGCGGTGAAGGGGCTTGCGTATCACAATGAAGCAATGACCGACGACTATATGAGTGTCTTGGGGGGGGGGGGGAAATCGGGCACAGCCAAGATGATTAGGTAGTTGCTTTAGTTGCTTAATTGTGGACAGACCAGATTCGATCAGCTGGACAGTCACTGTTCTGTCACTGAGCTACCTCAGCCCGGCGACCATATGGGCTTGAAAACCACCACAGCCTACACTCTCGCCATGGTGCGCACCAGTCCAGCACGACCGTCACTACACAAACAGCCTTTTGCGGTGCGTTACACAGTGAGTTTGGTCTGTCAGTGTGAAGCAGTACACTGATTACACTACCTGATTGATGTATACACATGCAAGATGTTTTGAAGCACTTTAGGCCTCCAATTTAGCATGCAATGTGATTTCTGCCCTTAAAACGCTGCTTTGCGTCAAATCCAGATTTTTCCCCGGGACTTTTGGAGTCTATCCCAGTTATCCATGCAAAAACTCAGATGTTAGACCCCTTGTAACATCTTTTCCATCACTTTTGTGGCCATCGTAAATGTTTCTAGTTTTCAAAGTTCGCCTCTCCATTGAAGTCTATTGCGGTTCGCGGAAGTTCGCACAAATTGAACTCTTGCGGAAGTTCGCATTCGCGGTTTGCGAACCGTAAATCGGAGGTTTGAGCCATCTCTACCCTCAACACACCAATTTTAGGTAACTAGAGGGCCTCCCAGCATTAAGTAGACCTCTCTTCAGTAAGGGTAGCCAGAGGAACCCCTTAGGTAGACCCCAGCATGGGTTGCTAAAAGTCCCCCACCAGCATAGGTAGCCAAAAGTA
Source organism: Hyperolius riggenbachi (assembly GCF_040937935.1). Classification (NCBI taxonomy): domain Eukaryota; kingdom Metazoa; phylum Chordata; class Amphibia; order Anura; family Hyperoliidae; genus Hyperolius; species Hyperolius riggenbachi. The sequence goes on along the minus strand of NC_090652.1, from coordinate 125,299,247 downwards.
GTGGTTGGGGCCATGAGATGTAGGCATTCTTGAGAAATGGCATCTGCCTCTACACTATGGATATGGGTTAACTGGGCAATTCGTATTCTCATGCAATCTACACTGCATATAATCCATGAGCACTTAGATAAAATCATAGTGTGGAGGAACACAAGAAAGTTGGTGAATGCATCAAGTACCACCTAGGCCCCCTCTGCTCCAGGCAGGCCCCATAGCAGCTGCTATGGCTAATGCTACGCCCTTGCCCACTGATGATCTATTTGAGAAAAAGGTAAAGATTTCTTGTGGGAAAGGGGGGTATCAGCTTCTGATATGGAGGAAGTTCAATCCTGGGTTCAAGTTCCTCTTTAAAGGATACCCGAACTGACATGTGACATGATGAGATAGACATGTATATGTACAGTGCCTAGCACACAAATAACTATGCTGTGTTCCTTTTTTTCTTTATCTGACTGAAAGAGTTAAATATCAAGTATGTAAGTGGCTGACTCAGTCCTGACTCAGACAGGAAGTGATTACACAGTGACATTTACTGATAAGAAAGTCCAACGATAAAACACTTTCCTAGCAGAAAATGGCTTCTGAGAGCAGGAAAGAGGTAAAAAGGGGAATTTCTTATCAGTGAGGGTCACACTGTAGTCACTTCCTGTCTGAGTCAGGACTGAGTCAGCCACTTACATAACTGATATTTAACTCTTTCAGGCAGAGAAAGAAAAAAAGGAACACAACATAGTTACTTGTGTGCTAGGCACTGTACATACACATGTCTATCTCATCATGTCACATGTCAGTTCGGGTATCCTTTAAGCTATACATATACAGTGTAATGTCTACTCCAAAAACTGTACACTAAACCAAAGGATAATCATGCATTTTTACTTTTACTAAATGGAAAAAAAAAAAAAAAGAGAGACAGTGGGCAGTATAGAATGTACAGAATGTCAAAGTGTGGAAATTCTTCTTCTACTGCTCTTGGAAAAAATAAAACTCCTCAGGTCCTTAATTAGTATGGTACATGGCTCCTATAGTACAAGGAAAAATGACAGTAAATAATTCATTATATCGCATTTCTGACAAGCTGAGGAGTATCAGTGCCCACACTACAAGACATTACCTGAGGGCAGTTCATACAAAGTTGCTATTTAAAGGGTGAAGAAAACCAAAAAGTTCAGGCACCAAAATAGTGGCATATGTAGGTATTTTTTTAAGGTTTCACATAAATCTTATAAACTAGAATTCAATCAAACCACGCGGGAAGTATATTGTACCGGTAATGTCATTTGTTGCTTTTAACGCGGTCTTTAAGGCTGCTTTAAGAAATTACAAAATGTTTAGAGTTCAGCTGTGACCGTTGTCATCATGGAACTCGGTCAGCCTCTGAGCTAATCTCAGTTCCTCCAACCTTTCCTGTCAATCATCCCATAACCATCTGCATTTATATTGTCCAAATGCAAACTTCCCATATTTCCTGGAGCATGAAATCACCTCTCAGAATGAAGCAGGATTATAATTCCTGTCTGCTTTCCAGAACATCCACTTAATATGAAAATATTACACACCTCACAATAAACCGAGAAGAAAATACTTCTTTATAGTCATTTTCACCTTACAAAAAATCATCACTAAAATCCACTGCAACATAATTAAATGTAAAATGGTAAAAATGTTTATTACCATGGTTGGCATGGAAGCATTGTCTATGTTGACTTCTGCAAAGTGGCATAGTAGTAGGGGATGCAGAGGTTGAGACTGCACCAGAGCCTTAGGACCAGAGGGGCCCTCCAGGCATCCTCCTTTATCTACTGTATTAGCTCCTAATTTGTGTTTTTAATAGTGGTAATCATTAACAAGCTGTTCTCCTCCATACATTAAAGGGATCTGAGCAGCTCCTGCTTTCAAATAGCTAAAAGGGCTGCCATGTTTGAGTAGCTAACTCCCCCTGCTCCCTTTTCACTACAGTTATCCAGCCTTGGTGTGAAGTTCAACAAGTCACTTATCTTATCTCTTTGAAGTACAGTGAGTTTTCCCCCTCCTCCTACCTCCCTAATGCTTAATGGGTTTGTTTGAATTTTAGCTTGTGGTCGATTAGAGTCCTTATCAGCCTTCCATTTTCTGTTGCTTGTGACCAACAGCTCGCCAGAGAAAGAAGAATATGGCCTGTAATTGAACCCTTTAATGTAAAAAGATGAGGTGAAATTAAAGTTGTTTTTTTTAAATAATGAACCATATTTTTAGCATGCATTTTTAATTTGCTATCGAGCTGACCTGGGAGTTAAAAATGATGCTTAGTTCCCTTTACAGCTCTTTGACACTGGTTGACCTTGTAAGGTACCTATCATTTCTTATGTGCTTGAGGGGGCCCAGTGTAAAACTCACATACTGTGCGGTACTTTGTCATTGAGTTCAGTGGCAGACAGAGCCAACATGGGCCCCTGTGCAGAATAAATGAAGGGCACCCCATGCAAGTGGCTATGGTCATAACAGATAATTGGTGGATCCAAAAAATGTTGATTCCATAAAAGTACACAAACCCAGGTTCCATTTTGTAGGCACTGTATTAATGTAGAACACATTTTATACTTGTACTTGACTAGGCCACAAGCAATTATCACTGACATTTAGGCAACTGTGTCACTAAATTACAAAATTTAAATACAAAAAAGGTCCTAACTACAATCACATGTTATCTTTTTGTATTATGCTATTTGTATTACACTGATATCTTCCACAGCACTTCATAGACATGTCACTGACTATCCTCAGAGGAGCTCACAATCTAATCCCTACCATAGTCCATAGTCTAATGTCCTACCGTGTTATTATTACGTATTTATATAGTACTGACCTCTTCTGCAGCACATTACAGAATACATAGTCATGTCACTGACTGTCCTATGAGGGGCTCACAATCTAATTCCTACCATAGTCATAGTCTAATGTATTACCATATTATTATATATTTATATGGCACTTACCTCTTCTGCAGTACATAGTCATGCCACTGACTATCCTCAGAGGAGCTCACAATCTAATCCTGCCATAGTCCATAGTCTAATGTCCTACCGTGTTATTATTACGTATTTATATAGTACTGACATCTTCTGCAGCACTTTACAGAGTACATAGTCACATCACTAATTGAAATGAAAGGAGCGCACAAACAGCCTTCTGTCTTTGCTCTCAGAACAGCGAACGTGTTTAGTAAAACACCTTCAGGGGCCTTTCACTTTTGGTGTGGGGCCTGCCTCCCGAGGGCCTTTTTATGGTCTGTGAACCTTGTTGGTGAAGCTAATCAATTGTGGTACCAAAGGCTAACTGAAAAATTATACTCAAAAGCTAAAGAGCTTGTTGCCAACACATTTATTTGTGCTTTGCACTTCCATGCCATGACAATTGGGTACCATGTGACATTTTTTTACTTTTACTTACGCAGGAGGCTGAAGCTGCAATATTTGGCTGTCATGGCAGATGTCTACGCTGAAATCCGTTCTTGATTTTAGGTTGCTATCCTCATTACAGTTACTAAGAAAATACACTTTCAGCCTAATATGGTGAAGGGCTTGTGATCAATGCATGCCATTTCCTAATATAACATTGCAACTCAAACCGCAAAAAAAGGCTTTGATTAACATTTTTTTAAATGTATTTTTGTGATGCCTACATATACAACCGAACATATAAAAAAACAAAAAAAAAAAACAAAAAACAAAAAAAAAAACAGCTTATATATAATGCAGAGTGTTCACTACTAAATAACAGTGTTTCTGACTGTTGGCAGTTTTACAACTGTCTCCTAATAATTCTGCAAAACTATGTGCAACATTAAGAGTCTCCCAAATCTGGAATTTGATGGCTGTGTATCTTTTTAATTCCATGTTGCTCACTGAATCATTTTAAAGAAATCCAGAGATGGCACATTTTTAATAAAATAAATACACCACCTGATCTGTGAGGCTGGCCGGATCAGGTAGCCACAATCTTTGCTGCTGTCCGATGCTCCGGTGGCTAGATATCAGCCACTTTCACTTTCAGTGACCTCTGTGGTCAACTCTGCTGGAAACTCTGCTCTGTGTCTCTCATCACAGAGCAGATGCAGGGAGGCAGGGGAGAGGCAGAGCTGCCATATTAAAGCCTGGGAAGGGATGTTAGGAATACCCCCAGTGGGCGTATTGCAGGAGTGCCTCTGGATTCTGCTTGCTTTGGGCCTGAGCCCACTAATGCAGTTGTGTCCGCTTCTGTCTGCTTTTTAGCATCAGTAAATGGATGTGTAATTGAAAAGCGGACACAACTGCATCAGTGGGCTCAGGCCTTTTGCAGTTGGAAAAAGCCCACAATGCAACCAAGTTCACAGACAGCAAACTGTCAGGACCATGGTCATGACATCACACTATGGGAGGGGTTTCACCACACTATCAGGCATACAGACCCTGCTGATGATCTATTTGAAAAAAAGTAGTTTTCTTGTGGGAAACGGGGTATCAGCTACTGATTGGGATGAAGTTCAATGCTGGGTTAAAGTTCCTCTTTATATCAGGCATTCTGGAAAGGTGTGGTAGGCTTTCCATACCATTTACCTCTAGTGCTGACCTCTAGGGTCCCATACGAATCTCAAGAATTTCAAGCAGTATGATCCATAAGATGTTCAGAACTTCTGGATGCCAAGTGGTTAAATGAATAAAAACAAGTTAAAGTGGACCCAAATACAAGATTTCGGAAATAAAATCTATTTTCTAAATTATAATAATAAATAGCAGCCTTTTTCAGCTGCATGATGACAAATATAAAATATTTTACATTTATTGGAGGAACCCCTCCCTTCCTTTCATATTGCTGGGACAGAATCCGGCAAACTCGTGGAGTAGGTGGTGTCCGGCAAAGGAGGAATTGCTAATGGCTGCCACCTGTGTAAACCTAGTTATAAAAAGAGAAGGGTGAAAATCATGCACTGAAATGCTCATAGGCTTGAAGGAGTGTTTATTTATCTTTGTATGTGTCAGAGTGGTGCAACTAAATATTTTGAATTAAAAAAATGTTTGGTTTGGGTCCGCTTTAACTGTAATCCATTCTAATTCATAAAGCAGAATCCAAAAGCTTTCAGAAACAAGCACAGCAGAATTGTATTTAGAAATCTGTTTTGTGGTTTTCAAGATTTAATAGACAACACAGATTTGATATGTTTGCCTTGTCTGATGTTGTACTTCATTGACATCTCATGCTGAACGAAAGGTTTGGTATTTATTTAAGCAGCACACACATAGCTCACTCCCATCTTCAGCAGCTTAGCTGGCCTTGTTAAGTGTCCTCCGTTTCCATGGTTCTGCTGTGTCACGTTGTGCACACTATCCCAATATGATAAGGTAAGAGGGAAAATAGCCCCAGATTCATTAAAAGCACTGAAATAGAACATATTAATTCAGCTCCAATTCACAAGTCTGATCTTTCTTACATTTTCCTAACAGTCGCAGGCTGCAAATATTAATTAAAATGGCACTTCTGGAAAGGTGACACCAATGACAACAGTTTTTTTTTTTAGATAGCTTCTGAACCTAGCTGCAAGGGATAATATTAAGCTCACATCAAATGAATAGTAAATTGTGTGAACTTTCTCACCTTATTGGCAGTATTTCCTTTACTGCACTAACAGGCTACTTAATGATGTTCCATGGTGATTTCACTCGCTGTTGTAGGTTTATTTCAATACTTTGTATACTAATGTGACCTTCTTGTTTCAGGTCTACAAGTCTGGAAAAACCACTAGAAAAGGTTAGTGAGGCATATTATTATATACGCTTCCTAGTACAACCACTTATAAAGTAACTGTAGTCGAGGATTGAACTTCATCCCAATCAGTAGCTTATACCCTCTTTCCCATGAGAAATCTTCACCTTTATTCAAATAGGTCATCAGGGGTCTCTATGGCTGATATTGTGGTGAAACCCCTCCCACAGTGTGATGTCAGGACTTAAAGTCCTGACATTTTCCTGTATGTGAGCCTTGTTACACTGTGGGAAATAACCGCTGTTTCCAACTGCCAAGCAACCAGTATCTCCATCTGTGCATATGTATAGCTATAAAAAACGGCCCCGTTCACACTGCACGCGTTTCCAGCCGCGTTTTGGAAACGCGTGCAGGTGGCCGACACGCACGACATCAGACATTGCATAGAGTGCAATGTCTGATGTTCACACTGCATGTGTTCCGGACCTGTGCGGTCCGGGAACACATGCTGCACGCATTTTTTGTAAAAACGCGTGGCTGTCCCATTCACTTTTCAGTGATGGGATCAGCCACGCAACGCATACGAACGCGGATGGCGTGCGTTCATACGCGTTGCGGTCCGCATGCTTTGCGGTCCGCGTTCTGCAGTCTGAACGGGGCCTAAGCCTATTGCATTATTAGGGGGTGTGGTATAGATTATGGCAGTTGTTGTGGTCTGTTCTTTTTCATGTCTGCCAGTAGTAAAGATGATTACGTGGAGGATGATTGTGGATCAAACATTATGAACAAATTACATTTGCACATTATCCCCCCATCCTTCCAGAACCTGTATGACCCAAAACCAATTCTGGGTACAACCCCTGTTTGTACTTGGCGCAATAAATGATTCTGATAATTCAGGTTGGAGTGAGCACATAAAGTCTTCCACGTGCCATCGCCAGGGCTGGATTTAGGCCAAGGCCACCTAGGCCATGGCCTAGGGCACCACAGGAGCAAGGGTACCAAAGCAGCAGGATAAACTGGTGCAGCACTTTCAGTATTCTGCAGTACCGCTGTACTCTGCTGCTAGCCGCCTGTGCATCAGCCACCTTGCTCTCTGTGCCCTTTGTATTGTGGCTGGCGGCTATAGACTTGGGCAGCATTGGAGACGGAAAGGAAGAGGAAGCTCCTGCACTGGAGACGAGTAGAGAAATGAGTAACACTGATAGTTGCTGTGGTGTGAAGGTGAGCTGGCTACCTATACTGAAAGAGGGTGGGAAAAGAGGGATTAAGGGAGTCATCTGGCTACCTTTACTGGAGGCAAAGGGGTCATCTGGCTACCTATACTGGAGGGAAGGGGGGAGGGGTCATCTTGCTACCTATACTGAAGGGGGGCGGCTGGTGACAAGAGTCAAGTGTACAAATCCGGCCATGTGCATCACTGCTGAATATGCAAATCATCCTTTGTTTTCCCTGGAAGCTAGCCACACCTCCAGATTCGCTGGAACACAATGATGTGCCAGCTTGTTAATTGTACAGAGCCACAATAATCCGACATGCATACTTTTGTTTTGAATAACATTTTGTAGCCCCTTGCACACTAGGAGGTCAAGTTCACCATGAGCTTGCTGTCTGTCACTCTGGGTGTTTCAAGTCCCTCTCCATAGAGCCACATTAATTCATGCCATGCACTGATGAGGGTCAACCAATCTGAAACAGTATGTATGCATGTTGGATTATTGTGGCTCTGTACAATTGACAAGCTGACATATCACTGCACTCCAGCAGTTCTGGAGGTGTGGTGATCTTATAGGGACAACAAAGGATGATTTGCATAATTAGCAGTGATGCATCGTGGGAAACATCATATGCTCACTCCAACCTGAATTATCCAAAATACCTGTACCTTCTGTTTTAAAAAGGCTTTTGTTTTTTTACTCTGCAAATTCTATAGCCCACTAATCCAACCACATTGCTTTCTGTTGCCTGTCAGTGCAGCAGTACTATATTCTTTAATAGTTACTCCCCTTTTTAAAAAAAATCTTTATACTACACACAGGGCAGCCATCAGGTGAACAACTGACACTGCAGTGAGGAGCCCAGTGCTTCTGGGGGCCCTGCCCCCCCCCCAAGAGCTGGAAGGGCCGCATGTGTCTGTGGCTCACTAACCAGCACACCGCATTCCAGCACCGAAAGAAGAGTGACATCAGCGCTTGAACGTAGGGAGCAGGTGAGTGAGCCTGCACTACAGTGGTCTTTCTATACTGGGGCACCACCTATATCTGGCTACAGGCTACCTATACTGGGGCTGGAACCACCTATACCTAGCAACCTATACTGGGGCACCACCTATACCTGGCTACCAATACTGGGGCGCCTATAGCTTGCTACCTATACTGGGGGCACCTGTACCTGGCTAACCTATACTGGTGCACCACCCATACCAGGCTACCTATACCGGGGCACCACCTATAGTTGAATTCCTATACTGGGGCACCAGCTATACCAGGCCACCTATACTGGGGGCACCTATGTCTGGATACTTATACTGGGGGCACCTATAACTGGCTAGGGCAGGGGGAAAAGCTGAGACAGAAGGGGACAATAGGTAACACAAGGGGATAAAAGAGGCACAGGGGGAACAGAGGCGGACAAAAGAGGCACAGGGAGAAAAGAGATGAGACGGGAACATGAGGTCACACAGAGGGACACAAAAGAGGCACAAACTGAGGTGAGACAGAGGGGGCAAAAGAGGCACAGGAAGAAAAGAGGGGAACAAAAGAGAACGAATAAAGTGTCGGAGCCATGCACTTCGCGCACGGACACGGGGTGGGGTGGCTAGTGGGCGGGCACAGCAACCAGTGGGTGGGCCCAGGGAGGGGGGTCCAGGCCTGATGATGTGTGAGGGGCCCCAAAATTTCTGATGGTGGCCCTGACATCACATATCATTATGCATATCACATATTTATCACTATACATATCATCACTGTACATATCATGTACAGGGGATGTCAATCTTTCAGTTTCAGTCTGCAGATGCTATAATATTTTATAGGAAGCATCATTTTTCAGTGTTCATTACCATCTCAGTAACAGTTGACAGAGCCATGAAGCAGGTGCGTAACTACAAATCATGCCCCCTCCAGCAAAACTTTGATGCCCCCCCCCATGTTCTCACCATTCCCCTTGCCTACCACATTGTGACCATCCCAGCCTGGGGGCCCACCTTGCAAGGGTCATAAAACAAGTGTGGCCATCAAAAAAATCTTCACACCCATAACAAGTGTAGTCACAAAAACACCTGATCTTAAGGATGAACTCCTTTATAGAAAGAGGTAAGTAATAGTTGGGGCCCCCTTATGTTGCGGTGGATGCTCACCTGTAGTTATGCCGAAAACCGGGACAAGGTACTCCAGCACCCAAGGCTGAGACACCAAAGTGCGCCCCTCCATCCCTCCCAGCCATCACACACTGATTGCTATTAGACTAAGAGGCACCCCAGGGCCCCCAGCCCCCCTAACACCTTAATCTCTAGTTACCTGGCTTGCAGTCACTGCCATGTATCCCCTTTTCTTATTTCTTTCTGCTTCAAACACACTAGGGGAATGATAGCTGAGTAAGTTGTGTGTCCCCTCCTACACTGCGCCCTGAGGCTGGAGCCTTTCGTGCCTCTGCCTCGGCCCGGCCCTGGTCATGCCCCTGCATGCAAGAAAGCTTTCCTAATTACTTACTAAAGCCTCGTTCAGCCTAATGCTGCCCAGCAGGGATCGGGGCATAATCGATTGGGTGACATTTTGAGCATGAGACTGTACAGACATGTCGCTAGCCTGAAGGCTGGCTATGCGTTCTGTCACTATGGCAGGCAGTGAGCAACCGATGTGCGGCGCATGATGGAGGGGCTGGAGCGTGGGTGAAATCAATGCAACATGCCGGATCTTTCGCTGACTTGTCAGGACCACTGTACACACAGAAGATTATTGGCAAAGGTGGTCTTTAATGGCCGCCTTGGCCAACTGTAGTCTAGTGTCCGTATGAACCCATACCTCCCAACTTTTTAAGTAACGAAAGAGGGACACTAAGGCATGCCCCTGCCACATCTCTAGCCACACCCCTAGTCACATAGTAGTCACACATAGCACAAAGAATTCAGAAGCAAAAGATGTACTGTAGTTTTAAACTTTAAACCACACTGGTCCTTTTCCTGTCAGTAGTTGTATTTCATAATAACAAGAAAAAAAAAATAGTCCTTGACCTCAAACCAAACTGTTTCATATTATAGCAGCCCTGCTTCTGAGGAAACGAAAGGGGACCAGCAAGTAATGCTTGAATTAACTGTATAAGATGCACTTTTTCTTCCCTAAAATGGGGAGAAAAAGTCCCCGCATCTTATATGGCAAAGGTGGGGTATCCCCGACTTCTGAATGCCCGTTGATACGAGCCACCAACCTGTCGCAACGTTGAGAATTCCCTGCCCGTGTGCCCATAGTGTGCCTGTCTCTCCCTGCATGCCTGTGCTCCCTCTTCTGACTCCCTGCGTGTCTCCACTCCCTCTCCTGGCCCCCCATGTATGTAGCGGTAGCTGCTTAGGTAATCCGCCATGCCTGTAGGGATTGCAAACATCCTTCTTCTCTGTGCAGCTCTAGTGTTTGGCTTGTATTGATGAACCAATCTATACAAGCCGAACATTAGAGGGAGACGTGCAAAGGAGAAGGTTGTCTGCAATCCCTACAGGCATGGCGTATTACCTAAGCAGCTACCGCTACTGCCGCAACATACCTGGGGGGGCCAGGAGGGGTAGTGGAGGCACGTGGGGGGCCATGGGAGGGAGCGGAGGGGGGTAACCGGGCACACACTGGGACAGAAACAGGCACAGGGCACATGGGGGGGGGGGGACACAGGAGGACAAATGGGGATACAGGAGGACACATGGTGGGGGAAACAGGAGGACACAGGGGGGATACATCAAACAATGGTGCAGGGAAATAAGGGTGCACAGTAACATTGTTAGTAAAATATTATTATTAAATACCAACAATTTACTATAAAAACGTAATATATCGATATTATATAGTCATATTTTACTATGGACAAACCTGACCCTACTGTCACACAGAACCCTCCCCCGCCACCTAACCCTAATCACCCCCTTATGCCTAAAACTAGCCCCCCACCCGCACAAACTACCTACCTAGTGCCTAAAACTAACCCCCACCCTCAAAAACTACCTACCTAATCCCTAAAACTAAAAAACTAACTGTGATAATCGCACCGCACAAAAAAAGTAAAAAAAAAACAAAAAAACCCTTAAATATCAGAATATCGGCATTTAGGCGCCTGCGATGCCCGATATATAGCGGGCACTGTATCAGTGCCTGCTGTATATCGGGAACCCAAATTTCTGCTCTGGCGCCCAAAAACGCTATTTTGTATTGCTGCCTATGGCAGCGCCCATTTAGTCTACATGCCACATGTGCCCCTTTTTCCTTCCTAGACATGGGGGAGACATGGGAACACAGGAGGACACATGGGGGGACATAGGAGGGCACATGAGGGATACAAGAGGATACATGGGGAGACATGGTGGACACCTTTTGGGGGAGCACATGTATGAGACCAGTGGTGTAGGTAGAGATCATGGGGCCCCATAGCAAAACTTTAATGGGGCCCTCCAATGTAGGCACTCTTAAGCGACACCACCTGCCCCTACCCTATGGATATGCGTTATTTGGGCAATTTACATTCACATGCAATCAACACTGTGTGTAGTCCATGGGCAGTTGGTACAAAGTCAGAGGGTGGAGAAACACAAGAAAGTTAATGGTGAATACATTAACTACCTCCTGGGCCCCCTATGCTCCAGGGCCCTATAGGAGCTGCTATGGCTGCTATGGCTATTGCTACGCCCTTGTACAAGACCTTCCTGGAACATGGACACACCAGGTGAAGTGTATATTTTTTTCTCTGTTTTTTTTGCCTTCTAAACCTAGGTGTGTCTTACATTCTGGAGCGTCTTATATGGCGGAAAATACGGTAGTTAAAATGAGTCTGGGAGATGTCTATATAGAGAACATATCCCTGCCCAGTACAACCATAAACAATGAAATTGGGTGCTCTGGAATCTGCAAATGCAATAAATTGGTAAGTCTTGGGTATTTTACTTTTTTTTACCAATTGGGTATTTTATTGATCTCTAGTGACACTACTATGCCATAATCCTCATTCCGGAACAGATAATAGCCTGCTCAGTCCTCAGAAACAGAACTGCTTGCTCTGAAATCTGTACATATCTTAAGATATAAAGGGAGGAGGGACACCAAGAGCCCAATAGTGTGATATTGTATAGATGATAATAAATAATGAGTAATATAACAATTTAATACTCACAAACCAGGTTTACCTTTAGGCAACCACTGTGAAGGCAGGTGGGGAGATTAACCTGACCCCACTCAGGATTAAAAGTCGCTCTCTGTAGATGGGAAGAAGATGGGTACAACCCTCCACCAAGGGTGGACTTAGCAATATGTAGAAGCTTTCCAGAGGTGCCAATAGAATAAAAGTCACTTAAAGTGGACCCAAAACAAAAATGTTTTTAATTCAAAATATTTAGTTGTACCACTCTGACACATACAAAGATAAATAAACACTCCTTCAAGCCTATGAGCATTTCAGTGCATGCTTTTCACCCTTCTCTTTTCATAACTAGGGTTATACAGGTGGCAGCCATTAGCAATTCCTCCTTTGCTGGACATCATCTTCTCCACCAGTCTGCCGGATCCTGTCCCGGAAATTTGAAAGGAAGGGAGGGGTTTCTCCAATAAATGTAAAATATTTTATATTTGTCATCATGGAGCTGAAAAAAGGCTGTTATTTATTATTATAATTTAGAAAATAGATTTTATTTCTGAAATCTTGTATTTTTTATTTGGGTCCACTTTAAACGAGCTTAAAACCGATGGGGCAGTGGTGGACCTATCCCATCCATGCGGACAAAGCAAACACAGGAAGGACTGTGGTATCAACAGTCAAACAACAATTTATTTATACTCCACAGTAAAAATAGGCAACGCGTTTCACGGGCTCAATCCCGCTTCATCAGGCCAATCAAAAAGGAGCACAGAGCTTATTAGCATCAAAATCACACTGAGCGCCTCTGTTCTGTTGACAGAGGTGCTCAGTGTGATTTTGATGCTGATAAGCTCTGTGCTCCTTTTTGATTGGCTTGATGAAGCGGGATTGAGCTCGTGAAACGCGTTGCCTATTTTTACTGTGGAGTATAAATAAATTGTTGTTTGACTGTTGATACCACAGTCCTTCCTTTGTTTGCTTTGTCCGCATGGATGGGATAGGTCCACCACTGCCCCATCGGTTTTAAGCTCGTTTAAGTGACTTTTATTCTATTGGCGCCTCTGGAAAGCTTCTACATATCTTAAGTTATGTTATTGATATCTGAGGGTGATTATTTGTGTGAACACAATGGGCATGATTCACAAAGCTTGTTCACCTGTTTTTCTCTGCTTTCACCTTATCTAGGTTACATTTTAAAGCTTCTAAAGAACAAACATATAATATAATTAAGGTAAGAAAAGTAATATTGGAATGCAGTTAATCAGGAACAACTTACTTTGAGTGATTATTTTGATTGCAAATGTGCCGAAAGGTTATTTTTATCAAATAAGTGATAAATAAGACCTTTCTGAAAAGCATTGTGAATAGAGCCCGGTGTCCCAGCTCTAATGACATGCATCCTTCTGCTGCTCTCTAAACACAAACATAACAGTTTATGCTATGGCAACTGCATGGGACAAAGCTTTCAAATTGTGTCTGGTGATGTCTATGCGTTCCAGACTTCAGGCTGTAATTGACTGCAAAGGATTTGCAACCAAGTATCAAAAATTGAAAGTTTGATTTATGATTATTATTTTGACCCATTACTTTTGGTCCCTTAACAAGTGGGAGGCACATATGCAAGCTGTTGTAATTTCTACACCGTATGCAAATACCCTTAAATTAAAGCTGACCGTCTGCAGTTAAAGCACATCGTGTTCGTTTCATTTCAAATCCATTATGGTTGTGTATAGAGCCAAAAATATTAAGAAAAATTTTAGAATTGTGTATGTAAAAATGTTAGAATTGTGTCCCAATATTGATGGGCCTGACTGTATATTTATACAGGTCGGTGTTAGGGTTAGGCATTAGGTAGGAAGGGGTTAAGAGATTAGGCACATAAAGGGGATGTTAGGGTTAGGCATCTTCAGTAGAAGGTTCAAGTGAGCATGTGTGCCATAGTAAAATATCAGTAATTTAGTTTACCAATATTTTCTTACTAGTGGCACCATCCAGCACCCAACAATACGTACTTGCATTTTGGATGCTCCCGGCTGCTGATAAGATGCTATAAACAGGTGTTCCTGGTCACCTGCTAATTGTGATAACTATCTCTGCTGTATTCAAGGTAGCAATAAGGAATTAGGCCCAAACACTACACTTCTCTCCCAAAAGCAGACTGAGATTTGCAATTGATTTCTTTTTATTTCTGTGTCATCTCAGAATACATTAGATGCATATGTTCCATTTAAAACAATAAAGCATCTGCATGTCCTCTCTTGATGTAGAAAGACACAGCTACAGCAGGGAATGTAGACAACATTGTTTATCTAATACCATTCACTGCTGAGAGAAACAGACAGCACCCGACAACACGACTACAGAGCACAGAATGTATTGCTTAAAGGAGAACACTTCAATCACGGTAGAACGTTACATCTTTTGTTCAGATTTATTAGATTTTTTTCAATATTTTAAGGGTTAAAAAGTGATTGCATGCTATAATTTTAACTGTATATTTTATTAATACATATAATAAATATTGAGTATGGTTGCACCGTCCATTTCCAAGTTCCATCTGTTTGCATTAAATTAGTATAAGACGGGTCACACTTGAATTTCGTGTGTGTTTCCTGTGACAGCAGGAACAGAATACAATGGATTGGGAAAGCAGCGCTGCATGTTAGCTCATATTGTGTTAGGAAAAGTATGCTTCATTTTACTGTTAGCGCACGCATTTAGCAGTAACACACTGTATGTGCATTGCAGTGCAGTGCCGCAACCCATTACACTGCAACGCTCCCGCCGCACTGTGAGCATCGAATAGGTGGTGCATTGCAGTCCGGTAAGCGCAGGCCCGGATTTACCTCACAGGAGCCTATAGGCACAGATGTTCTGGCAACCTCACCCACTGTGAACCTACAAACCACCGCCACTGCAAGTATGCTGGCTGGCCCAGCTGTCACTTCTCCCTTGCTTCCCTTGCCCATCACAGGTAGCTACAGGTGCCCCGTAGTATTAGGTAGCCAGAAGTACCCTGAATATTAAGTAGCTAGAGGTGTGCCTGACTGAAGGAAGATCTCGTCAGTGGAATGCCGAGAGCTGGGTGAGTACCGTATATACCGGCGTATAAGACAACTTTTTAACCCTTAAAAATCTTCCGAAAAGTCGGGGTCATCTTATGCGCCGAGTGTCAGTGTCAGGAGGGTGCCAGGCAGAGTTGTAATTACCGTACCTATGCTGCAGTCATCCGGTTAATAGGGAAATAGATCATATTCTCCGCTTAATAGCTTCTTGTGGGGAGCAGTGCCTCTTCCGGGGTCACCTGACTGATGACGTGTGCGCTTCACTGATGATGCTCATGGAAGAGATTGCTGGGCTCTTCCATGAGTGTCATCAGTGGAGCGCACACGTCACCAGTCAGCAGTCACGTCACCAACAGAGAAATCTATTTCTCTATTAACCGGATGACTACAGCATAGGTAATTACAACTCCGCCTGGCACCTGGCACGTTCGCTCACACTCACACGCAGGGGTAGTCTTATAAGGCGAGTATACCCAAACTCCGTATTTTAAGAGGAAACGTTGGGGGGGGGGGGGGGTAGTCTTATACGCCCAGTTGCCTTATACGCCAGTAATCGTTCATTTACACTCTCAACAGGACTCTGCATAGAAAAGTTGACATGTAGGCACTCAGAAAGGGGAGTGGGCCGCCTTTCCTTCATCAGGCGCTTGTAGGCACATGCCTACAGTGACTTATGGTAAATCCGACCCTGGGTAAGCCGTGTAAAAAAGTCACCATTTCACAGCACTAAATCTATTCTTTTTAACGTGTACTTGAGACCTGTACAGCAATAGAGAGAATAGTCGGCACCATCCAGTAAAAATGCTCTTTTATTCTTCAATTTCCATATCAGCCATAATTGCAACGTTTCAGAGTAATAGCACCTCCTTTATCAAGCTAAGCTGAATGTCAAATACATCACAATACAAAATCATTATCCTTTTATACCCAACATGGAGGGCTACTAGCCAATAGCGCTGCTTTACAGCTCTCAACCTATCACTGCAGTCCGTGCTCAAGCCGGACCTGATGGGGACCTGCGCTGCTATGTGCCCATTGGTCGCTGTCAGTGGGCTCCCGCCTACTCCTATTTCAAATATCAAATCCACCGGTCGGCGTGATGCGTCCAAACGGCCGCTTACGCAGTGGTGCTTCACTATCTACTCATACTTGAGACCTGTACAGTAAAGAATCGATACATACATGGGGCTTCCTCCAGCTCCATGAACTCTGTTGCCTCCCTTGCAGTCCTCCCCGGTGGCTCCATTCTTCTGTAATAGCCCCCGGTAATAGGCTTCAGTCGGTCCGCTCTGTGCATGCGTGACCCTGCTGAACGCGTGCCCGTGTCATGCTCCCGCCACCAGGAGCGTTCTGCGCCTACACAGATAGTACTCCATTCCTTGGGCATGCCTTTCTTCATAACACCTCTAACCCTGTTAGCAGCAGGTGGCAGCAGTGGGACAATCCCACACAGTTCTTATGATGAGAAGCATTACTGATGGCAGCTGCACACCCCACCAGCCAGGAAGGGATGTAACAAATAGTGTAACGTCAATGCTTGTTTTAAACATCTGTCATATAGTAAAGGGCCTAGGTGCTCAAGTAAAAATGTTTCCCCAAAAGGTAAAATCTCTACTTTTTAGTGCTCTCTGTAAAATACAAACTGTTGTGTAATACCCAGGAAGTCTCCTCTCCCTGCATGTGCAATTAACTGCACAGGGTAGTATTGCAATTGTGGTGGGGCATGCTTTGCACTAATCAGGAATGTGACACACTTAATTTCTTGAAAGACAGCTGAGCCATTCATGCAGCTGTCTCTGCAGATACAGCCAAGGTAACTGAGTGAGAGGCTTGCATTTCTATATTCCTCTCCCTTTAGGTCTCCTTTAATAAGAAAGCCAGGACCGTGTAAATCTGTACATGTCTGTTGATCGTCTCGTCTTGTCTGCTTGTGTGTGTATTCTGCAGCTCTGGAAAAAGACTCCAAAGGTAATCGCCTGACTTTAGCTATCCACCGGCATGTAACACGGTCAACATGAAAAAAGACTTGTTTGTGCATCAGTGACGCTTGTATCTCCACTACTCATCCCCATGACAACTGACGGAAAATAATTTGTTTCATTATCAGTCAAGAACTGTCAGAGTATTATATTAAGGTAGAGCCCCTAGCGAAAATCCAACATTAATTAAATCTTTGAACACCCCTTCTTGTAAAATAACACATCTTTTTATGATTATTTCTGACCTCCAGGCACAATATGCTTATATTTCCAATACAGATGTCATTTGTATTGTATAAAGAACATCATGCCCAGGGTGATGCATAGGTGAGCATACAGTGTAGTGACTGAACTCCTCCTCAGTCATGTTCCTGTCAGCCAGTGCATCTCTGGATACTGATATAGGAAAGTATCACTTTTCACAAGGCCAGAATCTGGTGGCTTCCCTCGTCCACCTCGTCTCCACTAATCCAGGGCTGGGGACCCCGGAAGATCTTTAACAGATAGGAGCGCGGCTGCAAACTTCCAGAGAGCCCCAGCACTGGATCGGTGAATGAGAAGAAAATGTGGGATCCAAAGGCTGCCCTCTCCCGGGGTAAATATCTAACATTTGCCTGAGGGGAGCGGCAATCAACTTATCGTTATGTTTTGGGATGGTGGAATAAACCAGCATTCCTAGAGGTAAGTCATGCAAACATATGAAGACCCTACAAAATCCATGCAGGTATTATCCACCTGGGCTACATTTGAATCAGGGATCCGCATAGATAACAACTATGTTTTTTTTTAACACATGCTGTACTGGAAAACAGAAAGGGACATCAGACAATTCCTTAGTAGGACTAGTACTATATGTACCTATGTTTATCTTATAATGCCACATGCCACTTCACACACGCTTTAAATTGTCTTTTCAATCACTGACTCAGAAGCCATACACAGATCAGGTGTTCTGACATCATTGCATGCATATTTGTTTTAGCCTAATGTATTAGAAAACATTGGACTCAATCCAATTCACTTTTTCTCCTAGGTTTTCTCCTAGATGATATTTTCATATCATATAAATAAAATGCCTTTTAAGCCACCAAAATAATTTTGACAGTACTTTTTCACTTACTTGTTGCTACTTTTTCAATTGCAGAGTGCAAAAGTTATTCTAAACATGAAACATTATCTCCTAAGAGAAAACTTAGGCGATAACTTGAATTGGATTGGGCCCATTGTGTCACAGCCAGAGACATGGCATTTTTTTTACTAGGGACTAGCAAAGTTGAGCTCCTAGTTTTATCTTGAAAAAAAAGGAGAGATTGGGAGCCTGAATAGTGCAGTATGTTCATATTGTGATGATTTGCTCAGCTGCCTGTGCAGGCAGGCAGCTTTTTGACCATTGTGTAGGTTTGCATGCTGCAGGTCTCTGGAAAGAAGAGCTTCTGTCAGTTTTGCAGCTTGTGCTTGCTGAGGAATTTGCATACGTTGTCATGCAAATTGCCTGGCCACTTTCATTGGAGGCGTGTACTATAAGTACTATGTGTGTCCCACAATGCTTGGCTGTTCATAAGGATTCCTTCCTGTGAAACACTCTGGAGAGTGTCAGCCATGCTCTTTGTTTGAAGATCAGCTTAGAGTAATTCCTGGAAACTGTGCTAGGCAGATTCCCTAGTGCAGTTAGGATTGTTTATCTGTTTTGTTTGTCTGTTGCGATTGTCCTGTCCCAATGGTGGTCGACAGGAAATCGTTCTGATCTCTGTTCTTGGAGCATAGCTGGTGCAGCGGTTGCTACCAGCTATCTCTTCTGTTCTGCCTCTCTGGATCGCACTAGCATCCTGCGCTAGTGCTGTGGATCCTTCTGTTCTGTTACTCTGTCCCTGGATCGCACTCGCTTCGCGCTAGTGCTGTGGATCCTTCTGTTCTGCCTCTCTGGATCGCACTAGTCTCTTTTCGCTAGTGCTGTGGATACTGTCTCTCGCTTGTCCCTGTTTTCGTGTGTCTGTCTTGTCTGCTACGGGCGCTTGCTGGAGGTTCGGTGAGGTAACCGTTAAGCAAGCGTTCGCGTCCTCTGTTTCATGTTTGTCTGTCGATGGTTAGTTAGGCGTGCTTGTCTCTATTGTGCTTATCACGTGGAGACCGCGCATAACCGCGTGCACTGTTGCGAATGAGTGAGGTGTTCGCGGTTAGCTAGCGTTTGTTATTTTCCGCATATCCTCATTGTATGATTTGCTGTGCCTTTGCTATCCTCGTATTCTGTTCTGATGTGCCTTGTGTCACTTCTGGCAATCGCCTTTCTTGCGGTTGCGTTTCTGTTTCGTATCTGCTGTTGTGTGTGCGCGGTCGCGGGGTGGCGACTAGATTGGCGCACACACATACAACCTGTCCCTTTGCTCGTTCTCATTCGCAATCGCTTCTCTTGCGATTGCGTTCTGCGCTTCGTACAATTCCTGTCTGGCATTTGTGGAGGTACAGAGGATTGGTTCCTCTGCACTCCCCAGCGCCATCTGCCGACAGGAATTTCCCTCTACAGGTGCATAGCACCTTTTGCTGGGTGCCTGCAATTATATGCTTGTGGAGGATTTCCGCCGTATCAGCGCACGCGTTGTGCGCTGCTCACGGAGAAAGTTCCACAATCGTTACAGTATGAACAGCCTAACCCAAAACCCCAGTGTAGACGGAATTTCTGATTTGTACGATTTTGTCGAGTTTGTGTCCTGTGTCTTTAAGAGCTTTAAAAGGCTAAATTCAGAGACCAAGGCGGAATTTCTTTCTGAATGTGTGAGGTTTTATCTGAATCCCACCTTTCAGATTTCTGATCCGTCCACGTCGGCTCTTCTGTTTGCCTATGTGCTCTTAAAAGACGATTTGTTCACCTGGGCGTATGATCTGTTAAAAATCAATTCCTGGAATGATAATCTGTATCAGTTTCTTGCAGTGATATTCCCTCACTGGTTTAAACTGCCTGGCTTGCCACCTGCTCTGATTGAGTGTGTAGCTGCTGACAGGTCAGCTGATCTTTCCCTTCCATGCAAAACCTTTCAGTATGACAATCAGTTCAATGTGTCTGTTGCCACTTCAGGTTTTAAACAGCAGACATGCAAAGTTGCAAAAAAGGGAAAAATTTAAAAGTGCAAGCATCTGAATAAAACACTCCCTAATGATGTGTATGATGATGTTGCTCAATCTCCAGGTTTTTTGCCCCAATCCAAAGCTTATGTGGATCCTGCTATAGGTAGGATCGCACACTATATTAAAGCAGTTAAAAAATCTGTTCTTGTTGCTGAACTCCACCCATATGGAGATTATCTAGATACTGGCTTGTTTGAACCTCCATTTGCCTCATGGGATGTCGGGGCCTTATTGGAGGAATTCGATTTTGATTGGAAAACCTTTTGCGATTTTTACATCGCAAAAAGCGAAGATGTCTTGAATGCTTGTCTCGATTCTATGTACCTTCTGATTGATTCCGATGAATGTGACAAGGATGATGTGGATCTGGTGATCTATGTATGGCAAACGATTTTGGATGAGTTGCACACACACCAACCAATTGATTCCAATAAAGAGACATCGTTGTCGGATGATTGTTCCTGCCTTTCTGGGGTAAAGCATGAGAGTCTTGTCTTTGTGCAATCTGAAATGAATGAGTATGCCGCTGTGGTTGATTCCTGTGTGAATCCTGAAGGATTTTCTCCTGACAGTGTGCAGTTTGAATCTGTGCGATCTGATGCATGTTTCTCGGATGTTCCTGCAGATTGTGATCGGCATGAGTCTGCCGGTTTCCTCAAGGATGTGTGGGATCCTTTTTCATTTAGAAACAGATCTTTGAGATCTTCCGTCTGTGACCCTGCTATGGTGAAAATTTCACGACTATGCAGCGTCAAAAGTAGAATTAATATGCCTAATAAAGTTTATCCTGTTGATGTCGCTATTTCTTCTGCAAATGAGTCTCTGTCTCACCCTGTTCTAACCTGTAAGGGCCCGTTGCCTGGGGACAGTTGCTCCAGCGTTTCGGTCCTAGATGCCTTGCAGTCTGCTCCGCAGATCACGGAGGTTTGCGCTATGGAAGCGTCAGTTTCACAACCTAAAGTGATTTTTGATTCGCAGGTTTTGCGTCCTGGCTCCTCGGATTTGACATTGTTGGCCGAATCTAAGAGTGAGACAGCGCTTCGGTTTTGCGAATCTGACTCTGAAACATTTTTGCTGGGTCCAGAGATAGTTTCTCTGAGCCTGCCCTGTACCATGAATAACAATATGATGTCCAATCACACTGACATTTGTGAGTCCCTTTCTTGCTCTGAGGGAAGTGCTGATTCTGCACCCTGTACTCTGGATGAGTCAATGTGGCCTTTCTTAGAATCCCATGCAGTGTCCCTAGAGGCTCGTCTGGGTATTGCCACTATACTCACCTGTTTTTCTGCAGTTTTGGAGTTGCAAGCTAGTTTGACTGCTACGTAGAATTCTGGGTGCAGCTAGATTAAAGTTAGGGAGTCAGTGTGTGGTCCAGTGAATATTCCTGTTCGTTCCACTCATGATGATGAAATTCAGTCTCAGTTTATGGTGGAACCTTCCCTGGGACATCTGCCCTGTTCACAAAATAAAGTTCCAGTTTTGCCCTGTAACATGGATAGTACAGAATCCTTCTTAGAAAACTTGAAAAATGATGTTCCTAAGGTCTTGTTTGATGTTCTGGAGGTCTCCGAGTTCCTCCCAAAGGGTGCAGAACTTGTAGGAGATGTCTCCTGCCCCCCAAGTCCTTCTGAGGTGTTGCCCTCTTCCGTAGGCATTGCTGCCTTGCTGGCTACCTTTTCAGCTCTGGTGGAGCTTCAGTCATGTGTAGTCAATGATGATATTGCAGTCACAGAAATTTCCGAATTTGAATCCGAGTCTTCTTTTGAAAGTCCAGTGCTTGAGACCATTGCTCGTGATGATTCTCTGCCCGGTCCTGGTTTTGGTTTCCTCGTGTCGGACTCTGAGGTTGGCAGTTCCCCAACATGTCCTGAGGTTTCTCCTGTGCTGGTGTACCCCAATGTGCTCTGTGACCCAGAAAGCCCAAGTGTGCCTCGGTTACCAGCATACTCAGATGCTTCCTCGGTGGAGACATGTTCTGATTTAGCCTGCCTGCTTGCATGCTCAGAAGTGGTCCCTGAAAGTCTTGATCTTGATGGGTGTCCTCGTAATTCTGAGTCTGGAATTGTCATTGGTTCCATAGGGGTTCTTGATAGTTCTCCATGTGAGCCTGGTGATTGTTCTGCCCTCTTGGGATCTCTGGAGAAATTTTGCTTGGTACCCTGGATAAGATCAACGGTGGCTTTTGTGTTGTAAGGGACACTTCGAACAGGTTTTGTGGCAGATTTGGTATTTTCGGACGCTCCTTGGAAGGTGGTGGGTATTGTCTGGAGGGTTTCGGTGGCTTCTTCTCTGGTATCCACAGTCCTGATGGGTGCTACGCTGAGACTTGTAGTGCTGATGGGCATGTTTCGGTGGCTTCTGTTTCCGATGAGGTCGGTTTCGGGTGGACTGACTCTGGAATTGGACCTTGTCGGGCTGTCCCGACTTTCATGAGTCTTCAGTTTGAGTCTGTTGCTAATAGCACTTTTGAGGGTCATCTGGAATTCGACCCCGGAGGGGGGGGGGGGGGTACTGTGATGAATTGCTCAGCTGCCTGTGCAGGCAGGCAGCTTTTTGACCATTGTGTAGGTTTGTATGCTGCAGGACTTTGGAAAGAAGAGCTTCTGTCAGTTTTGCAGCTTGTGCTTGCTGAGGAATTTGCATACGTTGTCATGCAAATTGCCTGGCCACATTCATTGGAGGCGTGTACTATAAGTACTATGTGTGTCCCACAATGCTTGGCTGTTCATAAGGATTCCTTCCTGTGAAACACTCTGGAGAGTGTCAGCCATGCTCTTTGTTTGAAGATCAGCTTAGAGTAATTCCTGGAAACTGTGCTAGGCAGATTCCCTAGTGCAGTTAGGATTGTTTATCTGTTTTGTTTGTCTGTTGCGATTGTCCTGTCCCAATGGTGGTCGACAGGAAATCGTTCTGATCTCTGTTCTTGGAGCATAGCTGGTGCAGCGGTTGCTACCAGCTATCTCTTCTGTTCTGCCTCTGTGGATCGCACTAGCATCCTGCGCTAGTGCTGTGGATCCTTCTGTTCTGTTACTCTGTCCCTGGATTGCACTCGCTTCATGCTAGTGCTGTGGATCCTTCTGTTCTGCCTCTCTGGATTGCACTAGTCTCTTTTCGCTAGTGCTGTGGATCCTGTCTCTCGCTTGTCCCTGTTTTCGTGTGTCTGTCTTGTCTGCTACGGGCGCTTGCTGGAGGCTCGGTGAGGTAACCGTTAAGCAAGCGTTCGCGTCCTCTGTTTCATGTTTGTCTGTCGATGGTTAGTTAGGCGTGCTTGTCTCTATTGTGCTTATCACGTGGAGACCGCGCATAACCGCGTGCACTGTTGCGAATGAGTGCGGTGTTCGCGGTTAGCTAGCGTTTGTTATTTTCCGCATATCCTCATTGTATGATTTGCTGTGCCTTTGCTATCCTCGTATTCTGTTCTGATGTGCCTTGTGTCACTTCTGGCAATCACCTTTCTTGCGGTTGCGTTTCTGTTTTGTATCTGCTGTTGTGTGTGTGCGGTCGCGGGGTGGCGACTAGATTGGCGCACACACATACAACCTGTCCCTTTGCTCGTTCTCATTCGCAATCGCTTCTCTTGCGATTGCGTTCTGCGCTTCGTACAATTCCTGTCTGGCATTTGTGGAGGTACAGAGGATTGGTTCCTCTGCACTCCCCAGCGCCATCTGCCGACAGGAATTTCCCTCTACGGGTGCGTAGCACCTTTTGCTGGGTGCTTGCAATTATACGCTTGTGGAGGATTTCCGCCGTATCAGCGCACACGTTGTGCGCTGCTCACGGAGAAAGTTCCACAATCGTTACACATATAATGAGTATAGGTGTTAATATGAATGAAAATGTACTCATTAAGGTGGGTTACCACTGAGGCAACCACTGTAATTGCAGGTGGGGAGATCAGACCTATCCCCATTCGGGTGAAGAATGTCACTCTCCTTAGTTATAGATGATAAGGGGTAACACCCTCTACCAAGGGTGGACTCAAGATATTGAACAATGCTGGAACAGAGGCGCCAGATGAGGAGAAACAATTTGAAAACAGTTTAACCACTTGAGGACCCACCCTTTACCCCCCCTTAAGGACCAGCGTTGAATTCTGTGATCTGTGCTGGGTGGGCTCTACAGCCCCCAGCACAGATCAAACACCAGGCAGAGAGATCAGATCACCCCCCTTTTTTCCCCACTAGGGGGATGATGTGCTGGGGGGGTCCGATCTCTCCTGCCTGCGTGTGGCTGGCGGGGGGGCACCTCAAAGCCCCCCTCCACGGCGAAATTCCGCTTCCCCCTCTCCTACCTGGCCCCCTGGTGATCGGGGCTGCACAGGACGCTATCCGTCCTGTGCAGCCTGTGACAGGACGTCCCCTGTCACATGGCGGCGATCCCCGGCCGCTGATTGGCCGGGGATCGCTGATCTGCCTTGCCGTACAAATGTAAACAAAGCGGATTATTTCCGCTTGTGTTTACATTTAGCCTGCGAGCCGCGATCGGCGGCCCGAAGGCTATTCACGGAGTCCCCCGCCGTGAATTGACAGGAAGCAGCCGCTCGCGCGAGCGGCTGCTTCCTGATTAATTAGCCTGCAGCCGGCAACGCAGAACTGCATCGCTGGTCCTGCAGCTGCCACTTTGCCGACGCGCGGTATGAGTGCGCGGTCGGCAAGTGGTTAAGAAGGGAGATAGTGGTGGACTTACCGCCCCAAACTGTCCAAATTCACTGAAACGTATTACTTTAATCAAATTACTCCAAAAATGATGCAACGCATTTCACAGGTTACAACTTGTTTCATCAGGCAGTGATAGGAATGTAGCTGCTCCTACTACGGCTTGATTAAGTGGGTTGTACCCCATGAAACATGTTGCTTATTTTTTGGCGTAGTTTGATTAAGGAAATAATTTTCAGTGAATTTGAACTGTTCTAGTCTGTTTGGGGAGGTAAGTCCACCACTACCTCCCTTCTTAAACTGTTTTCAAATTGTTTTATCCTGATCTGACGCCTCTGTTCTAGCATTGTTTAATATCCTAGTTTTATCTGGTAAAGGTTTCCTTTAACTAAGAAAAAGGCTCTTTATTATTTTTTCCTGTGCCTGATGGCCATCTGTAAAACTTTACTAAATTCTGACAACTTGTTATGTTACACTGGTAATTTTCAGGTGGGAATATGAAGCCGTGCTGAGAGCATTTACTGTATCAGACAACATGTGCTAATTTCTGAATCAGACATAAACACCATTACCAGACTTTTCCTGCTGGTCACCGCCGCTTCCATATCCAAATCCTTGAAGTACAGCAATATGCTGCTTTAGCTCGGTAGCTAATTTGTTACTTTAATTATAACGTGTGTATTCACTTCAGAGGAGGCTCGGTCTAGAATACAAGCAAAATATGACAGACTGTCTCACTCACTGATTAAATTCACTTTTACTTTTTTTTCCCCACCTGCTCACTAATTAACTTTTCTACCATCCTCCTAAATCCATATTGATTGTGATAGAGTGTGACATCACAACATGTTGCTAAGTGTTATATATGCAGCTAACTTGAATGATTTTCTGTTTTCCTGTTTACATATTGATTGGCTGTTAATTAGCAGGATCTGGAAAATGCTTTCATTTATATCTTTCTTTTTCATTTCATTCTGTTGGGGGGCAGACATATGTAGATTTAATTTACTTTTAAGCTTTCAAAATAGTCTTTACATTATTTGGATGTTTTATGCCATAGTAAAGCTTAAAGTGTATTTATGCTTAATATCAACTGATAATGGATTAACGAAAGGGGACTTTAATGGGGATTACCAGTAGAAATGTACTGTACTGATTCATCTAGATAAAAGCAATCATGAAATCTTTATTAAAGTAAACCTTCAGTGAGAAAACTCACTTCCAGTTTTATACTTGCCTAAGTATCATCCCGGTGTTCAAGTGCTGTCCACCGATACAGCAATTCAACCTGCTTGGTGAAACAGCTCTTCAGAACTACTTGAGTCCCTGAGTAGTTCCAAGGACACAACTGAGTGTGGTATGCAGTCTCACAATTAGAAGTCGGATAAGAACTTTTGCAAAGGGAACATCCAACTATGGGTGGATTAGAGGTTCCACAATATGTTAATAGCCAGTATGGACTGGTTAAAACGTGGGGCATATGATTTGAGAAAGGTAGGATTCTGAAGCTATTTATGCTTAAGTTTAGTTAAAATAAAACGAGGCTCTGGTCATAAATATAGTATATGTGCATTACTGATTTAATCAATGTTTGAAGATTCTGGCATGGCACTGCCATGTGTTTGAATTAAGAAATGTCTGTATTTTGTACTCATTGTTTGCTGGAGGGCTTATAAAGTTGGTGTTCGAATTTGGCATAACCAATTCAGAACTCCTAAATACTGCTGACTGCCACTGTTCAACACTGAACAAACGGATAGGGAGGGGTTCAAAATAGTCTTGGCTTGCGAGCCATGTTCCATTTCACATGACTAAACGGGAAGTGACATCTGGGCCAGCAGTTCGGCGGGTGTTTGTAGGTTCATGGAGGGCGATGTCTAGGGTGCCAGAAAATCTGTGCCTACTGCCTGCCTGTGATGTAAATCCGGGCCTGCATGGCTAAAAGCGCAAACTGCAGTTTCATTTGGGTGAATCTTACAATTGAAAACCGCGTTGTATTATAATGATAAGTGGTGTTGAAGGTCCCCATTCACCTTTTTTTCAGAAATTATTACTCCAGCCAGACATATGAAAACAACTATACAGTAATGTCTTAAATTTTGAACAAAACAAAAGAAAATGCAGTTTTATTTGTATTTATTTAACACAAATATATTAAAAAAATAAAAATGTTATAAAACACAGTTTTTTAACTATAACAATAAATATTTTCAGATCCAAACAAAGCCTTTCATCAAAGCAGTAAAAAATAAATAAATCTTTATTTAGTCTGATGTGCATCAAGCAGTTTCTAATGATCCATATGAAATCTAGGTGCAAAAGAGAGTTGACAATGCAAGAGCTTTGGCTGGAAAGCTTTCTATTATAGATAAGTCTGTTAAAGGAATCAAGTGATGAGGCAGACTATTGGAAATGAAGGTCAGAAGCAGAATGACCTTGAGATCGAATCCTCGAGCCTGCGCTCTGCTGGAGATATACCTGTAGGATTGAGGAGGTGAGGAAGCTGATTTCTCTATGTAATTGGAAAACCCTAGAGGTCAAAGCAGAATAGATACTGACTGTCAGTGGGGAAAGAATGAATCAGACACTTGATCCTGTGCATGTACACTGTGTCAATGTGTGACCTTCACTTTACTAAGCCAAGATGTACAGCTGTATAGACTAGAGATACAGTCTGTATTTGTATTAACTATGCACATTCCAGTTTGTATAGTAGAAGAATGCATATGAATTATTTAAAAGAAAACTTCCTGATAACAGGGGGGCACACAAATAAACATCCTGTCTGCCTGCCACTTATGCTAGCATACAGACACCTGCTGGCTGCCTCCTTGCGCCTGTTACGCTCTCCATGCTGCGTTTGTGTTTTCTAGCTTTATTGATGCCTGTGCTCTCATACACAAGCAAATGCAGGCATCACAGGCTTCACACACAGCACTGAGTAAATAACAGGAGCACAGGGGCAGGAGTGGACCAGCATATGTATGATAGCAAGAGTAGTTAGCAGAGGGACCTTTTTTTTGTGTGTGTGCCACGCTATTTATTTGGATTGGACTTTGAATAAGAATCACTTCTTTTTTTTTTAAACTTATTTCTTTTTAGAATGTTGTGTCTTTCAACTGTCATTGTGGCTAAATAGCAATTGCTCTCACTTTACGGTGCTTGGGTTCTTCTAAGCAGGGCAAAGTGTCTGTAAAGGCCACATGGCCACATGGCCTTGGGCTGCTGCTGGCCACGGGGTGGTTGGACATGAAAGAGAGGATTGTTGCATATGCACGAGAGGGTTATTGCAAAAGGAATATGAGGTTGTAAATGGAATAGGTAGTCTGTGAATGTTGAGGAACTCAAAGAACAAAAGAAGAGGGGAGCTGTACTTTACATTGGTGCACCTCAAGCACGCTATACATAACAATTGCTATGGCGCACCAATGGCAACTACAGTGTCAGAGGTGCAAGAAGGGGATGGGGAACAGTTTGTTAAGGATTACCACTATTCAAAGTATGTATAGAAGTGATTATTATGAGTACAGGACCCAAAGAGATCTAATACTGTAATTGATGTAGGGACCTTTGGGGCCCCTCTGACCAAAGGGCCTAGATGCGGTTGCTACCTCTGCACCCCCTATTGCTACTCCCCTGTCTGGAGATAAAAGTATAAATCTGCCCTTGGTTCCTAGGTCAGAATATTGACCAAGGCAATATCTGCACGAAGTTTGCATGTCCTCCCACCGTTTGTACAATTAAACTGGATCACTCCAAGGAAACCCATGCAGTTAATAAAATACCAGCACGTTAATTGGTCCCCCTCCATCCCAATTGGCTTAAGCTATGGTTGAATAGACGAGCAAGACCAAAAGTTCATTGGAATTCTACAGTCTCTTCACAGTGAGGTTATAAAGAAGGACCACAAATCACCTTTGTGCTGTGCTGAATTAACTCTCCACCACTTTTGTCTGCTGGAAAGAGTAACTCCAGATACCGAGATTCTAATAGGTCCTGCCATAACACATGCCTGACTCCCAACAGCCACAGCCAGTTGTGATGACACATCCATGTAGCAAAAATCACTCATGTCCAACACCTGCTTACATAGTAGTACGCCACCATTGAGCTAGGCGCAGGGTGAACCAACTGACGGCTCTTCCTGCTATCCCCGGCAGCGTTAAATACTATTCCCGCTCCGTAGAAACTCGGGGGAGGAGTAATTTGGGGTCCAGTGATCACCAAAACCCTGAATTACGCTTACACGCCCCACGCAGTATTACAATACTGCTATGTGGCGCCTAGTTTTGGCGCTTGCTGC
The DNA here is from genome assembly GCF_040937935.1 of Hyperolius riggenbachi. NCBI lineage: Eukaryota > Metazoa > Chordata > Amphibia > Anura > Hyperoliidae > Hyperolius > Hyperolius riggenbachi. The sequence continues at coordinate 125,270,080 of NC_090652.1, read as the reverse complement.
TGAGCTCTGTGTGCCGAAACCACATGCTTAGCGACACCTGTGGGTGATCCCAAGCCACCAGGGATTCAGGATCAGACTCAGAATGAAGATGTAGTGGAACCTTTGGGAGGCCAAATAAGGATTTGAGAATCACGTCAAAGAATCTTAACTATTTAAAGAGAAACTGCAGTGAAAATAACGTCGCAAGCAAAATTTTATTTTTTTTCACAATATTAATTTATTAATTATTTTTTGCCCATTGTAAAATCTTTCCTCACTCACCCTGATTTACATTCTGAAATTTATTACAGGTGGCGACATGTTTGTTCCTGTCAGGTGCAGCTCTATGCAGCTCTTGTTTCTGAGAATTCAGAAGACAGTGAAAATAATGCCTGGTCTCCCAGAATGCTCTTGGAGGAGAATTCCACATAGCTTAGCAACCTAGATATGGGAAGTGTTTCGGATGCTGAAACCAGGAAAATACAGTTAAAGTGTGTATCCTAAACAATAAAACCCCTGTGTCCCCTGTCCCTGTGTCCGTGACTTTTTGCCAGTGTGCCTGCACAGCACACTGGCGGCCGTTGGACATTACAGGAGGATGGGGCAGGGGGTTGAGCGTGTGTGCGGTGGGCGGGCAGGCATGTGTGCTTACGTGGGTACGCGTTACGGCCGTTGCGTACATGATCATGCACAGCAATGCGGCGGCAGGGGGGGATTGTGAGGGGTGTAGTGGCCGAGGCCTAGCACCTGTTATTGTAACGGGCCTAAGATCTAGTGTTGAATAATTTACTGGAAGTGTTTTTTTTGGCTAGCTGCTCCCATCTAATAGTTTTGCATTTAATGTTAATGTATATGCACAGCTTCTGTTTTGGGTACAAGGTGCGTTTGTTGTCTCAGGGGCGCATCTCAATAGGTATACCAATCTGAGGCGGCCAGGTGATGCGCTGATCTACCTTCTTTTGACTTTTGTATTTTTAATTTCATTTCATGTTACACCCAGGTTATGCATATGCATGGTTTTAATTTAGTTAGAGCTAGGGCCCCTCCCAGCCGAGGATGACCTCATCGTGGTGGGAGGGTCGAGGACTTGATAATTTGCATGCAAGCTATTATGGAAACTAACATCCTCCAGGGGTAGTCAGTTGCATCTCATTTGAATGCAGGGTAGTAGTACTCGCACACTTCATGCTGGTAGTCATATGGATGCAGTCTGCCCTAAGCAGCGCTGTCCATTGTTTACTGTATGAATAATTTACTGCATTTTACTATATGTCACTAAAGAGCCTCTTTAAAACCGCAGCTTGATTTTGCATGCCGAATACCCCTATTTACGCATGGCAGTGTTCACAAATGTGTTATTGCCAAGTTTGCCAGACTACATTGGTTACTTCTAATGCTTAATAACATTACTGAGCACATCATCATAAATGCAAATAAGCATTGCCTTTCAAGGTTTTTACATTCATATGTTTAAGGAAAGACTATGCTAAGCGGATTACCAGAGACAGAATAATCCTTATGGAATTGTTGGAAAACACAGAGAAAAAGGCAAAGAATGAAAGCTTGACAGTCACCTTGCTCCATTGAATGGCTTTATTATGTCAATACATGCCTTGGTTGAGGCTGATGCATTGTAATTGCAATACAATTCAATTCACATGCTCATTACCACTGATGGCAACCCACTAGGTACTCCTGTAAAAAACACAGAAATTGTAAATGAATGGCTGGGGGGAGTAAGGAAGGATTGTCAATACATGTTTCCTAAAGATTTATTATGGACGGCTGAATTATTACAGCATTTGTAATAATGATCAGTTGATTGCTATTTTGACAAGTACTTGCGCTCTGGTAATGTGCAAGTCACTCATTCCCAGCAGCAGTAGCACACTCTCAATTCTCAGCCTGTTTTTATTAGCGACCGCCAGGGAAAACACACATTCGGTAATCAAATAAATTGTTAATAGCTGTTTACCTGTGTCTGCTTATTTAATGCTGTGCAGAGACTGAACTGTGGCATTATGTGAAACTCGAGTACAGTCTTCCTACATCTAATTTACAGCTGTGAATAGCGGTGGAATGGAGCGGGCGAGGAGCGGCGTTAGCACTCCAACCTGGGGGGAAGACAGATAGTTCATTCACCATTAGGTTAATATATTAGTCATTATAGGCAGCTTGGGGGTGGAGTTAATTAATCACTTGTAATAACTTTTTGTACTGGGTTTCAAACACTGTTCTTATTGATCTGAAGAAGAGGACTGGGTTTCGTGAAATGGGTTATCTTACTGGTGTCTGATTTCTATTAAATATATTTTTACCTTTACAGGTTCAGTCCTTATTTTAGAGATAAGACTTATAAGCTGAAATTATTTTGGGGGCCCCTCATCTGTCTCCATTATAAATACTGTATGCTTAGTAAATCATCAAAATGAACCAATAGAATCCAGAATCAGAGAGAGGACAGATCAAAGGGGTAAAGGGAATAGCGTATAATCTAAACCCTATCATAGTTATAGTCTTTTATTCCTACCGTAGTCATATGGCCTCAATTCACGGAGCTTTATCAAACACTTTATCAAACGTTTGATAATTTTCCTTATGGGTAAAATCTGATTTTGAATTCACTAAGGTGTTATAGATTTATTGATCATTTCATCGATAAAACATTCGATAAATCTATAATACCTTAGTGAATTCAAAATTAGATTTTACCCATGAGGTAAATTATCAAATGTTTGATAAAGTGTTTGATAAAGCTCTGTGAATTGAGGCCATATAGTCTGATATCCCTTCCATAGTCCAGGATCGAATTTGGGGGTAACTAAGTAACTTATCTGCAAGTTTTTAGAGTTATAGAAGAAGGAAATGAAGATGAGTAATAATATGGAAGAGAGAAACAAAGCATGCCTACCAACATGCACATGCAGTGCATTGGAAAATACACGCACAAAACTGCTTTTGTGCACACCTAGTATAGTGTGAGTGGGCCCTAAGTCAGCTTCAGCCACACCATGTGTTACCTTCTGGTTTATTCTAGGTGTGAAATCACAATGACTGAGGATCGATTTGCTGCATGTATTGCCATCAACCATTGCACATGATCAACTGGCACAGGGTGAGCCGATGCTGTCCTGTAATTCCAGGCATTGTTAATTACTATTCTCTTCGAGTCCTAGCAATTGAGAGGTAGAAGTAATTTAGGGTTCGCCAATCGCCAGATCCCTGAATTATCCGTGCGCGGGCAGTGGACTATAGCATTGCTGCTATAGCTGCGCCAAACTCAGGCGGCATATGCTGCTTCGGGTTTGCTGTAAAGATAAAGAAAAATATGATATCCCAACAACTTTTGACCCTACAACATGAGTGAGCACAGTACCATGTATTACTGTATATACTCACGTATAAGCCTAATTTTTCAGGCTAAAAAATGTGCAGAAAAGTTAGCCCCCCGGCTTATATGCGAGTCAGTGGAGGAAAAGAGATGCTGGAGTAGGTTTTGTTACTGGCAGAGGAGCGTAAGGATTGTGCACTAGTGATCCTGCTCTTGCCAGATGGTTCCCTGCTGTGTCCGTGCCCTCCATCCCCTGCAACATGGTGTGCAGAGTGTGCTGCTCAAGACCACCTGTGTCCCCTAGCTTATGGGGCGGAGCGTGCAAGCAACATGTCAGCGGTGCAATGATCAGGGATTCTTCCTGTGTGGCAATCACTGTGTCTCATATCTATGACATTATCTAGTGGCTTTTTGAGACACAGCTGTATGATCCTGGAGCAGGGGCGTAACAATAGGGCATGCAAGCACCTCAATCGCAGGGGGGCCCGGGTAGAGGGGACCACGTGGGGGGGGGGGGCGGGTGGAGGGGCCGTCTGCTCCTGTAACTAACACACAAGCGGGCATCTGTCACTGTAACTTCCGCTCGCTGTGTACCAGCAGCAGGGCAGGTGGTGGGCACTAGGATACAGCGGACATAAAGTCCTGCAGTCTTCGGGCAGTATTTCCTTCATTCACAGCTCCGCCGCCTCATGCACGTGGTGGTTCCGTCCTGTGAAGGAAAAAGACCACCAGATTATTACAGCGTGCCTGCCTGTCTGTGCCTGAGATGAGAGGGAAGACTGAGACAGAGGGCTCACGCAGGCTGCCTGCAGAAAGATAGGTGCTTCTTGGATCATACTGTATGTATCTGTGTGAGTATATTACTTTGGTGTGTGTGTGTGTGTGTGTGTAAGGGGGCTGTGTGTGTGTAAGGGGGGCTGTGTGTGTATGTGTATGTAAGGAGGGCTGTGTATGTGTGTATGGGGGGCTGTGTATGTGTGTAAGGGGAGCTGTGTGTGTGTGTAAGGGGGGCTGTGTGTGTGTGTGTGTGTGTATGTAAGGGGGGCTGTGTGTGTGTGTGTATGTGTGTAAGGGGGGCTGTGTGTGTGTGTGTGTAAGGGGGGCTGTGTGTGTGTATATGTGTGTAAGGGGGGCTGTGTGTGTGTGCATGTGTGTAAGCGGGGCTGTGTGTGTGTGTGTGTGTGTGTATTGGTGTAAGGGGGGCTGTGTGTGTGTGTGTGTGTGTGTGTAAGGGGGGCTGTGTGTGTATATGTATGTGTGTAAGGGGGGCTGTGTGTGTATATGTATGTGTGTAAGGGGGGGCTGTGTGTGTGTTTCTTGTGTGTGTAAGGGGGGAGGGGTTGTGGTGTGTGGAGGGGGGGGGGGTGGTTTTGTGTGTGAGAGTGTTTTGTGTGTGTGCACAGCCACTACATACAATGTGTAAATACAGATACGCTCATCCTTACCGCTTCTCCCTCATACCCCTGCCCCCCTGTTTGAATGAGACACCTAAGTTGCACACTACAGCACATGCGCAGGCCCGGTGGCAAGCCTTTTTGACCGCATTTCAGTGGCTGGGAATGCTCTTAACATGCCTTCACAAGCCTCATATGCAGAATGTTCCACGCCATAGAAGCGTAGTCAAGGAGGCGTGCCATGAGGCCTGCGCATGCTCATTAGTGTGCGACTTAGGCGACTCACACAAACTAACATGGTCTTTTTCATACAAATGAAGGGGGTGGTGGTAAACGGGAGGAATAGTTAAGATGAGGACATCTGCACACACATGCAGGTAGCCATCATTTTAGCAGGACACTTAGGCTCTGGTATCTTTCAAAGTGTACCTGTAATAGATTCATAGATAGATGTATAGATTTATACTTACCTGGGGCTTCCTCCAGCCCTCTGTAGTCTGTCTGCTTGATTGCTGTCCTCCTGGGCCACTCTGTTTTCTAGCAGTAAATTACCAGACTAGCCCAGTCGCACTCCACTGCGCATGCGTGGTCACGGCTGTTTATGTCCCCCAATTGTGCTCACACTACCAGGAGCAATCTGCACATGTGCAGTCCACTAAACCTGTAATTGCACTTGTACAGAGTGATCGTGGGTGCATGTGTATCCAGGACTGTACAAGCACAGTGGAATGCAATTGGGCTGGATCGTGAACTCAACTGCAGGAGGGCGGCAATCATGCAGATGGACTACATGGGGCTGGAGGAAGCCCCAGGTAAGTATAAATCTATAGTGATTTCTAGTTACGCCCCTGTCCTGGAGCACATCTGGCTATGGGGAGGGGGGCTGACTTGTACTGGGGGAACATCTGGCTACTGTGGAGGGGGCTATATTGGGGATATTCTTACACAAGGAGGGAGAGTAGAATTCTGGGAAGTGATTTAAACAAATGGTAAAACACTTCATTGGGGGATGTGAAACAGAACATTTCTTCACTTTTAGACACAATATAGCTTACCACATTTTGAAATGGAAATCCCAATATATCCAATTAAGAAAAGGCTTATGCAGCAAATATGGACATATTCTATCATTTTACTTCTGAAAAGTAGAGTTTTCTTCTCAAGATCTTGCACTACAAAAACTTTCTTTCCATTCTAATTTAGAATTCTCACTCTAGATGATTACATTTTTATACAAGGCACACAGACTATATCAAGACTCGGTGACATTTGACACTGCGCTTAATAGTTCAGTGCTTGGGAGTATGTACAAATTTGAAGAAACTTCACTTCATCATTAAAAAGTTCCTTATTGAGCGTCCGATGGGAAGGACTCTTAAGACATATCAAACTTTGGCTTGTTCATTTAAATGATAATATCTATAGTTAAAGTTTTAAAACGGTAGAAAGGGCATAGGAGAGGAAACAGAAGCCAAGATGTTTTACTTGCTGACCCTCTGATGTGAAAGGGGGCTTTCCGAGTGAGAAGGTTAATATGTTTCAACTGATACATTTCATTCTGACCAGTGAGCCAATTTTCTTTGGTCACAGTGACCTTGCTGGATGGCCTGAATCTGCTTTAATACATCCACTCTCAGACTCCCTTGGCTGAGGGGGAAAAATTACCAATTTGTGGAAGTCGTGTTGTTGATGTTTGTGCTGATTCTGGCATTTCATGGATTCCTAGCTGTGCAGTTTTTGAAAACTGCAATATGTTTTGAGATATTTGGAACGGAGACACTGATTTAAATATTGACTTAAAGCAAACAGAGTGCACTGAAATAACTCTTTCTGATTTAAAATGTCTGTTAGAAACAGAGCAAATTAGTTCTTAAAGAAAATTCGAACTGGCGTTATCTTGAAAAAAAAAACATACTCCCTGATCCTGGGGGTGGGGGTGGAAACTGCATCAGGTAGCGCCCTTCATTGCCACTCCACAATGTTCTTGAAGCCTTTATGGCTTAGTTTCACTCTCAGGGGTCATGACGATGCATACAGAGCTTTGTGCTCTCATCTGAGAAGCACAGAGGTCAGAAAGGCAGGGAATGGGCGGAGGAGAGGCAGTGAAGGGGTGGTATACCACAGTCAAGGGCCAATGAGAAGAGGGAGGGGGTGTTCCTGACGCATAGGGGGGCATTTTGCTGGAATGCCTCTCCTGCAAAAAAAGCCCCTTACCCTCCTAAATTGCCAACAAGCTGCATATTGGCAGGGGGGGTTGCAGTGTGGAGCAGGGGGGGTGAGAACAGGTCAGAGGGACAAAGAGGCATGGCACACAATAGGGAACATGTGTCTCATCTGCCACCCACGAATCTGCCTTGGAGACACTTTAAATCTTTTATCCCTACTCATCTTAGGTACACTTTAAACTTACCTGGGCTTCTTCCAGCCCCCTTTAGTATGTCAGCTCCTCGGTGTCAGTCAAGTTACCTCCGTTCTCCCGCAGTTAGCGCCGGTAAAGTCCCCGACTGAGCCAGTTGGGAACTACTGCGCATGTGCGGTTCTGGCCGCACACCATCTTAGTTGCGCTCCTGTGGTCAGGCGCAATATACTCCCAGCCATAGGAGCAAGATGAAGGAGGTATGCAGCAGGGGGCCACACTTGCATAGTAGCTAGCAACTACCAGGGCTCACAGCGGGAGAACTAAGGAGACTGGATGGATACCGTGGGGGCAGGTACACTACAGGGGGCTGGAAGAAGCCCTAGGTAAGTATAAGTCCTCTTGCTTACCTTGTGACAGATTTACTTTAATTTACTCCTCACTTTTATTGTGTGTGGTGAACAACAGTTCTTCATGAATCAAGCTGTAATTTTCCTTAAACTTCATCATACTGAATAGGCATAATGTTATAAATGTAAGCCGTTTGAACATTTTGGGGTTTATTCACTATAACAAATAGTGTGCCTTATCATAGTTAACATGCCTTATCAGAGTTAACATGCCTTATCAGAGTTAATGGTGCATACACACATGCAATTTTGACTGGCCAATCACTAATTAATTTTGTCACCTCCATGTATTATGAGGGCCAACAGATTTTGAATTCTATGAACAGATTGTGCAGGTAAGCTCTTACACCAATCATTAGCTAATGAAAATTGAATGCATGTACCTGGGTTTAGGCAATAGCTGCCCTGCACCTGAACTCTGTGGCCTTTCCAGAAATCCAGCCCTACTTTTCTATTCTTTGTAGCATTCTCTTTAATAATAAGCAAAGCAGGATCAACCACAAGGCAACCTAGGCAAGTGCCTGGGGCCTAGTGGGTGTCAAGGGTCAAAATTACTTCCATGCCTAGGACACATTTTATTTTAAAGGGATCTTAGCAGTTTCTGGTTTCAAATAGCTGAAAGGGCTGCCATGTTTTCAGAAGTCACCCCTCCCCACCCCCACTCCCTTTTCACTGCCATTATCCAGGGTTGTTGTGAAGTTCATCAAGTGTGACTTATGCTATCTTTTTTTTTTAATATAATTTATTGAAAAAGAAGAATATTCCAATTCTCATATTAATTCCAATACAACATATCTCCATATTCTCTTCTCCAGTTTTCACAATTACAAAATAAACGAAACAAAAAAACAAAACAAAACCAACAGAGCCATCCCACCTCTACTGACTTATGCTATCTGTTTGAACCACAGTTTTTCCCTCCTTCCTCCTCCCTAAAACCTGGTACACACTTTTAATTATGATTGGCCAATCAGTGACCAATTTCACCAACTCCACGTAGTATGAGGGTCAGCAGATATTGAATACGATGAGCAGATCATATAGGTAAGCCCTCATACTACATGGAGGTGGTAAAATTGGTCAGGGATTGGCCAATTATAATTGAAAGTATGTACCAGGCTTAATGCTTAATGGGTTTATTTGATCTTAGCTTGTTGGCAATAAAGTCTAAATAGAAAAGTCCTTATCTGCATCTCCATTTTCTGTTGCTTGTGAACGGCTTGCTGACGGAGGAAGCAGAAGAAGTAGAAGAATACTACCTGTAATTAACCCTTAAGGCTGGGCGCACGCATAGCATAATCACAAAACAATAATAAAAAAAGCACATATAAAAACGCATGGAAAATGCATGAAAGCAGCCCGGGTTTTACCCATGTGGAGGATGCCAGGGGTGCTGCCTGACCACTAGGAGAGAAACTATCAGGTCTATTACATCTTATTATAATCAAAAAACCTTTAAGATAAATACGTTTGTTACGTGTACTTCAACTTACGTAGTATACCTACTGTGGTGCAGCTGTGGAGCCCAATATGTGGGTAGGACCACTAGAGATCTAAAAACTCGGATAGGTGAGCACATTTACAAAATCAAAAAGGGCCATGAAGACCACAGTGTCTCCGCCCACTTCCGAAATAAACATCAATGTAACCCTGCTGGCCTGAAATTTTGTGTGTTGGAGAAGCTGGCCCCAAGCTGGAGGGGATGCAACCGACTCAGGGAGTTATCCAAGTTAGAAACAAGGTGGATCCATAGGCTGGGGTCGCTTACACCGAATGGTCTCAATATTGAGGTAGACATTAACTGCTTTATTTCTAATGAATAGAGGTGTATGCATTGCAAAGGTTTTTTTGGATGTCCCAGATTGGACTTTTATACATAGAGCTTTTTTACATAAAGTTTTCTATATAATTTTTACTCTTTTTATTATTTTTTATTTTTGTTAGTTTTCTATATGTGGACTTGGTGCAATAATTGTATGAACTTCGGCTACATTGGTCGACATATGTATGTATGGGGGAGTTGGAGATTTAAGCTCAGTGTGTATTGGGGTTATACACTCTACTTTATATGTTACTTAGGCGTTACTCCATGTTATACAATCTGCACATTTTTGGTGAGCAGGGGTTCGTGGATTGTGGGGAGGTTGGGGATAAGTGTATGTTCATATTGGCTGAATAGGGGTGGGGATATATATATCTATGTCCGTATTGTTGCCTATGGATGGGGAGTGAGTTTTCCGCAAATGCTGCTTACGAAGTAGGAGGGAATTCCGTGTCCGTATAGGGTAGATATGCATGGGGCTATGGAACTTCCGTAGCCTATGGGTAGATCACGGGTTGGGAGATGGGTTTCCATAATGTCATGTTGTTATTCAATGTGCCCACCAGGTCTCCGCCCTCACCGCAGGCTGAACCAATGACGCACACCCTAGTCGGGTTTACAGCCGGGTGGGAGGCGGCATGGGCGGGCACTTCTTGTACATTTAAGTTCCGTAGCGTGCGGCGTGTTCAGAGCCCCTGATGAGTCACGCCCATAGAGTGACGAAACGCGTAGGGCGGAGCTTCTGAACACGCACGCTTGAGAGGATACACACAGACGGAAGCAGCCGGCGCAATAGCGAGGAAGCCTGGAGGGCGGTATGCAGCTTCGTGAGATATGCTTTATTGATTTTACTATTTGGTATGCATATATATGTGTGGGATTTTAATTCTATTAAAGAAGTTTTTTACGCTATGTGGAGGCGGATGTTCTTATGTTTTATAGAGCAAGTTACTGGTGGTTATTGATGTGCCCGTTTTCAAGCCTATTTTTGGTGAGCAGGGAAAGGAAGGGGGGAGTGTGACCCCCAACCTGCATGCGGTGATAGAAATCCCTTGCACAGTGTGTTTGAATACACAGGGTGTACTTGTGCTTAAAGGTTCATACGCTATGTGCACATATTTTTCTCTCTCATCTAGGTTTCTGAACAGGTGACCATATTGAAAGGAAACAAGTGGATGCGCTGCTGTATTCAGAAGACTTGGAATACTAAAAACTACTAGTTAAGGTAATAACTTTTGAATCTCTCAGTGCAGTTGCAGAGCTTTATTTCTCCAAACTTTCAGCGGTTCTCACCGTGACGAGTCAAGCTTAGATTTAAAACGTCTGCCATCTAGCAGAAGATAATTTTTAATAAATCTCAAGAACGACAGAACCTTCATGAATTACTGTAGGCTCATAATGTTAACTCACATTTATTATTTATTTGGCACTTTGTGGAATTCTTCTTTAACGGAACATTCTGTAATTATAATTTAAACAGAATGAGAAAAGAATAGTACGTGCAGTCTATATAGAGTGTCTCCTAATTATCACACTACCTGTAAATTCTGAATATCTTCTGGAAGGGTCTAGATGAGGACATATCCTTGTCATATCTGTGTTAGATTAGAATTATATTTAGATACAAAATAGCGCAGTATGTTATAACAATGGGTAGGATTGGATAATTATGAAGGAATAATACTCACAAATATGGGTTACCCCTAAGGCAACCACTATATAGGTTGGACCTCACTCCATCCAGGATAAGAAGTCACTCTCTGTAGTGTAGAAAAAAAAAGGGTGAGTGGGAACACCCCTCCACAAAGGGTGGACTCCAATATTTGTTTAATAAAAAACAACAAAGGTGCCAGTATAGGATAAAATTAATTAAAATTAGTAAAAAGTAGCCTCCAGACAGATGGACTTGACAAGTCTGGATTTGAAAAAAAACTTTTAAATTCAACATCCAAATAAAACTCCAATGCAATGTGCTTTGCGGGATAAACCTGCTTACTCTGCAATATTTTTTGGAGTATTTGCTGATCCAAGTGTAAGAGCTTGGTGCCTCTGTGATGATTCAATTGTTATTCGAATCCCGACTTGTCAAGTCCAACTGTCTGAAGGTAAGTTCACCGCTACCTCCTTTTTTTACCATTTTTAATTTATTTTATTCTATACTGGCATCTCTGTACCATTTTGTTAGACAAAGAATTATATTTAGGTTCAGGACTATGATATAATTATTGCATGTTACTGTTAAAGAGACTATGGGCCTGATTCACAAAGCGGTGCTAACAGTTAGCATGCTGGTGAAAAGCCCTTTATCATGCCTAAACCCAGTTTAGGCATGATAAGTTTAGGTGTGATAAGTTTAGGCATGATAAGTTTAGGCGTGATAAGTTTAGGCGTGATAAGTTTAAAGAGAACCTGTACTGAGTAAAAATATTTAAAATAAACACATGAGGTAACTTCAAATGAACATTACATAGTTATCTTGCCACCAGTTCCTCTCAGAAGCTCGCCATTTGCTACTGACAATAATCCCTTTCAGTTCTGACAATATTTTGTCAGATCTGAAATATATCAGTTGCTGTCAGTAAAATATCAGTTGCTGTCAGTTATAGCTGGGAGGAAAACGGATGTACCAGGTAATGTCCATGTTTCCCTATGGCTCAAGTGAGCGATGTTACAGTTTAACTGTGTGCTGACCAGAAAGCTGTTATGGGTAATGGCCATTTTCAAAATGGAGGACGGAAAATTCCCTTGATCACAGTGAACAAACAGGATGCGGGACAGGAGAAAGACGCTGAGGAGTAGACTACATGGAAGGTAAGTATGACTTGTGTATGCTTATTTTGACTTTTAATTTTCAGTTCAGGTTTTCTTTAAGCACCAACTGGGTTAGCATCGCAGTGCACAGCTGATCAAAAGTTTTGCACTAGCAAAGTCTGGTGCACTTCGCATAGAGTTTAATGGCGCTGCTTTGTGTGCGGGACTTTGCGCGCAATCTAAACTTATCTAAACTTATCACGCCTAAACTTATCACACCTAAACTGGCTTTTCACCGGCGTGGTGCAATGGTTATCACGCCTAAAGTATCTAACAGGGTTAGCACCGCTTTGTGAATCGAGCCCTTTAGGCGTGGTAACCATTGCACCATGCTGGTAAAAAGCCAGTTTAGGCATGATAAGTGTAGGCGTGATAAGTTTGGGCATGATAAGTTTGCACGCGATCTAAACTTATCTAAACTTATCACGCCTAGGGCTCGATTCACAAAGCGGTGCTAACCCAGTTAGCATGCCTAAAAGACTTTAGGCATGATAACCATTGCACCATGCTGGTGAAAAGCCAGTTTAGGCGTGATAAGTTTAGGTGTGATAAGTTTAGGTGTGATAAGTTTAGGTGTGATAAGTTTAGATAAGTTTAGATCGCTTGCAAAGTCCCGCACGCAAAGCAGCGCCATTAAACTTTATACGAAGTGCACCAGTCTTTGCTAGAGTAAAACTTTTGATCAGCTGTGCACTGCGGTGCTAACGCAGTTGGCGCTTAAACTTAGCATGCCTAAACTTATCACACCTAAACTTAGCATGCCTAAACTTATCACACCTAAACTTATCACACCTAAACTTATCATGCCTAAACTGAGTTTAGGCATGATAAAGGGCTTTTCACCAGGGTGCTAACTGTTAGCACCGCTTTGTGAATCGAGCCCCTAAAGTCCCGCAAGCAAAGCAGCGCCATTAAACTCTATGCGAAGTGCACCAGACTTTGCTGGCGCAAAACTTCGGATCAGCTGTGCACTGTGGTGCTAACCCAGTTGGTGCTATAGTTATCACGCCTAAACTTATCACACCTAAACTTATCACGCCTAAACTTATCACACCTAAACTTATCACGCCTAAACTGAGCTTAGGCGTGATAAGGGGCTTTTCACCAGCGTGCTAACTGTTAGCACCGCTTTGTGAATCAAGCCCCTTGTAGTGATTACAAAAGTGTAATCTAGATTTGACCCCTGATAGGGGGGGAAAGTACTAAAGGGGGAAAGTACTAATGATCTGTTACAAACTTACCTTTAGCTCCCAGAGGTGTAGACACTCTTCTCTGTATGTTCATGATCACAATCACTAAACGTGCATGCGAATGGGTATATGCACGTGAATGGGTATATGTGTTCCCAAAGCCAATCAAAGTGTCTAATGAATGAATGATCACAGTTGCAACTAGTAAAGGACCATGCACACTTGGGTGATTAGTGAGTGTCTACCTCTAATCATCCAGTGACCGATTATCGCTAGTGCTTTTTAAAACGCTAGTGCAATTTAATGTATATGGCAGTGATCTCACTGCCGCGATTGCTGGCAAATTGTGGTAAATACAAACGCACTACATGCAGATGTTTTAGCGATTTTAGCGCGTCCGCGATTGGATTGTATTTAAAAAATCATGGTGAGGGATATTTGGGGTGGCGGTGCTATACATCTGACCCTGTCTGTGCACTCTGCTGCAGGGACATATGATTGACGTTTTGTGCGCTGTGATGTGACGGGGTGGGGCATTGCACCGCAAACACACTGGCCAGGTGTAAAACTGGCCTAAGAGAAGCAATAAGGTTTTTTTTTTAGCGCATTTACTTACACTGTAATGTATCCAAGCGTATTACTGGTGATGGACATTTTTATAATCCAATCAAACTCCAGATTTTATTTTATTTTAGAGAATGAAAGCTAAAACCCCACTATTTACTTTGAACAAGTCTACTATTTCCTTTCTTTCAGTCCTTGTAAATCAGCTAATATGATTTTAGTAATCAGCAGCAAGAATCCAGAAGAGCAAGTTCTTTTCATCAATTAGAATATTAATGCTACTTGTGGGCTGTGAGTTCTGAACATTAGTTGACATCCAGTGACAAAACATGCGCTACTTGATGTAATAGGCTCACCTTGCGCTTCCAGAACATCCTGCACAATTTATTTCAGGAGAGCCAGATGAACGGGTCACAGCGCTATGCAGAATGAGAATTATATCCATCACCAGATAAATTATGAATGCGCACTCTCCCATGTATCACAAGTTCACATCACACGGCTACTTTTTTTGAAACGACAGTGGATAATGCTTTGACCTTTTCCCCAATAATAATTGGATTTGAGTACTTAGCATTTTTTAATGCTCTTAACCTGAAAGTGAACTCATAATCTTAATGTATACATTAGATCTGCGGAAATGTGTTTTATCTATCACGCTTTGAAGTTATTGGCCATTTTTGTGTAACTATCCAGCTTCAAGAAGAAAAGCTAGGTATTTACAAAGAGCTTTTTATTTCTAAAGAATGAAGGAAACGTAATGTGGATGTGGTGCAGCCTTTAATGTTGCAAGGAGTAAAAGATGCCCCAGGTGCCAGGCCTGGTGCCACAGATGGTGGTGCTGATGAGTAATATGAATAGGTATATTCAAAATATTCAGGCTGCCAATAGATTAGGCAACCACTTGATGAGTTTGAGAGGCAGAAGTCTATGGACTGTCCCCGTACAGTTGTCGGTTAAGGTTCTTGGGCATTTTTTTCATTCTTTTGTAGGCACCCTCTGGCTCTGGTGTTGGGGGTGGTGGTGGGGGTATATTAGCTCCAGAGCTCAGATTCAGGGGAAGGGTGAAAACCCTATAAACTAGGGGAACTGGAATGGATACTTGGAAGACAAGCAAGAGGCCCCTAAAATAATAAAATAAAATAGTCTAGATTGGGTGGGAGGTAGTAAAAGGATGAGTTTATTTACCCCTTGCAGGGCTGTTTTTAGGCAAAGGCATTCCAGGCCATTAGGTGGAGTGCCATTGGTGTTGAAGGGGACACCATGCTCCTGGATTATGCCCTGACCCTGAATGAAGCCCTGCCCCCTGACTAAGCCCCACCCCCACAGGTGTTCTATCACCGGCTTCTGCTGCGCGTGTGTGCAGCAGCAGGAAGTTTGGTGTCCTGAGGAGCATTGCAGGTCCCTGGAGAGCAGACATCACAAGGTCCAGATAGTGTAGGTTGCATGCAATCTCCATTGTGTCTCTCTGTGCCAACTTCTCCCCCTCCAGCCTCCCTCTTCCCCCCTGTGCCTCCTCCTGTTTCCCTTTGCGCCTCCTTCTGTCCCCCTTCGTACCTCCTTCTGTCTCCATGTGCCTCTTTCAGCACCCCTGTGCCTTCTCTGCTCCCCCTGTGCCTCCTTCTGTGCCTATTTTTTTTACACCTTTGGTCCCCCTGTGCCTCCTTCTGTCCCCTTTGTGCCTCCCTCTGTCCCCCTGTGTCCCCTTCTGTCTCCGCATGCTTCCTTCTGTCCCTCTGTTCCTCTTTCAGTTCCTCTCTGTCTCCTTCTGTCCTCTTGTGACTCCTTCTGTCCCCTATTATGCCTCCTTCTGTTGCCCTGTGTACCTCCTTCAGTAGCCCTGTGCCTCCTTCTGCCCCCCTTTGTGACTCCTTCTGGCCCTCATGCCTCCTTCTGTCCCCATGCCTCCTTCTGTCCCCTTGTGCTACCACTGCCCCCCCCCCGCATCCCACTATCCCACCGTGCCTAGGCTCCTTCTGTCCCCGTTTGTGCCTCCCTCTGTTCCCCTGTGCCTCCTAATATCCCCTTGTGCCAGTCAGGCTCACCCATTCAGCTTTACAAAGAAGGCACCATCTATTGAGCCCAGGGAGAAGATGCAGCAGGCACAATGGCCAGTCCACAAAGACCAGGTATTAGGGTCAACCAGAAATTCTTTCCAGCCAGCCAGCAGGTCTGCCAGCCTACCATCCAGGCTACAAGCTAGCTTTACAAAGGTGGCTATCAACACTGTTTAGCGACAAATCAAGGTCAGTCAGTTGGCCTGTCTGCCAAAAAGGAGCTGCATGATTCTACACTTACATACAGCTTAAAAGAAGATCCCCTTGCCACTTAACGGACACCATCTTTTTCCTTAACCCACTATCACTTTTCACCTCTCCAGATTTACATTTGGACATTAATTGTCTAAATATAAACTTGCCTTAATTTAGGTATAAATACATAGTTGCTAGAAATTCACATTATTTATTTCCCTAATGCCTTACAGAGTACACTTAACAGTTCATAAATGGTACATGCTGTCAAAAATCAGTTAACCATTTGAGCCGCGCTGACGTGACCTTCACGTCAGCAGCGGCAGGTGCTTTAGCCGCAGGGACGCATCAGTAACGTCCCTGCACTTGCCGGCTGTGTGAACGCGATCGGGAGCGCGCATGCGCGCGATCGCTACGAGTCTGGAGGCAGCGGGGATTGGCTGCAGGGGACTGAAGTCCCCTGAGCCAATCCATCAAAGTGCAGCAAGAATGATCGCTGTTTTTGATCAAAAACAGCAATCATTCTAATAAGGAACAGGCAGGCAGTGTTTTTGTGATCGTGCACGAGCACAGGCGTGTACGTGCGCGATCATGATTGGCCCAGCAGCAGAGGGGATTGGCAGAAGAGGACATGTGTCCTCTGAGCCAATCCCAGTCTGGAAACTGAGAATGATGGCTGTTCCAGTCAATGAACAGTCATCATTCTCATAAAAGTTTGCAAAACATATACACACTGACACAGTATATCAAAGAGTATCTCTAAGCAGATCTGTCACCTCAGAGCTGATTTATGAGCTGACAGGAGCTGCTAGAGATATTCTTTGATAAGAAAAGTAAGTTTTTCACACATTTTTAAAACTTTAATAAAACTTATATCCCATACCATCCCCATCCCTTATATCCCATACCGTCCCACAGGTAGATAACTTCTAAATTTTTTCCCTTTCTATTTTTTTCTTCTCTCTCTTCTCTGTATACTTCTCTGTATACATTATCGTATACATCTCCGTATACGTCCCTCCCTAAGCTCCACACTTTCTTAAAAAAAAAAAAAAAAAAAAAAAAAAAACTAAAGAAAAAAAAAAAAAACAACCCTATCCAGCTATCTATCTATCTATCTATCTATCTATCTATCTATCTATCTATCTATCTATCTATCTATCTATCGATCGATCGATCAATCGATCGATCGACCGATCAATCAATCTATCGATCAATCAATCTATCGATCAATCAATCTATCGATCCATCTGTCTGTCTATCCAGGTGGCACAATGGCGAAAAGGCTTTACACCGTTGAAGAGGCCTGTGCCTATTTGCAGCAAAGCAGTGAGAGTGAGGAGGGGTCATCAGGCAGCGAGTGGATACCTTTCACTGACTCCGAGCTTGAGTCGCTGTCGGACAGTGACTCAGAGTCAGAGGAGTCAGAGCCGCCAACTCGCAGGGTGAGGGTAGAAGGAGAGGCACAGCTTGGGGACAGTAGTTTGGCTAGTGAGCAGCAGCCAGGTCCCAGCAATGAGGCTAGTGGCAGTGGTCAGGGGTCAGCCAGGAGGAGGCCAAGGGTAAGCCAATTACCACCAGAGATGATTAACGCCCAGTGGTCGCCTCCATGTATGGTGCTGCCAGACATCCCTGCTTTCACAGCAGCAAGCGGTATTTTAGTGCCCACCGAAAATCTGCAGCCTGCTGACTTTTTTGCTCCTTTTATAGATGAGAGCATTTTACAGCATATTGTGCAGCAATCTAACCTATATGCTACACAGTATATCTCTGACAATCCTACCACTCGTTTTGCTGCGAGATGGACCCCCACGAATGTGCCTGAGCTGAAGGTATTCATTGGTCTGACGTTGAACATGGGCCTAGAAAAAAAACCTCAGCTTTGTGACTATTGGGCAAGAAACCCCATCATCTGCATGCCCGTTTACGCAGCAACTATGAAGAGGGAACGCTATGAAATGCTGATGAAATGTTTGCATTTCAATGACAACACACAACATCTGTCCAGGGACGATCCAGCGCATGACCGCCTTTTCAAATTGAGGCCTCTTTTATCCCATCTAAGTGATAAATTCAAAGAGGTTTACATGCCTGGAAAGAATATAGTGGTAGATGAGTCCCTTATGTCATTTCATGGAAGGCTTGGCTTCAGGCAATATATCCCCAGCAAACGTGCCCGGTATGGGATTAAGTTTTATAAACTGTGTGAAAGCGGTACAGGCTACACATTTGACTTAAGGGTTTATGAAGGCAAGGACTCTCATCTGGAAGTTGCTGGGAGCCCACCGTACATGTGTAGTACTGGCAAAATTGTCATTGACTTGATAAGTCCCCTGCTGAATAAAGGGTACCATTTGTACATTGACAATTTTTATGTCAGTGTCCCGCTGTTTAAATTTTTTAATGCAGCACAAACCGTAGCCTGTGGAACCGCAAGGCCAAATCGCCAAGGTCTGCCCCCGGAGGTCATCAACAAAAAATTGAAAAAGGGAGAGGTGTGTAGTCTCCGCAGCAATGAGCTCCTTGCTCTAAAGTTTAGGGACAAGAGGGATGTGTTGATGCTGACAACCATCCACAATGAGGCTACCACGACAGCACTGTCACGGAGAGAGGAGATCCAGAAGCCCGTGGCTATTGTGGAATACACCAAAAATATGGGAGGTGTTGATTTGGCAGACAAAATGTTGGCTTTATACCAAATGCAGAGGAAGCGAAAGGCATGGTACAAGAAGGTGGCAATGTACCTGTTCCAGATAGCCATGCATAACTCTTTTGTGGTTTACAAAAAATCTGGCAATAAAGCCTCATATCTAAAATTTCAACGAGCTGTGATAGCATCCCTAATTTATGAATCAGGATATACATCTCAGCGCACAGGCCAACAGGATTCGGAAGAGGTAATGCGACTTCGCGACAAACATTTTATTGCCCCACTGCCCCCAAATCCTGGAAAACAGTACCCCCAAAAAAGGTGCAGAGTGTGCGCAAGACACCAAATAAGGAGAGACTCACGATATTACTGCCCAACATGCCCATCACGACCAGGACTGTGCCTTATTGGGTGTTTTAAGGCCTACCATTCAGTGCTGAACTATTAGCCTTTTTTTTATTTTTTTTATTTTATTTTTATTTTTTTATTATAATTATTACTTATTATCCCTGACATCTCCTAAATATTTGCAAAGAAGAACAGAACCTGAGAGAACATACAAACTCCTTGCAAATAATTTATTTGCAATAACTGAACCATTGCCCTAACATTGCAAAGCAAGACTACTAGTTTCTTAGCCTCTTTTTGCCAACCATAATCTGGACTTCTGACCTTGGCTGATTATTTTCCTTGGCTACCACTGGCTACCACTACCTCCTGCGACTGGCTTTTGGATCGACTCCACTACTCCTCTACTACTGAATTTGCTGCATGTCAGACCTCCGAGGGTGAGTCCCAATATGTTTGTCATGCTTGTTATAGGGAAATGACATAGGCCTTGCTGTAATCATCCTTTGGTGAAAGCTGAGAGAATGAACTTCACTCAGAGTGGGCCTAATGCTAACAGCAAATACATGCCCTCAGTATATTTTGCAGAATTGCTCATTAAAAACAAATGCACACCTTAGAGCTAACAATCTACTACAGGTCCAACTAGTTTTGAAATCAGCCATATGTGGCACCATTTTAACCATGAGTATCACGTTAATATATTTTTGGGGCGATATAAAGCTTAGGCCTATGTCATATAAAAATATATTTAGTAACAAAGTCAATCTAACATTTTGCAAAATGTGATTTTTAATTTAATGGTCAAGTTTGGGAAAATGTTAGGAATACTACACGAGTCGGCAGCTTACAAAACACCCATATTTGAATAGCCCTGGTTGTTAGCTTTCCACAATGGTGACATGTGTGGCCTTTTTCTCATGTACTGACTCTTCTCGGGCTATGGAAAGAAAGTATGGCGCTATAACAATTCTTGCAAAAAATGAACTGCAAAAACGCCATTGATGCACCTTGAGAATAATTGCCTGCTGTGCATCCAGATTGTTTTCAAATAATGCATATGTGGTCTCATTTTTATTATAACGAGTTGTCGAATACATTTTGATGTGTCTTATAGCTTGAACCCATGTTACATAGAAAATAGGTAGGGACATACTCAATGCATCAAGAAAAATAATGTAATTTTCAATATTATGATCAAATGTGGGAAAGTTTCAGCAAAACTACACGAGTCGGCAGCTTACAAAACACCCATATTTGAATAGCCCTGGTTGTTAGCTTTCCACAATGGTGACATGTGTGGCCTTTTTCTCATGTACTGACTCTTCTGGAGCTATGGAAATAAAGTATGGCGCTAAAATATTTTGTGGAAAAATTGCCCTGTACAAAGCCACAAGGACACTTCTTCGTTAATGGCATGCTAGATGCCCAGATAGTTATCAGATGACACATATGGGGTATCCTTTTAAGCATGACAAGTTGTAGAATAGATTTTAGGGTTTTTTTGGGTTGAGGCATGTGTCTTGTGAATTACTTTTAGTCACATTCTGAGCCAAAAGCAATATTTTTTTTATTTTCGTATGTTCGGTACCAAAGTATAAAGCTTGTAAAAATAAGGCAAAGTTACAGAATCTAAAACAGACTACATAAATAGTTACCTTAGGGTCTCAGCTTTTTAAATATGTATGCCATGAAGGTATATTACTGTTATATTTGCATATAAAGTCTTGCAGTTATTGCAAGGAAACAATGAGAGAACAAAAAACACAATGTAGAAAAAATACACCCTTACTTCCAAATAATATATTATACTCATACATTGCACTAGGGACATAATGTAAATGTTGAGTTTACCAGGACAAATGGGCAAATAAAATGTGTGTGTTTTATGTACGGTATCATTATTTATTTTCAAACCATAGTGGTTGGAAATGATGAAATAGCGTATTTTTTCATTTTTTCCTATTTTTTCCCTTTAAAATGCATAAAGAATAACATCATTACAAAAAAAAAATATCAACCACAAAAAGCCTAATTGGTGGCGAAAAAAACAAGGTAGAGATTATTTTGTTATGATAAGTAGTGATAAAGTTATTAGGGACTGAATAGGAGGAGCGCTGAAATGTGAAAATTCTCCTCGTGCATAAGGTGAAAACAGCCTGCGGGCTGAAATGGTTAATAGCACATGGTAATTTGCCGCTGTACTGTCAATGTTATTTTATCGATAATATTATTCTAGGTGCAGCCTGCATAATTTGGCTGGACCAATATGATTTAATAGTTATATACCACTAGCTGATGTACCAGCGTTGCCCGGGTGTATATTTTGCGGGTGTTGGCTCTGCCCACTTTTTCTAACCCTAACACACAATCAGGGCCGAGCCAAGGCAGAGGCGAGAGAGGCTCCAGCCTTGGGGACAGTGTAGTAGGGGGCGCACAACTCACTCAACTATCATTCCCCTATTGTGTTTGAAGCAGAGAGAAATACGAAAAGGGAATACATGGCAGTGACTGCAAGCCAGATAACTAGAGATTGAGATGTTGGGGGCCCTCGGACGCCTCTTAGTCTAATAGCAATCAGTGTGTGACAGCTGGGGTGGGAAGGATGGAGGGGAGCACTTTGCTGTCTCAGCCTTGGGTGCTGGAGGACCTTGTTCCAGCTCTGCACACAATTACTCAATTACTCAATGACCTAGTTTGGGAGCTTTGTGGTCTTTAGCATCAATAATTTGCATTGAAATTAAACAAATCTGATTGGCTGTGGCTCCACCCTCTTTTCTGAATTTGAAACCCAGTCACTCAATGACCAACTGTATCAGGTTTGAGGCTTGTGCCATTAACAGTGCAAGAATGGCAGCAATTAAATATTCCCCTTGAAAATCAATAGGTGAATTTTGATTGGCTTTTGTAGACTCCACCCAAATTTCTGAATATTAATCAAAGTCACCCACTGACCAACTGTGCAAAGTTTGAGAACCCTACCATTAACAGTGTAAGAATGGCTGCAATGTAATTTTTCCCAGTGAAATTTGTATTTGTCTCCGCTCACTTTTTGGTTATGGGGATAAAAAGTATCCTAGATGTTATTCCAGGTAATGCACTATGTTTGTGCCAAATTTCATTTAAATCCGTTCAGCCATTGTTGCGTGATTGAGTAACAATCATCCAAAGATTTTCCTGTATAAATCGTTGGTTGTTATGATAAAAAAATGTCAGTTAAATATATCATATACAGTAGGAGACACACACACACAGATATTGGAGAAGTGAAATGAAGTTTATTGGATTTTTAGAAAGTGCACAATAATTGTTTAAATAAATCAATAAAACGACAAATTTATATACCAGCCTAATTTTGTTTAAACAATTATTGCACACTTTCTGTAAATCCAATAAACTTATTTCACTTCTCAAATATCACTGTGTGTGTCTACTACATGATATATTTAACTGACATTTTTTTATTGTAACAAATAACAATTTATACAGGAAATTCATGACGATTAACAAGGTTGCTCAAACTTTCGCATCCCACTGTAGTCTATTATCAATAACAGCTATTGTAAAGTATTCATTCTTTCACCTAAAAAATATTACAAAAAATAAGCACCTCATTCCTTCAGAGGATCTTCCAACCCTAGTTCATGTATTCATCACATAACGGCTGGATTGTTGCAATGCCATCTATGCAAACCTTCCAAATAAAGTCCTACTCCGCCTGAAACTAGTACAGAATGCTGCCTCAAGAAGAATCTTAACAAGCTAACCCCACAATTTCCACATACTAATCCTTTTCTCACAACACTGGCTATACAAAAAATGGAGAATCCTTTTAAAAATTGGCATGCATCCTACACGGCCAAGGCCCTGCATTCCTGAAGGATTTGTTGCAACTGCGTAACACCGCCCACAACTTCAGATCAAAAGGATCCAATAACTTGTTCACCCCCAGAGTCCAACTAAAAACCTTTGGAGCTAGGGCTTACTGTCATGCTGCCCCTACCCTGTGGAATGCCTTGCCAAACTTAATCAAGATAACTCCAACCCTGGACACGTTTAAATCAAAACTGAAAAGCCACCTGTTTAGTCTGGCATTGATGATCACATAACTTTTTCCACTGCACACATCACTATGTACTGATCTGAGACAAGCGCTTTGCGTCATGCGGGAGAAAAGCGCTTTACAAATGTTTTGTTGTTGTTAACAGTAGAATATTGGTAGTATTAGTGGGATTATACTATCGGTAATATTCTGCGCCTGAATTAACATGCATTGATCTTAAATGTATGCCGCTGTCTCTCTCTCTCCATCTCCCCTTTTTTCATCTTGTTGTTATCTGCCCAGATCCCTCCTCCACCCATCTTTATCCCACTACAGTTCTGTTTTCACATTTCTTCATGTACTCTCTTGTTATTGTTTCTCTGTAATGACCACATCATATCTGTGCTTTCAACATTTCCTTTAATGTTAATGTTTACTCCCAGATCACCATTAGTTAATGTCATGAACTTTACTTGTAACTGCAAATGACATTGTTGGGTGTAGAGAGCCATCCTTCATCATCATATTTGTCTGCTGTCATACCAGTCCAGCGTACATCAGACTAATGGGTGTCTGCTTGCATTCTTGGCAAACCATTTTCTCCACCCAAATGAAAACATGTTTAGGTTTGACGCTAACATCTGGCATTATACATACCAGTCTTTTATCGGTGGCCTGGTTACCACCCTTTTGGTGCTAAAGTACAGCTTTGAATCTGATCTGATGAAAGACAGCAGTTAGGTGTCAGTTAATTGGTTACTATGCCTAGCATTCAGTCATGCTGAATTACATTAAATTATTTAGTTAAAGGACTTTGCTGACTTAAAGCAAAATCCCACTTTCATGAAAAAAATAAGTAAATCCCAAGCTATTATTTCTATATTAGTTCAAGGCATATCAGATCCTGTCATGCCTCCAGAGAAACCTCTAAGAAATTACAGTATTATACAGGGTGGGCCATTTATATGGATACACCTTAATAAAATGGAAATGGTTGGTGATATTAACTTCCTGTTTGTGGCACATTAGTATATGTGAGGGGGGACACTTTTGAAGATGGGTGGTGACCATTGCGGCCATTTTGAAGTCGGCCATTTTGAATCCAACTTTTGTTTTTTCAATAGGAAGAGGGTCATGTGACACATCACTAGTAGAAAGAACGGAGACGGCACACAAGATTGCTTCTTCAAGTAAGCTGCATTGCACTCATACAGTTACAGAGTATGCAGAGCACACGACATAAAGGCAAAGTAGTAAGAAAGACAACCTTTAAAGCAAACCTGTGACATTAAAAAGGAAAACAGTTACATACTTACCTTGGTAGAGGGAAGCCTTTGGATCCTCTTCCAGCAGATAAACCTGAGCCCATTTGGCTCCGTTGCTGCACCTGCGCAGTGCAGCTATGCTCAACAAGGGCTTGTCGACGAGCTTTTGGGGGTCCCAGCTCTGGACAGCGAGGTGGATGGAGAAGGGGAAAGCCTCTGGAGGATCCATTCAGCACAATTGTTTCCCTTCATGTACACTTTAATATGCTCACATATATTCATATCATAGAGTTTGTAAATGTAAATTCACAACCATTTAAAAACACTACATTTGGAACATCGTAGAAATGTCTTCCTATGGAAGAAAGCCCCTATATGTTAGGTATAGCAGTAGAGGTCTTTGGCACTACAGCATACACTGAAGTACCATAACTGTGGGGAATGGCATGCATCCCCTATAGATAGGGTCGGATTTACCATAAGGCACTGTAGGCATGTGCCTACAGGCGCCTGCTGTTGGAACGGTGTCTTACTCTGCTCTTTGAATGCCTCCCTCCCTCCTTCCCTATGCAGACTCCTGAGCGGAGTGTAAATGAGAGGTTACTCACCTGGCTCTCAGCATTCCACTGATGAGACATCCCTATAGTTGGGGGCAACTTTATACTGAGGGTACCTCTGGCTACCTAATACTAAGGGGCACCTGCAGCTATCTATGATGGGCAAGGGAAGTAAGGGAGAAGGGACAGCTGGGGCCAGCCAGCACACTTGTGGTGTGTTTTTGTGGGGGGTTTGCAGGGCCCTAGCGGGTGAAGGCTAAAAGGTGCCAGGATATCTGTGCCTATAGGCTCCATAGCGATATGGTACAGGCACAGCGATTGCAATCTGACCAAATTACAATTGCTCTAGTGGGTTCTCCTCCATCCACTTTAGTTGGCATAACAGTTTTTGGAATTGTGGTCGATCGTTGGTGATTCCAAAGCGCTGCTAAAAGCGCTCTAATTGGTCCTAGGCCTTAGAGAATGTATGTTCAAACAGGTTCATGCTCCTGAATGTGTAATTATTATTTATTGACAGGGTATGATTTATATACATCTTATTCAATGCTGAGTTGATTTTTTATGATTTTAAAATTTTTGTTTCATCCCCCTTTAAAATGGACTTGAACTCAGATCCTCCTCTCTGCTCTAAAAGATAAGCAACAGTACAATAACCTTTAACTACAGCGCTGCGTAATATGTTGGAGCTTTATAAATACAATAAATAAACAAACCCCCAGAGACCCAAATAGGCACCCGGGTTGTATGACTTCATGGACAGATAAACAGGCCTATTGACACATTCAACCATCCAATAGTGCTGCAACAAGAGGACCTATTAGTAATGTACATGAGGTTTTAAAAAGAAGAAAATGGGGGAGGGTTTATTTATGCCGCCTTTTGTAGCTTAAATGTGATAATGTAATATTACAACACTGGGTCTCTGGTGTAAAAAACATTTTTGTTACAGTTTTTACAAACCCTGCAATACATCTGTATTGTTTATACTTCCTGTTAACCTCCCTAGCGTTCTGGACGAGCTAGGCTCGTCCAGAGACGCCGGAGATCACCGCTCAGGCCCCGCTGGGCCGATTTGAATAATTTTTTTAAAAACACGCAGCAAGCACTTTGCTTGCTGCGTGTTGTGTCCGATCGCCGCCGCCTGCTGCAGATCCGCCGCTTCCCGCCGCGATGCAGGGCCCCCCCAGGCGAGACCCCGTGCGCTGCCTGGCCAATCAGTGCCAGGCAGCGCTGAGGGGTGGATCGGGTCTTCCTGTGACGTCACGACGTCGCCGACATCGATGACGTCACGACGTGCGTCGTCATGGCGACGGGGGAAGCCCTCCTGGAAATCCCGTTCAGAACGGGATTTCCGGATGGGTGATTGTGCCGGCGGGGATCGGAGGGGTGGGAGGGACGCCGCAGGGAGGGGGGAATCACGCAGCTAGCGCTAGGCTAGCTACATGATATATTTAAAAAAAAAATTGCAAAAAACTTTCCCGCTGCCGCAGGGTCGCGTGAATAAGAACGCCAGGCAGGTTAACATCCTATGTTTACAAATTAGCTGCTCTACAGAGACAGACAGCTGACACATCTGAGAGATCAAATTACACTGTGATTAGCCACAGATGAGGGGGGATTAGACAGGCTAAACTCTCTAAATATATACAGGGTGCATTTCTCAATGTTTTCTTTCTGTCCTGTCAAGAGTTCAGGTCCACTTTAAAGGGAACCTTAACTGAGAGGGCTATGGATGTTTCCTTTTAAACAATACCAGTTGCTTATCAGTCCTGCTGAACTCTTTGGCTGCAGTAGTGGGTGAATCACTCACCTGAAACAAGCATGCAGTTATCCAGCCTGACTTCAGTCAGAGCACCTGATCTGCATGCTTGTTGAGGGGCTGTGGCTAAAAGTAATAGAGACACAGGATTAGCAGGAGAGTCAGGCAACTGGCATTATTTTAAAAGGAAAAATCCATATCCTTCTCAGTTTAGGTTCCCTTTAAGAGCACTGGAGATGACATGGTTATGTCTCTTGAAGCACAGGCTTGACGCTGGCCTTACCAAGTAAAACCAACCAAACAGTATATCTGAAGCAGTAAAGACATTCACAAGGGAATTTCTATTACTCATCTTTGTGGAAGAGTGTCTTCGGAAACTGACCAATAAATGATTATAAATTGACCATTAAGGTAATGGACTGCAAAAAGCAGAGATAGACTCCTGAACTATTTTAATTTATGTGTGGGTGGTGTTTATAACCTTTCCCAACCTATGGCCTATGTGTCACATAAATTGATTAGTTTTTCTTCATACTTCCTCCTGGCTATTTGATTTATTTCATTGAATCCCACTTATTTAGACTATATTGTCACATATCTAATGGCCTTCCATTTGGGCTTATATTGCAAATATATATTTCCAGCTGTCGGAATTGTGGAGCTCACAGTTTTCACATATTTCAGGCATTCCAGTTATTTCCTAGTGGTTTCACAGCTCCTGTATATGGATAAATGAGTATATACGGACATTCATCACACATATTGTGCTTTAATTCAATTGTTTTTATTGATTTATGGCCTACTGGATGGCTTTTATACCCCAAGATTGGACTTTAGATCATAGCAACCAAAGTAGGTGACACTTCTTTAGGCTGAGTTAGGCCCAGAAGGCGGCGATCAATGCCATTAAATTTATTTAGATTTCTCATAGAGATCTATTTACAAAGAAGTAGAGCGAAAAAGGCCACTTTCATGTTCTATGCTTTTTTTTTTTTTTTAAAGCTGCTGACTACTGTATAATACCATATTTATAAAAGGGTGATTATATTTACTGCGAGGCCAGTAAGTACTTTGATGGTAATACAAAAAAGTATCTGTGTGCTACCCAGCAGATAATTTCAATAGTGAAACAACCATGGGCGTAACTACAAGGGGCAGGAGGACAAAGAGCTGTAAGAGAAGCCCAACTACTATTTCACTACTTATGATCAGAGATGGCCCGAACAGTTCGCCAGCGGACAGTTCCCGGTGAATTTCAGCTGTTTGCGTTCTCCGCGAACTGTGAAAATATGGGGCTTGATTCACAAAGCGGTGCTAACCTACTTAGCACGTCTAAAGTCTTTAGACGTGCTAACCAGGGTGCTAAGTAGGTTAGCACCGGATTTCTCAATCAGATCGCGTGCTAACTTTGCGCGCATAAAACTTTGCGCGCGCTAAGTCCCATAGGCTTTAATGGGCACTTCGCGCGGAGCGCCCTGCGCTCTGTGCAGTGCGCGTGTAAAGTTTTACGCGCATAAAGTTTTGCGCGCGTAAAGTTTTACGTGCGAAAACTCATTTAGATGTGCTGATTAGGGGTTTTCACAGGTGTGCTAACAGTTAGCACCGCTTTGTGAATTAAGCCCATGGTGTGTTCGAGCTGTCCCCTATACATCATCATGGAGCCAAACTTTGACCCCTTACCTCACAGTCAGCAGGCACATGGCAGCCAATCAGCCAACACCTCCTCCTGGTCCCCCCACCCCCCTACTAAATAGCAGTTGCGGTGGCCATATTGGATTCATTCTCTGCTGGCTGCTGACTGTTAGTAAGAGCAGGGTCGACTTGCTGCAGATAGGTAGGGAAAGCATTTGCTAGGCCTGTGTTCTTCTTCCTTACTTGCTGTGAAAGCACCCCAAATAAGCCTTTTGAGGGCTATCACATCGGTCTCCTGGGTTTTTTTGTATGTGACACTCCACAGCCCACTTACACCCAGAGCTGTGTGCACACTACTGCTGTTGCTATGTTAAGTTGCACATACAGTACCACTCCAGTGCATTATTATTTTACTGTATTCTGATAGTACTATTGCATTTCTCTGTGTGTGACACTCCACAGCCCACTGACACCCAGAGCTGTGCATAATATAGTTTCTGCCTTTATGGATTAAAACCCGACATTCTAACTCTCTAATTTTTGGTGGGACGTTTGGCATGGATCCCCCTCTGGCATGTCACAGTCCAGGTGTTAGACCCCTTGAAACAACTTTTCCATCACTTTCGGGGCCAGAAACAGTCTTTGTAGGTTTTAAAATTCGCCTGCCCATTGCAGTCTATTTGCCAGGTTAGCATTTGCAGAAGTTCGCTGTTCGCAAACGGAAAATTCTATGTTCGCAACATCTGTACTTGATAAAGGGGTCCATTCTACAGATTAGGTGTTTTTGTGGCACTTGTTATAGGTGTGAAGATTATGATGTCCACACTTGTTTTACGACCCTTGCGAGATGGGCCCCCAGGCTGTTAGGGTCACCAGGGGTAGGCAAGAGTAAGGGTGTGAACATTGGGGGGACCCCCAATAAAGTTTTGCTGGTGCACCTTATGATTTGTAGTTACACCCTGCAAATAACATTTGTTAGGCAGGTACCAGGGGCGTAACAATAGCCCATGCAAGGGATGCAGTGCAGGGTGGCCGAGAAGCCGCAGGGGGTCCCGTGGGGGGAGACTACTAAGAGCATGGAGAGAAAAAAACTTTCTGCTCTCTGCACAAGTGTTCTAATGACTGCATCTGCTCAGCCACTGAAAAGGAATCATACAAAGTTTTGTAGACAAAGATTTGTAGACAGTCCCTATTCAGTGTTCAGCAGGCTCATGTGTACAGCGCCCAACCTCTCTACCCATTCCCAGGTGCTGCTTTGTATTGTAGTGATGCTGGAGAAGTCCACAGAGCCAGTTCTGCTCCATCGGAGATGGACAGAGTGAGTGTAATAAGCTGAGACTGGGAGCACACTCGTCTGTCAGTTTTCTGTATGCGTTCTCTGCACAACATGTGTGTCTGTGTCGATATACAGGTTCTATCACAGAAGCTAATGTAATTGATCGGGAAATGCCTGTCTGTTTTTATCTGAATGGGGAAAACACATTCAAGTGTGCACTAGCCAATTAAATAACATTGGTTCTCAGTTTACCTGTGCAGAAAGCGAGGGGGGTGGGGGTGGGGGGGGAAGGTGAGGACGCCCCACCCAACGTTTTGCAGGGGGGCCTAGTGGTTTCTAGTTACGCCCCTGGCTGGTACGCTTAAAGTCCAAAGTGACAATAGTAAACAATAAACAACTCACAGCACTCAACACCCAGTGAATAGTTAATGTTCACTTGACCTAACCCAGACCAAATTACTGTTCAATTTTCAAAATTAAAGTTCACTTTACAGTTAGTCCTGATGCTTCAATATATGGCTGCTCCATTGTATGATCCTTTCTTACTACACCTGGTGTTGTATGATCCTCAAGAGCAAAGGAACATGTAAACTATACTGTAGGTAGAGTTGGGCCGAACGGTTCGCCTGCGAACGGTTCCATGCGAACTTCCGTGGTTCGCGTTCGCGTCCCGCAGGCGAACGTTTGCGGAAGTTCGGTTCGCCCCATAATGCACCATGGAGGGTCAACTTTGACCCTCTACATCACAGTCAGCAGGCCCAGTGTAGCCTTAGGCTACACTAGCCCCTGGAGCCCCACCCCCCTTATATAAGGCAGGCAGCGGCGGCCATTACGGTCACTCGTGTGCCTGCATTAGTGAGAGTAGGGCGAGCTGCTGCAGACTGTCTCTCATAGGGAAAGATTAGTTAGGCTTGGCTTGTTCCTGGCTGCATACCTGTTCTGTTCAGTGAGCCCACTGCATACCTGTTCAGTAAACCTGCCACTGCATACCTGTTCTGTGAACCCACCACTGCAATACTGTACTGTGAACCCACCACTGCATACCTGTTCAGTGAACCCACCACTGCATACCTGTTCAGTGAACCCACCACTGCATACCTGTTGTGTTCAGTGAACCCGCCACTGCATACCTGTTCTGTTCAGTGAACCCGCCACTGCATACCTGTTGTGTTCAGTGAACCCGCCACTGCATATCTGTTGTGTTCAGTGAACCCGCCACTGTATACCTGTTCTGTTCAGTGAACCCGCCACTGCATACCTGTTGTGTTCAGTGAACCCGCCACTGTATACCTGTTCTGTTCAGTGAACCCGCCACTGCATACCTGTTGTGTTCAGTGAACCCGCGACTTTATACCTGTACTGTTCAGTGAACCCGCCACTGTATACCTGTTCTGTTCAGTGAACCCACCACTGTATACCTGTTCAGTGAACCCGCCACTGCATACCAGTTGTGTTTAGTGAACCCGCCACTGTATACCTGTTCTGTTCAGTGAACCCACCACTGCATACCTGTTGTGTTCAGTGAACCCACCACTGTATACCTGTACTGTTCAGTGAACCCGCCACTGCATACCTGTTGTGTTCAGTGAACCTGCCACTGTATACCTGTTCTGTTCAGTGAACCCGCCACTGTATACCTGTTCAGTGAACCCGCCACTGCATACCTGTTGTGTTCAGTGAACCCGCCACTGTATACCTGTTCTGTTCAGTGAACCCGCCACTGTATACCTGTTCAGTGAACCCGCCACTGCATACCTGTTGTGTTCAGTGAACCCGCCACTGTATACCTGTACTGTTCAATGAACCCGCCACTGCATACCTGTTGTGTTCAGTGAACCCGCCACTGTATACCTGTTCTGTTCAGTGAACCCGCCACTGTATACCTGTACTGTTCAGTGAACCCGCCACTGTATACCTGTTCTGTTCAGTGAACCCGCCACTGCATACCTGTTCTGTTCAGTGAACCTGGCACTGTATACCTGTTCTGTTCAGTGAACCCGCCACTGTATACCTGTTCAGTGAACCCGCCACTGCATACCTGTTGTGTTCAGTGAACCCGCCACTGTATACCTGTTCTGTTCAGTGAACCCGCCACTGTATACCTGTTCAGTGAACCCGCCACTGCATACCTGTTGTGTTCAGTGAACCCGCCACTGCATATCTGTTGTGTTCAGTGAACCCGCCACTGTATACCTGTTCTGTTCAGTGAACCCGCCACTGCATACCTGTTGTGTTCAGTGAACCCGCCACTGTATACCTGTTCTGTTCAGTGAACCCGCCACTGCATACCTGTTGTGTTCAGTGAACCCGCCACTTTATACCTGTACTGTTCAGTGAACCCGCCACTGTATACCTGTTCTGTTCAGTGAACCCACCACTGTATACCTGTTCAGTGAACCCGCCACTGCATACCTGTTGTGTTTAGTGAACCCGCCACTGTATACCTGTTCTGTTCAGTGAACCCGCCACTGCATACCTGTTGTGTTCAGTGAACCCGCCACTGTATACCTGTACTGTTCAGTGAACCCGCCACTGCATACCTGTTCTGTTCAGTGAACCTGGCACTGTATACCTGTTCTGTTCAGTGAACCCGCCACTGTATACCTGTTCAGTGAACCCGCCACTGCATACCTGTTGTGTTCAGTGAACCCGCCACTGTATACTTGTTCTGTTCAGTGAACCCGCCACTGTATACCTGTTCAGTGAACCCGCCACTGCATACCTGTTGTGTTCAGTGAACCCGCCACTGTATACCTGTCCTGTTCAATGAACCCGCCACTGCATACCTGTTGTGTTCAGTGAACCCGCCACTGTATACCTGTTCTGTTCAGTGAACCCGCCACTGTATACCTGTACTGTTCAGTGAACCCGCCACTGTATACCTGTTCTGTTCAGTGAACCCGCCACTGCATACCTGTTCTGTTCAGTGAACCTGCCACTGTATACCTGTTCAGTGAACCCGCCACTGCATACCTGTTGTGTTCAGTGAACCCGCCACTGTATACCTGTTCTGTTCAGTGAACCCGCCACTGTATACCTGTTCAGTGAACCCGCCACTGCATACCTGTTGTGTTCAGTGAACCCGCCACTGTATACCTGTTCTGTTCAATGAACCCGCCACTGCATACCTGTTGTGTTCAGTGAACCCGCCACTGTATACCTGTTCTGTTCAGTGAACCCGCCACTGTATACCTGTTCAGTGAACCCGCCACTGCATACCTGTTGTGTTCAGTGAACCCGCCACTGTATACCTGTTCTGTTCAATGAACCCGCCACTGCATACCTGTTGTGTTCAGTGAACCCGCCACTGTATACCTGTTCTGTTCAGTGAACCCGCCACTGCATACCTGTTCAGTGAACCTGCCACTGCATACCTGTTCTGTGAACCCACCACTGCATACCTGTTCTGTGAACCCACCACTGCATACCTGTTCAGTGAACCCACCACTGCATACCTGTTGTGTTCAGTGAACCCGCCACTGCATACCTGTTCTGTTCAGTGGACCCGCCACTGTATACCTGTTCAGTGAACCCGCCACTGCATACCTGTTGTGTTCAGTGAACCCGCCACTGTATACCTGTTCTGTTCAGTGAATCCGCCACTGCATACCTGTTGTGTTCAGTAAACCCGCCACTGTATGCCTGTTCTGTTCAGTGAACCCGCCACTGCATACCTGTTGTGTTCAGTGAACCCGCCACTGTATACCTGTTCTGTTCAGTGAACCCGCCACTGCATACCTGTTGTGTTCAGTGAACCCGCCACTGTATACCTGTTCTGTTCAGTGAACCCGCCACTGCATACCTGTTGTTTTCAGTGAACCCGCCACTGTATACCTGTACTGTTCAGTGAACCCGCCACTGCATACCTGTTCTGTTCAGTGAACCTGCCACTGTATACCTGTTCTGTTCAGTGAACCCGCCACTGTATACCTGTTCAGTGAACCCACCACTGCATACCTGTTGTGTTCAGTGAACCCGCCACTGTATACCTGTTCTGTTCAGTGAACCCGCCACTGTATACGTGTTCAGTGAACCCGCCACTGTATACCTGTTCTGTTCAGTGAACCCGCCACTGCATACCTGTTGTGTTCAGTGAACCCGCCACTGTATACCTGTTCTGTTCAGTGAACCCGCCACTGCATACCTGTTGTGTTCAGTAAACCCGCCACTGTATACCTGTTCTGTTCAGTGAACCCGCCAATGCATACCTGTTGTGTTCAGTGAACCCGCCACTGTATACCTGTTCTGTTCAGTGAACCCGCCACTGCATACCTGTTGTTTTCAGTGAACCCGCCACTGTATACCTGTATTGTTCAGTGAACCCGCCACTGCATACCTGTTCTGTTCAGTGAACCTGCCACTGTATACCTGTTCTGTTCAGTAAACCCGCCACTGTATACCTGTTCAGTGAACCCACCACTGCATACCTGTTGTGTTCAGTGAACCCGCCACTGTATACCTGTTCTGTTCAGTGAACCCGCCACTGTATACCTGTTCTGTTCAGTGAACCCGCCACTGCATACCTGTTGTGTTCAGTGAACCCGCCACTGTATACCTGTACTGTTCAGTGAACCCGCCACTGCATACCTGTTCTGTTCAGTGAACCCGCCAATGCATACCTGTTGTGTTCAGTGAACCCGCCACTGTATACCTGTTCTGTTCAGTGAACCCGCCACTGCATACCTGTTGTTTTCAGTGAACCCGCCACTGTATACCTGTTCAGTGAACCCGCCACTGCATACCTGTTGTGTTCAGTGAACCCGCCACTGTATACCTGTTCTGTTCAATGAACCCGCCACTGCATACCTGTTGTGTTCAGTGAACCCGCCACTGTATACCTGTTCTGTTCAGTGAACCCGCCACTGTATACCTGTTCAGTGAACCCGCCACTGCATACCTGTTGTGTTCAGTGAACCCGCCACTGTATACCTGTTCTGTTCAATAAACCCGCCACTGCATACCTGTTGTGTTCAGTGAACCCGCCACTGTATACCTGTTCTGTTCAGTGAACCCGCCACTGCATACCTGTTCAGTGAACCTGCCACTGCATACCTGTTCTGTGAACCCACCACTGCATACCTGTTCTGTGAACCCACCACTGCATACCTGTTCAGTGAACCCACCACTGCATACCTGTTGTGTTCAGTGAACCCGCCACTGCATACCTGTTCTGTTCAGTGGACCCGCCACTGTATACCTGTTCAGTGAACCCGCCACTGCATACCTGTTGTGTTCAGTGAACCCGCCACTGTATACCTGTTCTGTTCAGTGAATCCGCCACTGCATACCTGTTGTGTTCAGTAAACCCGCCACTGTATGCCTGTTCTGTTCAGTGAACCCGCCACTGCATACCTGTTGTGTTCAGTGAACCCGCCACTGTATACCTGTTCTGTTCAGTGAACCCGCCACTGCATACCTGTTGTGTTCAGTGAACCCGCCACTGTATACCTGTTCTGTTCAGTGAACCCGCCACTGCATACCTGTTGTTTTCAGTGAACCCGCCACTGTATACCTGTACTGTTCAGTGAACCCGCCACTGCATACCTGTTCTGTTCAGTGAACCTGCCACTGTATACCTGTTCTGTTCAGTGAACCCGCCACTGTATACCTGTTCAGTGAACCCACCACTGCATACCTGTTGTGTTCAGTGAACCCGCCACTGTATACCTGTTCTGTTCAGTGAACCCGCCACTGTATACGTGTTCAGTGAACCCGCCACTGTATACCTGTTCTGTTCAGTGAACCCGCCACTGCATACCTGTTGTGTTCAGTGAACCCGCCACTGTATACCTGTTCTGTTCAGTGAACCCGCCACTGCATACCTGTTGTGTTCAGTAAACCCGCCACTGTATACCTGTTCTGTTCAGTGAACCCGCCAATGCATACCTGTTGTGTTCAGTGAACCCGCCACTGTATACCTGTTCTGTTCAGTGAACCCGCCACTGCATACCTGTTGTTTTCAGTGAACCCGCCACTGTATACCTGTATTGTTCAGTGAACCCGCCACTGCATACCTGTTCTGTTCAGTGAACCTGCCACTGTATACCTGTTCTGTTCAGTGAACCCGCCACTGTATACCTGTTCAGTGAACCCACCACTGCATACCTGTTGTGTTCAGTGAACCCGCCACTGTATACCTGTTCTGTTCAGTGAACCCGCCACTGTATACCTGTTCTGTTCAGTGAACCCGCCACTGCATACCTGTTGTGTTCAGTGAACCCGCCACTGTATACCTGTACTGTTCAGTGAACCCGCCACTGCATACCTGTTCTGTTCAGTGAACCCACCGCATCAGTGCGCATACCTGTGCAGTTAAGTGAACCCACCTACCTACGTGAGTGCACGCAGTGTGATATACCACTCCGTGCATACCCGATATGGACAAAACAGGTAGAGGAAGAGGTAGTGCCAGAGCCAGAGGAAGGCCACCCGGCAGGTCTGCACGAGGTCGTGTAAATGTAATTTCGTGTGGACCTGGCCCACATTACAGTGCTCGGAAGAAGGCACGTCCCATCACCTCCCAAGATTGTCAGGACGTGGTTGAGTATTTAGCGACACAGAACACCTCATCTTGCTCAGCCACCAGCGCTACTACTAGCACCACTTCCGCTGCATTTGACACTTCGCAAGAATTATTTAGTGTTGAAATCACTGATGCACAGCCATTGTTGTTACAGCCAGATGAATTTTCACCAGTTCATATGTCTGAGTTACGCGGCAACACTATGGATGTAACGTGTAAGGAGGATGAAGGACCTACTGATGGTGCATGTTTGGATTTTTCTGAGGCAAGCGAAGCTGGGCAGGATGATTACGATGATGACGATGATAGGGATCCTCTGTATGTTCCCAATAGAGGAGATGAAGAGGGGGACAGTTCAGAGGGGGAGTCAGAGAGTAGTAGGAGGAGAGAAGTTGCTGAAAGAAGCTGGGGCAGCTCTTCATCAGAAACAGCTGGTGGCAGTGTCCGGCACCATGTATCGCCACCTATGTACAGCCAGCCAACTTGCCCTTCAGCATCAGCTGCTGAGGTCCCCATAGTGCCCACATCCCAGGGTGGCTCAGCGGTGTGGAAATTTTTTAATGTGTGTGCCTCAGATCGGACCAAAGCCATCTGTTCACTCTGCCAACAAAAATTGAGCCGTGGAAAGGCCAACACTCACGTAGGGACAAGTGCCTTACGACGGCACCTGGAGAAAAGGCACAAACAGCAATGGGATGGCCACCTGAGCAAAAGCAGCAGCAGCACACAAAAGAAAAGTCACCCTCCTTCTCCTCTTCCTCCTTCAGGTGCATCATCTGCTTCTGCCGCTTTCTCCCTTCCATCTTCACAGGCACCCTCCTCCACTCCACCTCTGCCCTTGAGCGCTTCCTGCTCCTCTGCCCACAGCAGCAGTCAGGTGTCCGTGAAGGAAATGTTTGAGCAGAAGAAGCCAATTTCGGCCAGTCACCCCCTTGCCCGGCGTCTGACAGCTGGCGTGGCGGAACTGTTAGCTCACCAGCTATTACCATACCGGCTAGTGGACTCTGAGGCCTTCCGTAAATTTGTGGCCATCGGAACACCGCAGTGGAAGATGCCAGGCCGCACTTATTTTTCGAGAAAGGACATACCCCAACTGCACCGTGAAGTTGAGAGGCAAGTGGTGTCATCTCTTGCGAAGAGCGTTGGGTCAAGGGTCCACCTGACCACGGATGCCTGGTCTGCCAAGCACGGGCAGGGCCGCTACATTACGTACACAGCCCATTGGGTCAACCTGGTGGTGAACGATGGCAAGCAGGGCGCAGCGGACCAAATTGTGACACCTCCACGGCTTGCAGGCAGGCCTCCTGCCACCTCCTCTCCTCCTGCTACATGCTCTTCGCTGTCCTCCTCCTCCTTGGCTGAGTGGCAGTTCTCCTCTCCAGCTACACAGCCCCAGCTCCGCAGGGCCTATGCTGCATGCCAGGTACGACGGTGTCACGCCATCTTAGACATGTCTTGTCTCAAAGCGGAGAGTCACACTGGAGCAGCTCTCCTGGCTGCTCTTAAGAAACAGGTGGATGAGTGGCTGACCCCGCACCACCTGGAGATAGGCAACGTGGTGTGCGACAACGGCAGCAATCTGCTTGCCGCTTTGCATATGGGGAAGCTGACACACATACCCTGCATGGCACATGTCATGAATCTAGTTGTTCAAAGATTTGTGGCAAAGTACCCTGGCTTAGCGGCTGTCCTGAAGCAGGCCAGGAAGTTCTGTGGGCATTTGAGGTGGTCTTACACAGCCATGGCACGCTTTGCGGAAATTCAGCGGAAAAACAACATGCCGGTGAGACGCCTGATTTGCGATAGCCCGACTCGCTGGAATTCAACCCTGCTCATGTTCTCCCGCCTGCTAGAACAGAAGAAAGCCGTCACCCACTACCTCTACAACTACAGTAGAATGAAACAGTCTGGGAAGATGGGGATGTTCTGGCCCGACAACTGGACACTGATGAAAAATGCATGCAGGCTCATGCGGCCGTTTGAGGAGGTGACCAACCTGGTGAGCCGCAGTGAGGGCACCATCAGCGACTTAATTCCCTACGCTTACTTCTTGGAGCGTGCTGTGCGTAGAGTGGCGGATGAAGCTGTGAATGAGCGTGACCAGGAACCGTTACGGCAGGAACAGGCATGGGACCAATTTTCATCAGACCCAGCTGTTTCCTCAACACCTGCGGCAGCACAGAGGGGGGAGGAGGAGGAAGAAGAGAAGTCGTGTGCAGAAGACGAGTCAGACTCAGAGGATGATGAGCAAGGTGTTTCTTTGGGGGAGGAGGAGGAGGAGGGGACGGCGGCAGGAGAACAACCGCAGCAGGCGTCGCAGGGGGCTTGTGCTGCTCAACCTTCCCGTGGTATTGTTCGCGGCTGGGGGGAGGAGGTTGACTTACGTGACGTCACTGAGGAAGAGCAAGAGGAGATGGAGGGTACTGGATCCGACTTTGTGCAGATGTCGTCTTTTATGCTGTCCTGCCTGTTGAGGGACCCCCGTATAAAAAACCTCAAGGGGAATGAGCTGTACTGGGTGGCCACACTACTAGACCCTCGGTACAGGCACAAAGTGGCGGACCTGTTACCAACTCACCTGAAGGTGGAAAGGATGCAGCACATGCAGAACCAGCTGTCAACTATGCTTTACAATGCCTTTAAGGGTGATGTGACAGCACAACGCCAGCAAGGTACCACTGCCACTAATCCTCCTCCCGTGTCCACTCAAAGACAGGATGCTCCACCGATCTCATGGTGATGTCGGACATGCGGACGTTCTTTAGTCCAACGCCTCGCCGTAGCCCTTCCGGATCCACCCTCCACCAACGCCTGGAACGGCAGGTAGCCGACTACCTGGCCTTAAGTGTGGATGTAGACACTGCTGTGAACAGCGATGTGGAACCCTTGAACTACTGGGTGCACAGGCTTGACCTGTGGCCAGAGCTGTCCCAATTTGCCATCCAACTTCTCTCCTGCCCTGCCGCAAGCGTCCTGTCAGAAAGGACCTTCAGCGCAGCTGGAGGCATTGTCACTGAGAAGAGAAGTCGCCTAAGTCACAAAAGTGTTAAGTACCTCACCTTTATCAAAATGAATGAGGCATGGATCCCGGAGGGCTGCTGCCCGCCCCAAGACTAAGTCAGTCCCTGCACACACAGCATCTCTGCCTGCACGCCGTGTGACT
The DNA here is from genome assembly GCF_040937935.1 of Hyperolius riggenbachi. NCBI lineage: Eukaryota > Metazoa > Chordata > Amphibia > Anura > Hyperoliidae > Hyperolius > Hyperolius riggenbachi. Next base: position 125,230,756 of record NC_090652.1, on the reverse strand, counting down.
GGCTGCCTGGCCTGCCCCAAGAAGACTAAGTCGCTCCCAGTCCCTCCACACAGCATGTCTGCCTGCAGGCCGCTTGACTACCTTCTCCGCCACCACCAACAGGGTCCGGGACTCCAGGCGGATTGCTGAATTTTTTAGGCTGCTAGCAGCGGCCGCTGTAATAATTTTTCTGGTGCGTGTACATGACTGCCTAATTTTTCTGGCTGCACTGCGGGCAGCTGCAACAACAAATGAAAAGGCATGTACATGTGCCCATTCCCCTTCGTGATCATTACCTTGCCGTGGTGAAGGGGCTTGCGTATCACAATGAAGCAATGACCGTGTAATGATCGCTGCTGCAGCAGGTATTGCTGGAAGTAGTAGTGCTGCAGCTCAGGCAGTTCTGATCTCTTTCCATGCAAGCTGCATAGCTTTGTCTGCCTTTCCCTGCTGTCAGCTTGTGACTGATTATCATTCACCTGTGTGGGAATCTGCATGTCTGCTCCCATTGGATGACCTCAGTATAAAGATCTGCTTCCTGCAGGACTCCTCGGGTTTTCATAGCTTCAGTTTAAGCCTGTCTTGCTGTCGCTTCAGCCCCCGATCGTGTTTCTTGTTCTAAAGATACTTTGCTGGTTTTGCATCATATATTGGTTCATTGCCAATATATATGCATACCAGCACGTTTATTATTTTCCTTGTATTCGTGTTACGTGGATACATCAGTGTCGCTGATGTATACGTACACGAACTGTTTATATCTTGTGTGCAGTTAGTCAGCTTTCCAGCACGTTTTGGTAGGTTGCGCGTATCGTGACCACCCGTGCTGAGCTAGTTACCTTGCTCCTGGTTCTGTTTGTGGATTGCGTTCATCTCTGCGAAGAGATAACGAATCCTTCTGAATCCTGTTCTGTTACCGTTTGTGGATTGCGTTCATCTCTGCGAAGAGATAGCGAATCCTTCTGAGTCCTGTTCCCTGTATTACTCCAGTCTTAGTGTTCCTGCTTATGTCATATATCGGTTCATTGCCGATATATACATATGTTAGTCAGACGTTACAAATAGTTTCATTGATAGCTGTAATTGTAATACGCTAGGAAAACATACTTGTTGTATATTTGTCTGTGTTACGTTCATCTATCTTGATCCTGCTATTTCCTGACTATCCTGTCCTGTCTTTGTGAGGCACGCCATCGCTGCAAACGCATTGGCTGCCTCATTCCAGTCTGTCTTGTTTTGGATGCTTGCTGTCGCTAAGTAGCCGCTAGCTAGCAAGCGTTCATTCTGTCTACCTGTCCTGATCTCCTCAGTTCTGGTTTATGCGCTCAGCGCTACTTTGAGCTGAGACGTTATAGCGAAAGCATTGTTTGTGGCTGTCGGATCTGCACCGGCTCTGTGCGCCACAATCTCCTATTGGAGTCAGTCCTCCCCTCCACTATACTAGGGATAGCCTGTTTCCTTGTGCTAGTGTGTGTACCTCCTCCACGTCAGCTCATGCGTTGCATGCTGACTGTGGAGAATACACCACCAAGCCTAACAGACCGGCGCCTAGATGAGTGTCTCGGGGGGCACACAAAAGATAATAAGGTCGTTGCTTCATTGTGGTCAGACCAAATTTGATCAGCTGGACAGTCACTGTTCTGTCATTCAGCTACATCAGCCAGGCGACCATATGGGCTGTAAAGCCACCAAAACCTGCACTCTCGCCATGGTGCGCACCAGTCCAGCACGGCCGTCACTACACAAACAGCTGTTTGCGGTGCGTTACACGGTGAGTTTGGTGTGTCAGTGTGAAGCAGTACCTTAATTACACTACCTGATTGATGTATACACATGCAAGATGTTTTAAAGCACTTTAGGCCTGTCATTTAGCATTCAATGTGATTTCTGCCCTTAAAACGCTGCTTTGCGTCAAATCCAGATTTTTCCCGGGGACTTTTGGCGTGTATCCCACTCCGCCATGCCCCCCTCCAGGTGTTAGACCCCTTGAAACATCTTTTCCATCACTTTTGTGGCCAGCAGAATTTTTTTTCCAAAGTTCGCCTCCCCATTGAAGTCTATTGCGGTTCGCGAACTTTTCCGCGAACCGAACGTTTCGCGGAAGTTCGCGAACCCGGTTCGCGAACCTAAAATCGGAGGTTTGGCCCAACTCTAACTGTAGTATGTGAGTATTCTAACTGCTACCTGCACCACAATTTATATTACACGGGTAGTATATACAGTGGTGTGAAAAACTATTTGCCCCCTTCCTGATTTCTTATTCTTTTGCATGTTTGTCACACTTAAATGTTTCTGCTCATCAAAAACCGTTAACTATTAGTCAAAGATAACATAATTGAACACAAAATGCAGTTTTAAATGATGGTTTTTATTATTTAGTGAGGAAAAAAAACTCAAAACCTACATGGCCCTGTGTGAAAAAGTGATTGCCCCCCTTGTTAAAAAATAACTTAACTGTGGTTTATCACACCTGAGTTCAATTTCTGTAGTCACCCCCAGGCCTGATTACTGCCACACCGGTTTCAATCAAGAAATCACTTAAATAGGAGCTATCTGACACAGAGAAGTAGACCAAAAGCACCTCAAAAGCTAGACATCATGCCAAGATCCAAAGAAATTCAGGAACAAATGAGAACAAAAGTACTGTAATTGAGATCTATCAGTCTGATAAAGGTTATAAAGCCATTTATAAAGCTTTGGGACTCCAGCGAACCACAGTGAGAGCCATTATCCACAAATGGCAAAAACATGGAACAGTGATGAACCTTCCCAGGAGTGGCTGGCCGACTAAAATTACCCCAAGAGCGCAGAGAAAACTCATCCGAGAGGCCACAAAAGTCCCCAGGACAACATCTAAAGAACTGCAGGCCTCACTTGCCTCAATTAAGGTCAGTGTTCACAACTCCACCATAAGAAAGAGACTGGACAAAAATGACCTGTATGGCAGATATCCAAGGCGCAAACCACTTTTAAGCAAAAAGAACATTAAGGCTCGTCTCAATTTTGCTAAAAAAACATCTCAATGATTGCCAAGACTTGTGGGAAAATACCTTGTGGACCGCCGAGACAAAAGTTGAACTTTTTGGAAGGTGCGTGTCCTGTTAAATCTGTCGTAGAAGTAACACAGCATTTCAGCAAAAGAACATCATACCAACAGTAAAATATGGTGGTGGTAGTGTGATGGTCTGGGGTTGTTTTGCTGCTTCAGGACCTGGAAGGCTTGCTGTGATAGATGGAACCATGAATTCTACTGTCTACCAAAAAATCCTGAAGGAGAATGTCCGGCCATCTGTTCGGCAACTCAAGCTGAAGCGATCTTGGGTGCTGCAGCAGGACAATGACCCAAAAGACACCAACAAATCCACCTCTGAATGGCTGAAGAAAAACAAAATGAAGACTTTGGAGTGGCCTAGTCAAAGCCCTGACCTGAATCCTATTGAGATGTTGTGGCATGACCTTAAAAAGGCAGTTCATGATAGAAAACCCTCAAATAAAGCTGAATTACAACAATTCTGCAAAGATAAGTGGGCCAAAATTCCTCCAGAGCGCTGTAAAAGACTTGTTGCAAGTTATCACAAACGCTTGATTGCAGTTATTGCTGCTAAGGGTGGCCCAACCAGTTATTAGGTTCAGGGGACAATTTCTTTTTCACACAGGGCCATGTAGGTTTTGAGTTTTTTTTCTCACTAAATAATAAAAACCATCATTTAAAACTGCATTTTCTGTTCAATTATGTTATCTTTAACTAATGGTTAACGGTTTTTGATGAGCAGAAACATTTAAGTGTGACAAACATGCAAAAGAATAAGAAATCAGGAAGGGGGCAAATAGTTTTTCACACCACTGTATGCAGATTACTTCCTCTCCATCTGTCCAATTACAGTACAGGAAGTTTGTGCACTGGGATAAGTTCTGCTGTACGCTGTATGAGCACACAGCTGTCTCCCAACATGGAGGCACTCTAACCGCTCTCACCAGATATAATTGCTCTTGCATGACATGACAGATCAGCCAAGCAGATTTATTCAGTCCACCGGTCTTACATCTCATCGGTCATTCCCTGCCAGGCAGTTAGGCCTCCTTAGGCCTAAAGACTCAAGCAGATGCTAATATAGTAAAAAAACCAGAGCTTATTGATAAGATTAAAAAGCATTACACTGATACTTGAGTAGATAAAATGCGCATTTAAAATTTGTATCTGCTGTATTCGGCTCACTCCCCACACACTGAGCTTGAGTATGCGAACTCATCAGGGACCCACTGCACGAGCTTACAGTGTTGTAATCGAATGGGTGCAGAAGGAGTTATCTGAACATTTTCTACGCATGTAATAGCAGTTGTCCTTGTGGTAGCAGTTATAATTAAAATACTGGCATACTAGGCTAGCATTTATATGTTCCTTTTTTAAGGAACATACAACACTGGAGGTTACAAGGAAGGATTGTACATACGCAGCTGAATAGCATACTAGTTAAAGCTGCTGCCTATGATTTATGGTTCAAGCCTTTGACTAGGGTTTGAACCCTAGCTCAAGCCAAAACATGTAACAGTAAGGAGTATTTGGGTAATGCTCCTGGTTGTCCTGTTGCTGCAACTTTGATGTGCTTTGAGTCTACCAGGAAAAAAAGCGCAATATAGATGTTATATGTCTTGTCTACCTGTAAAGTTGTGAACAGTACTTAAAACACACCACCCAATTTGGTCTGTCCTAGTTAACAATTAAACACTGTGGGTTGTTTATTGTTTACAAGTACATTGCCATACCATATTAAATCTGTGGTAATCTCCATTCTCCATGTGAGAACATCCATTCACATGAATAGACTACCAGGACACAATGTTCCTGTAAAAAAACAAAAAACATTGTAGTACTTTGTAGTGTCTGATTGTTCTAATCGTACAGTATGTTGAACTGCTCATATATCTATGCTCCCCATTGTTGTATGTTTTGCACGTTGTACAGCTCTACAGTATAAGTTGACACTCTATAAATAATAATAGTAATAATGTTGTTTTCTGTTTCTCGCCATTGCAGCCTAAAGTGTTTTGAATGTTTACCCCAGCGATAAAATATAAATACTGTATGGCAATCATCACAATTATTGGCACTTGTCACAGAAAAGTGTCACTAGAGATAATAAATGCCATTCCCTGTGAAAGAGGCAAACCTTTAAGCTGATCACCACTTTTATAAATATGGCAATCTGGAAAATACTATGGTATTTCTTTAGAAATAATACAATTTTTCTAGTGATCAGCTGACTGCCACCTACAGAAGCAGGCTCCATAAATGTCAAAATAAATCTTTGGATGGTAATTTCAGGGACTTTGAGGGAACATAAAGTATTTCTGTTTTGTGTGAGTGAAGTGAGTAAAGGGTTATGTCATATTTCAGGATATCCAATACACAAAGAATGGAGTCGCACACCACTGATGAGGTGCTGGGCCAATATTGTAATCCACAAAATTCCAGAGGGTCAGCACAATCTTAAATACCAAGTCCTGTTTATTCAAACATGTGATGTGACACAACCATTCCAAAAACCAACGAGTCGTTTCGGGGCCCCGAGGGGTCCCCTTTGTCAAGGCTACAGTACAGAATGGTAACCTGACTCGTCTTTGCAAAATTTTGTCAGTGTAGGAACTCACCTGTCCTGGCATGCTGCTCCATCAGTGCTCCCCATCCCCACAGGCTGCCATCTTATCATATGATGTCCTCACTTAAAATGAACCTGTGTCCACAGTCCACCTGTTTACGGAGTGAGACTCATACTTGAGTTTTAAACTGTGTCAAATCCTTCCTCCCCCACTTAACTGCCTTGATTGGGCAACTGTCTTTATCTCTATATATGCAAGATTATTGAAAGGATTAGTGAGCTCAAGTCTAGTAAGAGCTGACCAATGGCAGCAGCTTGGTGAGGCAGGAATTGCACAATTTACAACTAATGGCCACACATGACATCTATTGGTTTTGCTGAAATCTATCGGAAATCTGTCTGCAGTGTACGGGCAGGCATTTCTCTCTGATCAGATTCTATCAGAGAGAGATCTGTCTCTCCTGGTCAGTCTGCCCATACATCGCCTGATGAATGGCCAGTTTTAATCTTACTTCATAAACTGTTGGAAACAGATTCGCTGTAATGTATGGAGACACTGAACCACCAGAATGTTATATGGTGGACCGAAAGGTATCCATAGCACAGATTTACAATATTAAGTAAGAAATATCACAACTATAAATCATCACTTTAGGACAGCAGCTGGAGCCATCCCCAAAAAGCCTATTTTGAGAGCATTTAGCTGTGTGTCTCAGACAATTACAGTACTCAGCTGGAGGATACATGACCTGTGACCGAGCTTTCTGACACAGCAGTATGTTTCATTCCAGAATGTCTTGATACTTAAGGACTGCAGTCATAAAACCCCTTAAGGACCAGAGCCTTTTTTTCCATTCGGACCACTGCAGCTTTCACGGTTTATTGCTCAGTCATACAACCTACCACCTAAATGAATTCTACCTCCTTTTCTTGTCACTAATACAGCTTTCTTTCGGTGCTATTTGATTGCTGCTGCGAGTTTTAGTTTTTATTATATTCATCAAAAAAGACATGAATTTTGTCAAAAAAATGACTTTTTTAACTTTCTGTGCTGACAGTTTTCAAATAAAGTAAAATTTCCTATACATTTGAGCGCGAAAGTTATTCTGCTACATGTCTTTGATAAAAAAAAACCCATTCAGTGTATATTTATTGGATTGGGTAAAAGTTATAGCGTTTACAAACTATGGTGCAAAAAGTGAATTTTCCCATTTTCAAGCATCTCTGACTTTTCTGCGCACCTGTCAGGTTTCATGAGGGGCTAAAATTCCAGGATAGTACAAATACCCCCCAAATTACCCCATTTTGGAAAGAAGACATCCCAAAGTATTCAGTGAGAGGCATGGTGAGTTCATAGAAGATTTTATTTTTTGTCACAAGTTAGCGGAAAATGACACTTTGTAACAAAAAAAAAAAAAAAAAAAAGTTTCCATTTCTTCTAACTTGCGACAAAAAAAAATGAAATCTGCCACGGACTCACTATGCTCCTCTCTGAATACCTTGAAGTGTCTACTTTCCAAAATGGGGTCATTTGTGGGGTGTGTTCACTGTCCTGGCATTTTGGGGGGTGCCTAATTGTAAGCACCCCTGTAAAGCCTAAAGATGCTCATTGGACTTTGGGCCCCTTAGCGCAGTTAGGCTGCAAAAAAGTGCCACACATGTGGTATTGCCGTACTCAGGAGAAGTAGTATAATGTGTTTTGGGGTGTATTTTTACACATACCCATGCTGGGTGGGAGAAATATCTCCGTAAATGACAATTGTTTTCTTTTTTTAACACACAATTGTCAATTTATAGAGATATTTCTCCCACTCAGCATGGGTATGTGGAAAAATACACCCCAAAACACATTATACTACTTCTCCTGAGTACGGCGATACCACATGTGTGGCACTTTTTTGCACCCTAACTGCGCTAAGGGGCCCAAAGTCCAATGAGTACCTTTAGGATTTCACAGGTCATTTTGAGAAATTTCGTTTCAAGACTGCTCCTCACGGTTTAGGGCCCCTAAAATGCCAGGACAGTATAGGAATCCCACAAATTACCCCATTTTAGAAGGAAGACACCCCAAGGTATTCCATTAGGAGGATGGTGAGTTCATAGAAGATTTTTTTTTTTTGTCACAAGTTAGCGGAAATTGATTTTAATTGTTTATTTTCACAAAGTGTCATTTTCTGCTAACTTGTGACAAAAATAAAATCTTCTATGAACTCACCATACTCCTAACGGAATACCTTGGGGTGTCTTCTTTCTAAAATGGGGTCATTTGTGGGGTTCCTATACTGCCCTGGCATTTTAGGGGCCCTAAACCGTGAGGAGTAGTCTTGAAACCAAATGTCGCAAAATGACCTGTGAAATCCTAAAGGTACTCATTGGACTTTGGGCCCCTTAGCGCACTTAGGGTGCAAGAAAGTGCCACACATGTGGTACCGCCGTACTCAGGAGAAGTAGTATAATGTGTTTTGGGGTGTATTTTTACACATACAGATGCTAGGTGGGAGAAATATCTCTGTAAATGACAATTATTTGATTTTTTTTACACACAATTGTCCATTTACAGAGAGATTTCTCCCGCCCAGCATGGGTATGTATAAAAATACACCTCAAAACACATTATACTACTTCTTCTGAGTACGGCGATACCACATGTGTGACACTTTTTTGCAACCTAGGTGCGCTAAGGGGCCTAACGTCCTATTCACAGGTCATTTTGAGGCATTTGGATTCTAGACTACTCCTCACGGTTTAGGGCCCCTAAAATGCCAGGGCAGTATAGGAACCCCACAAGTGACCCCATTTTAGAATGAAGACACCCCAAGGTATTCCGTTAGGGGTATGGTGAGTTCATAGAAGATTTTTTTTTTGTCACAAGTTAGCGGAAAATGACACTTTGTGAAAAAAAAAACAATACATATCAATTTCCGCTAACTTGTGACAAAAAATAAAATCTTCTATGAACTCACCATACTCCTAACGGAATACCTTGGGGTGTCTTCTTTCTAGAATGGGGTCATTTGTGGGGTTCCAATACTGCCCTGGCATTTTAGGGGCCCTAAACCGTGAGTAGTCGTCTTGAACCCAAATGTCTCAAAATGACCTGTGAAATCCTAAAGGTACTCATTGGACTTTGGGCCCCTTAGCACAGTTAGGCTGCAAAAAAGTGTCACACATGTGGTATCGCCGTACTCAGAAGAAGTAGTATAATGTGTTTTGTGGTGTATTTTTACATATAACCATGCTGGGTGGGAGAAATATCTCTGTAAATGACACATTTTTGATTTTTTTTACACACAATTGTCCATTTACAGAGAGATTTCTCCCACCCAGCATGGGTATGTGTAAAAATACACCACAAAACACATTATACTACTTCTCCTGAGTATGGCGATACTACATGTGTGACACTTTTTTGCAGCCTAGGTGCGCTAAGGGGCCCAACGTCCTATTCACAGGTCATTTTGAGGCATTTGTTTTCTAGACTACTCCCCACGGTTTAGGGCCCCTAAAATGCCAGGGCAGTATAGGAACCCCACAAGTGACCCCATTTTAGAAAGACGACACCCCAAGGTATTCCGTTAGGGGTATGGTGAGTTCATAGAAGATTTTATTTTTTGTCACAAGTTAGTGAAAAATGACACTTTGTGAAAAAAACAATAAAAATCCAATTTCCGCTAACTTGTGACAAAAAATAAAATCTTCTATGAACTCATCATACACCTAACAGAATACCTTGGGGTGTCTTCTTTCTAAAATGGGGTCACTTGTGGGGTTCCTATACTGCCCTGGCATTTTACGGGCCCAAAACTGTGAGTAGTCTGGAAACCAAATTTCTCAAAATGACTGTTCAGGGGTATAAGCATCTGCAAATTTTGATGACAGGTGGTCTATGAGAGGGCAAATTTTGTGGAAACGGTCATAAGCAGGGTGGCCTCTTAGATGACAGGATGTATTGGGCCTGATCTGATAGATAGGAGTGCTAGGGGGGTGACAGGAGGTGATTGATGGGTGTCTCAGGGGGCGGTTAGAGGGGAAAATAGATGCAATCAATGCACTGGGGAGGTGATCGGAAGGGGGTCTGAGGGGGATCTGAGGGTTTGGCCGAGTGATCAGGAGCCCACACGGGGCAAATTAGGGCCTGATCTGATGGGTAGGTGTGCTAGGGGGTGACAGGAGGTGATTTATGGGTGTCTCAAGGTGTGATTAGAGGGGGGAAATAGATGCAAGCAATGCACTAGCGAGGTGATCAGGGCTGGGGTCTGAGGGCGTTCTGAGGTGTGGGCGGGTGATTGGGTGCCCGCAAGGGGCAGATTAGGGTCTAATCTGATGGGTAACAGTGACAGGTGGTGATAGGGGGTGATTGATGGGTAATTAGTGGGTGTTTAGAGGAGAGAAGAGATGTAAACGATGGATTTGGGAGGTGATCTGATGTCGGATCTGCGGGCGATCTATTGGTGTGGGTGGGTGATCAGATTGCCCGCAAGGGGCAGGTTAGGGGCTGATTGATGGGTGGCAGTGACAGGGGGTGATTGATGGGTGGCAGTGACAGGGGGTGATTGACAGGTGATCAGTGGGTTATTACAGGGAAGAACGGATGTAAATAATGCACTGGCGAATCGATAAGGGGGGGGGGGTTGAGGGCAATCTGAGTGTGTGGGCGGGCGATTGGGTGCCCGCAAGGGTCTAATCTGATGGGTAACAGTGACAGGTGGTGATAGGGGGTGATTGATGGGTAATTAGTGGGTGTTTAGAGGAGAGAATAGATGTAAACGATGGATTTGGGAGGTGATCTGATGTCGGATCTGCGGGCGATCTATTGGTGTGGGTGGGTGATCAGATTGCCCGCAAGGGGCAGGTTAGGGGCTGATTGATGGGTGGCAGTGACAGGGGGTGATTGATGGGTGGCAGTGACAGAGGGTGATTGACAGGTGATCAGTGGGTTATTACAGGGAAGAACGGATGTAAATAATGCACTGGCGAATCGATAAGGGGGGGGGGTTGAGGGCAATCTGAGTGTGTGGGCGGGCGATTGGGTGCCCGCAAGGGTCTAATCTGATGGGTAACAGTGACAGGTGGTGATAGGGGGTGATTGATGGGTAATTAGTGGGTGTTTAGAGGAGAGAATAGATGTAAACGATGGATTTGGGAGGTGATCTGATGTCGGATCTGCGGGCGATCTATTGGTGTGGGTGGGTGATCAGATTGCCCGCAAGGGGCAGGTTAGGGGCTGATTGATGGGTGGCAGTGACAGGGGGTGATTGATGGGTGGCAGTGACAGGGGGTGATTGACAGGTGATCAGTGGGTTATTACAGGGAAGAACGGATGTAAATAATGCACTGGCGAATCGATAAGGGGGGGGGGGTTGAGGGCAATCTGAGTGTGTGGGCGGGCGATTGGGTGCCCGCAAGGGTCTAATCTGATGGGTAACAGTGACAGGTGGTGATAGGGGGTGATTGATGGGTGATTGATGGGTAATTAGTGGGTGTTTAGAGGAGAGAATAGATGTAAACGATGGATTTGGGAGGTGATCTGATGTCGGATCTGCGGGCGATCTATTGGTGTGGGTGGGTGATCAGATTGCCCGCAAGGGGCAGGTTAGGGGCTGATTGATGGGTGGCAGTGACAGGGGGTGATTGACGGGTGATTGACAGGTGATTGACAGGTGATTGACAGGTGATTGACAGTTGATCAGGGGGGATAGATGCATACAGTACGCAGGGGGGGGGGAGGGTCTGGGGGGGTCTGGGGAGAATCTGAGGGGTGGGGGGGTGATCAGGAGGGAGCAGGGGGCAGTTTAGGGACTAAAAAAAAAATTGCGTTGACAGATAGTGACAGGGAGTGATTGATGGGTGATTAGGGGGGTGATTGTGTGCAAATGGTGGTCTGGGGGGTGGGCAGGGGGGGGTCTGAGGGGTACTGTGGGCGATCAGGGGGCAGGGGGGGGCAGATCAGTGTGTTTGGGTGCAGACTAGGGTGGCTGCAGCCTGCCCTGGTGGTCCCTCGGACACTGGGACCACCAGGGCAGGAGGCAGCCTGTATAATACACTTTGTATACATTACAAAGTGTATTATACACTTTGTAGCGGCGATCGCGGGGTTAACAACCCGCCGGCGCTTCCGATTGGCCGGCGGGTTGACGTCGCGGGTGGGCGGAGCCTATTGCCGGTGGATGCGCGCGCATCCCAGCGCGCGATCCCCGGCCAGAGAGTGCCCCAGGACCTGACGCCAATCTGCGTTACGTGGTCCTGGGGCTGCCACTTTGCCGCCGCCAATATGAAGTAGGCGGTCGGCAAGTGGTTAATAAATGTTATTGTTCCTGCTACAATCTCAAGAAACCCTGTGCCAGACACACCAAAATACAACATAACCGAGTCTCCTCCATGTTTTATAGTAGGTATGGTGTTCTCTTCTTTGAAAGCTTTAATTTTTTTATCTGTGGATTTACAGCTGATATGACTTTACACAAAGCTGAGGTTGTGTCTCATCTGTCAAAAGTACATTAATTCAAAAGCATTGTGGCTTGTTCATATGCATTTGATCCAAATCCATCCTAGTTCTTGTTCTTTATGTGTTTGTGTCTTCCCAGTGAAGTACTCCGTACTCTCTTTCCATGGAGCCCATTGTCACTCAAAAAGTAAGCGATGATACAGTCAGACACTGATGGAGTTTGAACCTGGAGATCAGTATGTATCTGTTTAGATATTGTCCTTGGCTTTTTGTCTACTAAGCTTTTTTTTTTTTTTTTTACTACAGTATCCTTGTGCTCATTCTAGGGTTGATTTTCTCCTTGCAGTAACAATGAGTTTGACTACATTCCCATAAGACAAAACACAGAACATTTATATTGCACTTTTCTCCTGGTGGACTAAAAGCACCAGAGCTGCAGCCACTAGGACGCACTCTATAGGCAGTAGCAGTGGTAGGGAGTCTTGCCCAAGGTCTCCTACAGAATAGGCCCTGGCTTACTGAACACGAAGAGCTGAGATTCAAACCCTGGTCTCCTGTGTCAGAAACAGAGCATGTAACCAGTACACTATCCAGCCACCATAAACTTTAATCTTCACATGAACATCAAACTGCTGGGAGATGGACTATAATAAAAAAATAATTTCCTAAGAAATATTCCTAGTCTTAAAAATCTCACAGTTATTTGTGAACTTTTTAAAGTTAAGCTACATTGTAGCTGAATTCATAACTGGGTTCTGGAGACGGGGAAGGTTAATGTTAGAAGTGGACAGGTTAGTGTTAGGAGAGGGGAAAGTTAGTGTTAGGAGTCAAGAGGTCAAAGTTAGGGTGAGAATGGCAGATTAGTGTTTAAGCTCTTGAGGACCACAGGCTTACAACCCCTAGTGACCAGGCGATTTTTTTTTTTTACAATTCAGTACACTGCAGCTTTAACAGTTTGCTACAGGGCCATACAACTTAGCACACAAATTAATCTTGCCTCTTTTTCTTGCCAACAACAAAGCTTTGCCTTTTTTTTCCATCCCACCTCCCCCCCCCGAGAGCCAATCAGTGTGATCGCCTCTCATAGGCATCAGCCTATGAGAGGGATCAGTTTGTGAGCCTCTCCTGGGGACAGCTCAGTGGCAGAGCTGTCCCCGTACAGCGCTGCACTAGCTCTGATCCCGGCTGGCAGGCTGTTTACAGAGCGGCGCTCCGTAACTCAGCATGGGATCTGCACGGGCGATCCTCACTAATCTCCGCCTACAGGACCTGGTGTCATTCGGCGTAAGGCGGTCCTGTAGGTGCCATCCTCCCACTGCCAATGGGCGTTAGGCGGTCAGGAGGAGGTTGAAGGGGGAAGGTTAGTGTAAGAATAGGAAACAGATAGCTAATATGACAGGATATTGTCAAAAAAAGGAACTTTTGCAATATCCTGCTGTCTGGGGGTAACGCTCAGTTAGACCACATATTAACACACAAACTACCTCCTGATACTTCCATCTCAAAAACATTTCCAGATTCATCCCTTACTTTCACAAGAGGCTAGTAGGCTACTAAAATGTATGTACATGCTCTAATCATATCCAGCCTTGACTACTGTAACACTCTCCTCTGCGTTCTATCAAAAAACAGGCTGGCACCTCTCCAGTTCCTACTGAACTCTGCTACCCAACTCATCCATCTCTCCTCCCACTCCTGTGACACAGCCCCTCTCTTCCAGTCTCTCCATTGGCTACCCAGTACGCAAAGAATACAGTTTAAACTCCTAAGTCCTAACCCTATCATACAAAGATCTACAGAAGTTTTTACCTTCATATACCATCCAATCCAGTACCTTCGCTTTTCCCATGAGACCCTCTTGTCATCTAGCATGGTCACCTCTTCTCAGTACCGCATCCAGGATTTCTCATGAGCATTACCTCGCCTTTGGAGTGCTCTCCCATGGCCTGACCATCATGCTCCAAAACAGAAAACCTTCAATCATACTCTCAAAACACACCTTTCCAGACAAGCCTATAAATTGCTATAGGTAGTATTGGAGGATCAATCACTGCCTTATCTGCTAACCCTGTCTCCTTCCCTATTGTCTTCAACACATAACCCTCTGGATTGTAAGCTCACAAGGGCAGGTACCTCCTCCTTGTGTTTCTTATTCTGCTGTAAGTTATCATGCCTGATGAAATAACTTACAGTGCCCACACATCAAACAATGTATGGGCATATCGACCAAGAGACCTGACCTCTCTCTCAGAGAGAGAGAGATCATTGCCTGCCCATATACTGCAGGCCGAGTCCCGATCAATTTCAGCATGAAATCTCTTGGGAATCAGCCTTGTGACGCCGCTTCCGCCCCCTTACCGCCCCTGTGCTGTCCCCCCTAATGTGAAATGTTCCCTCCTGGTGCCCAGTGCAGTAAACTTTACCTGTCCGTGCCCACTGTTGGCTCCGGGCTCCATCTGCAATGCGCATACATGCGCCCCACGTGGTTGCTGGCCATATGCATGGGTGCGTTTGTGACATCACACACGCACCCACACTACTCCGGCAATGACGTGTGGTGTGTGTATGCAGATTGTAGACGGAGCCCGGAGCCAGCAACAGGAACGGACAGGTAAAGTATCAGGTATCACCTTTAACATTTTGAAAGCTTGTAATTAACCATGTACAATTAGTGATTAAAGGTATAACCCGAATTAATGTACGTTTGTTGGTTTAATGTCTGCACTAATCACAAATGACTGCTTTTATAATCTGCCTTGTTCAGCTTTGGGTTTAGTTTGGCATTCAGTTGTTGTTACCGAAACAAAGCATGCTGAGCCGCCCGGACGTCTTGTTCCAGTTTACCGAGCTTGATTTTACAGGGAAATGCAACTTAGCAGTATTTGATCCAGTTCTGTTGCATAATACTCACACCGTCGTGATTAAATAATCATATCCTCATCATCCAATGTTTTCATAAGCCAGTGTTTTGCATTCTATTTAGTCACCGTGTTGTCGCGTTCTATTTTAAAATAACATCATAGTTTGAAGAAATAATGGAATACTTTAGAACAATAAAAATTGTAATGGGGAGATAATATTATTTTGTTTGTTTCTGTCAACTCAGCTTGATATCATCCTACAGAGTATTTCCAAGGCTTAGATTCAAATCAGGATAAGTGGAGACACCTGGCTTGTGTGATGCCGCTGCAAATGAATTAAATGCTACTAAAGCATCTATATTTTATATATCACAGTGTAAATTAGCAAACCATGATCTTCCTCCCTCCAGTGTTCCAAGCATACCACGCAAGCTGCATACATTGCGTTCATTATTTATTCACACAGGCCGGGGCTGCTGCCTTAACGTTGGAAAGTCACGTAAGTGAGTTAATGTCTAGCCTCGCTTTGTCACCAGATCGGTGTCACATTGGCTTTGCATGCTCTGCTGGTAGTAAAATTGATTAACTTTTTAAAATAATTAACTGCCCAGGATATGAAAAATCACTGTAGCAGGGACTGGGACTTTAATGTATGAAGCCTTTTCTATAAATGCGATTTGACCTTGTATGTACGGAAATGTGATTGATATACTGACTCTAAATGAAAACCCTTCTAAGGCAGAATTGTCTCCAGCCAGTATGAGATATTGTTAGACTGGTTTTCTGTTTTAAGTAGATTCTATATATACAGTTCATTACAATTCAAACGCATTTTGCAGAGTAAAATAGAGCTTATGGAGGTGGAGGAGGTGGATAATAAATGCGGGGTTCCTCTCGAAGTCGGTAACAATGAACATGTGTGGGCCTACTAATTACAAATGAGAGCCTGAAGCAAAGTCATGCCACAGAAATGAAGTATAGTATAATGTAAAAAAACATAATCGTACATCACCTGGGCAGCATGGTAGCATAGTGAATAGCACTCTTGCCTTGCAGCACTAGGTTCCCGATTCGAATCCCAGCCAGGGAACTATCTGTATGGAGTATGTATGTTCTCCCAATGTCTGTGTGGGTTTCCTCCGGGCACTCTGGTTTCCTCCCACATCCGCAGAACAACCAGATGCAGTAAGTTAATTGGCTTCCTCCTAAAATTGTCTGTAGACTACAATACATACACTACACGATACATACATACTGTAGACATATGACTATGGTAGGAATTAGATTGTGAGCCCTTTGCAGGGGCAAACCCAGGATTTTCAAGATGGGGATTCCTGAAAGCTCTCTTTCAGTCAAGCACAAAACAGTATAATAATATGGTAGGACATAATGCTTGGTTACATTATAATGCAATTTCCCATCCAACTGACAAACAATGGGATCGATCAGGAGCAGTTTGGATACAGATAATAATGAGGACAGCCAACATTGCTAATGAAGTGGAAAGTGAAGTATTCACACAGCAGGGCACAGGGTTGTGCTCATACCTGACTCTGTTAAGTTCTCCAGAGTTGCTCCATGCTTTGTACACACACTGCTGCATCCAAAGTCAACTGTAGCAGGGAAGGAAAGGGGGCAGTGCTGTGAGCTGCAGATATCTGCAGAAATTCTGGTGTCTCAACTTGTGCCTGTCCCCAGACACTGCACAGGCCCTGGTCTGAAGGGGGATTCTCGGCAGCTGTAATCCCCCCCGCGTTTGCGTATGCTCTGAGGGACGGTTAAGTGACAAGACTATATAAATACTAAAATAATAAATAATAATCCCCTCAGTGTACACACAGTGTCACAGATTTCTATACCCCTGATTTCCTCAACTCTTGCAAACATACAGCAGATAAAAAGATCATTATTGATTGCATGGTTGAAAGCAAAGTTCTGCAAAATGGCTGGGATGAAGGTACACTAGTCTGTGTGGAAAACTGAGTTTTCTACCATGTGCATTACTGTGTTTTGCTCTGTGTTTTGTATTTTTGGTTCTGCATTTTGTATGTATTTGAGATTGTGTTTTGAAGCCTTACTCTTCCGAGTATCTACGTACTCGTAGCTACTGGGAATAAAAATGTTAATTACAGCAGCTGTGACCGTGGCCCGGGTGAGGGGGGGTTAACTTCCCCATGAGCTGATACGATGCGCTCCATTCATGTTGCACGTTGCGTTCCAAGCCTCGTTCCAGTCATTCTCACACTTCCTTTTTCAATGCGGGAGGAAGTGTGGTAGTGATGTTGAAGGTGACTTGGAACGCAACGTGGGGCACAAATGGAGCGCATCGGATCAGGTGTCTGCATGGGTAAGATAACCCCCCACCCATCACCCGGGCCACGGTCACAGCTGCTGTAATTAACATTTCTATTTCCAGTAGCTACGAGTACGTAGCTACGTGGAAGAGCAAGAGCAAGGCTAGTGTTTTTCATTTGTTTGCACTTTGTGCTTTTTAACCCTTTAGCAGACAATTTATTTAGAGGCTTGCAAGTGCACCTGGCCAATTTACTTTAGCCCATTTTTTAATTTCTTTATTTGTTACATTTCATTGATTCTAATTAATACTGCTGTAAAGTGTATTTATGGCCACTTGTGACTAGGGGGCAGTGTGAGACAATAATACATGTCAGTTTCTATTTTTTCTGCTAGCAGAGAGACATCACAGCATTCCAAGAATTTACAGCTCAACGAGTTCTGCCAACTGAGGTCAAAAGCAGAACACTTACAGTTTGCAAGAATGAGATAAGTCTATTTAAGCTGACAATGGGTTAAATAATATTCCTTTTTAAATGGAGAACAATACATTTTGTGAAAAGACATGTGAAAAGCATTCATTCTTTTCTTTTGTATGTGGATTGTATGCGATTTACATACAGTATGCAGGAAGATCCAACATGTTGTTAAAACGCTACATTGTAAATCACAGGGATCTGCAATTTGAAATGCAGCACTTGGACATGAGATGCGATTTTGCACTATGCAATTCAAAATAGTGTGCTCCTAGCCTGAAAGTGTCCTGAGTTTCTCTGTCATCTATCAACCCCTCTTCAATGACAATTTGCCTATTAACAGAATTCTTTTTAACGTTAAAGAGGTAGATGGAATCGGCACTAGTTGCTGCTGGCAAACAGATGGGGGTAGGTGGTTAAAATGATGTGCCTCCAGACGGTAGATTCGTCACATCAACAGGAGAGAGTACAAAGAATCCGGGCACCATCAATTGCAAACACCACGCTTTATTTCATCCCCAACACTGACAAGATACACGTGTAGAGGGCTGATCTGACAGCCGTTTCGCAAGCAAACACGCTTGCTTCCTCAGAGACAAAGAACCCTCCGTGAAATGACACAATATATACAAAAAAGTACCAGACATAAACTGCATAGATTAGGGGCGACGCCCAACGATGGAAGGCTGGGTTACTCACCGTGCCGTCCTGTCAGCTGGTTACCGGGCAAGTATCCATCCGATAGATTACCCCGAGCCTCCTGCGCGCACTGCAGGGTAGCTCCGCCCCTTTCGGGGCAGGTACATCCGGGAGTTTCCTCCAATCCACGTCACTCGCGTCATTCGCGTAGTGACCTGATTCTGCGTGCCACCACCGGGGGTATCAACCAGCTGACTTCCGCGTTCCACCCAGCAAGTCGCCTGGGGGACGCGTAGGTGACGTCGGCGGTCCCCACCTCCTCCTGCAAGAAAATAAACATAAACATAGATATAATTTGTAAATCCTACAACAACGAATATAAAAAACTGTACATATACATGGCAGATCTAATACACACATATCTAGGTAAGCCTGCAAAAGAAAAGTTAAAAACATATATATATATATATATAAATATACAGTCTCGATAGCACCTAATACAAAAAATAGTAGTGATAAAAGACGGGCCAACCCGCAGCAGGGATGCCATAGACCCACAGATCTCTACAACAGATCACTACCCAACATCTTCAATATATAATACATAAAAACATCAAGATTGGAAGCAGCATGAACCACTATATCATAGAAAAAATATATATACAGTCAGAGTCCATACCTAGAAGCAAGATAATTATTGGTTAGTGTTTTTCCAGAAAGCAGTGCAACTCGTTGCGTTCATTTAATCCCAAATTGCCACAGGCATCTGTGATTGAAATCAATTTTTCCTCCTCTCTACAGAGGTTCCTTTCCCTGTCCCCACCTCTATGTGGCACATCCACCATTTTCAGGCCACAGAATCTCAGGACATTGGCATTACCCCCATGAGTATCCCTAACATGGGCAATAAGTCTTGTAGCCCCCTTGCCGGTTTCAATGGAGTGGTAATGCTCCTGAAAGCGGGTACACATCTGTCGTGTTGTTTCCCCAACATAGAAACGGCCGCAGGGACAGACCACCACATACACTACAAATTTTGATCTGCAGTGCATAAATTCACCGATGCTCAGGGTGACTCCACCCACATTCATCGATTTCCCCGGAATAAACTGGCTACAGTGAGTACAGTTGTGGCATTTAAAATTGCCCTTTGGTTTCAACTGTTCCAGCCAGTTTCGTTCTCGTGGGACCCGAAACTCACTACGTACGACCGTGTCGCCGATCGTTCGAGCTCGTCTAAACGAAATTAGTGGTCTATCACCCAGGGTCGGTCCCAAGCCAGGACTCTCCCTCAAATCAGACCAATTCTTGAGGATACTGGACCGTATCCTCTCTGACATTGGGGAGAAGTCAAAAACAAAGGGGGCAACCTGTTTGGTGGTCCCAGGTGTAGAAGAACCTCTTCTCACACTTTTTTTGTTGTTAATTCTGAGTAGCTGTAGCCGTTGGAGTCCATCGGCTCGATTATAAGCTTGAATCAGGAGGGGTAACGGGTAACCGCTAGCCAACAATCTAAAGCCTAAATCCCTACTCTGTACCTCGAAGTCCTCCTGCTTAGAGTTATTCCTTTTAAAGAGACTCTGAAGCGAGAATAAATCTCGCTTCAGAGCTCATAAATAGCAGGGGCACGTGTGCCCCTGCTAAAACGCCGCTATCCCGCGGCTAAACGGGGGTCCCTTCACCCCCAACCCACCCCCCGCAAAAGTGTGTCGTAGAAAGGTCGCAGAATTTCCCTTCCTGGAGGCAGGGCTAACGGCTGCAGCCCTGCCTCCAGTCGCGTCTGTCAGCGGCGCATCGCCGCCTCTCCCCCGCCCCTCTCAGTGAAGGAAGACTGAGAGGGGCGGGGGAGAGGCAGAGATATGCGCTGACAGACGCGCGTGGGGCAGGGCTGCGGCGGTTAGCCCTGCCCCAACCAGGAAGCGCTCCCCGGGTGTATCGAGGGGGATTTGGGGGTGAAGGGACCCCCGTTAAGCCGCGCTATAGCGGCGTTTTAGCAGGGGCACACGTGCCCCTGCTATTTATGAGGTCTGAAGCGAGATTTATTCTCGCTTCAGACTCTCTTTAAGTCTCAAAAATTGACTGTAGGGAATGGAGTTGAGGACATGGCGTGGGTGGTAACTCGAATAGTGGAGTATGGAGTTGGTAGCTGTTGTCTTTCTGAACCCCCTACTCAACAGCCTATCTCCCTCCGGGTAGATCACCAGGTCCAGGAACTCCAGAGATCTTCCCCCCCAAACACCAGTAAATCTCATATTGAGATCGTTACAACACAGCCACTCTACAAATTCCTGGAACTGGATTTGGCTGCCCCGCCAGACCAGGAGGACGTCGTCCATGTACCTGGACCAGGAGACAATGGCGTGGCGGTAGGGATTGTCATCAGTAAAGACGTATCTGTTTTCCCAGACCCCCAGAAAGATATTAGCAAAGGTGGGGGCTACAGGGGTTCCCATCGCCACGCCAGAGGCCTGCCTGTACCAGGTATCATGAAAAAGGAAGGCATTATGGCCCAGGACATGGGAGAGGCACTCCCCCAAGTATCTGGCCCAATTGACGTCCTTACCCTGGTCCTCGAGGAAGCCCACCAGTACCTCGACTCCTTTGTCCTGGGGAATCCGTGTATATAGGCTTTCGACATCAATTGATGTAAGGTGGTACTCCTCTCTCCATTCCACTTCAGGCAGCCATCTAAGTAATGCCAAGGTGTCTGCTAAATAAGAAGGGATTTTAGTTAGAAAAGGTCTTAACACGTAATCAAGGTATTTTGACAGGGGTTCCGTGACCGACCCACGGGCTGAGACAATCGGCCGGCCGGGTGGGTTCTCAAGATTTTTATGTACCTTAGGGAGAAAATACCAAACCGGTTTCTTAGGATAATCAGGTAAAAGCCCCTCCCCCAGTTTACGGGAGAGCCACCCCTGTTCCACTCCCCTACGTAAAAGGCTTTGTAGGTTTCTCTTATACTGACAAGTGGGATCCCTATTTAGTTTTACATAGAACCCATCCGGACCCTCCAGCTGCCTCAGCGCCTCCCTCAGATAACCTTCTTTGGACATGACCACCAGGTTGCCCCCCTTGTCCGCTTTCTTCAAAATCAATTGGGGGTGCTTTTTGAGCCAGTTAAGGGCACCTAACTCAACTGGTGTAAGGTTGTTATTAGCCTGTGGGTAAATCAGGGCTTTAAAGAGACTCTGAAGCGAGAATAAATCTCGCTTCAGAGCTCATAAATAGCAGGGGCACGTGTGCCCCTGCTAAAACGCCGCTATCCCGCGGCTAAACGGGGGTCCCTTCACCCCCAACCCACCCCCCGCAAAAGTGTGTCGTGAAAAAGTCGCTGGCTGTCTCTTCCTGGAGGCAGGGATAACGGCTGCAGCCCTGCCTCCAGTCGCGTCTGTCAGCGGTGCATCGCCGCCTCTCCCCCGCCCCTCTCAGTGAAGGAAGACTGAGAGGGGCGGGGGAGAGGCGGAGATACGCGCTGACAGACGCGCGTGGGGCAGGGCTGCGGCGGTTAGCCCTGCCCCAACCAGGAAGCGCTCCCCCGGTGTATCGAGGGGGATTTGGGGGTGAAGGGACCCCCGTTAAGCCGCGCTATAGCGGCGTTTTAGCAGGGGCACACATGCCCCTGCTATTTATGAGGTCTGAAGCGAGATTTATTCTCGCTTCAGACTCTCTTTAAGGTCATTTCTGACCTTAATGTCAAATTGATCAATTTTAGACCCAGGGATGGATGGAAAGGCCTTAGTAGATTTGCAGGGGATAAATTGGGGTTTCTCCTCCTCTCGTAGCTCCATGGGGATATCCAAGTCCCCCCCGTTTGACTCTCTCCAGAGAGAGATCAGATCCTCCAAGGCCTGAAGGTCTGAGGGGTTCGGGATAAAACCCAAATCCCCCAGGCTTCCCACCCCCGACAGGGTCCTATCCAAGGGTTCCCTGCTTGAAGCATCAGTGTTAAAAACGGAGGCAATGTTCAATTTGCGTACCGCCTTAAACCAGTCCACTTCAAAAGCAAACTTATCAAAGTCGCAGTTGGGGGCAAAATTCAAACCTTTTTTAAGGAGGGAGTCACAGCCAATAGGTAAAGTTACCCCTGAGATGTTAATAATTTGGAGGTCATCCTCCCTATGATTACCCTCTACTTCTTTCTCCAATATCTCCTTCCAGGGGTTCTTTGTTGCCATCTCACTTTCTTGTCCACTTTGTTTCTTGGGGTGCCGCCTTCCTCGGCGGATTCTCCTCCTAAAGGGGCCCCAGCACATTCTTGAGGTGTTGTCAGTTTCTCAGGTGTTTTAGAGGGTTTCTTATTTTTTCCTCTCTCCGGGCTAGAATCCGATCCTGACTCGGTAGTCCAATAGCCGTGACTCCTCCTTTGGCCTCCTTTATTTCCTAGTGGTCTTTTCCTTGCCGTAAATTGTGGTTGTCCCCAGTCAAAGATACGACCTTTGCTGAAGTCGTCCTGGTCCCTTCTAAATTTTCTCAGCTTTCTTTCCTTGATGTTATTCTGTAGCGATCCTATCCGAGAGTCGATTTTGGATAGGGTCTCCTTATAGAGCTCTGGTGAAGTTAGTTGGCTCAGTTCATTCTTAGATGCCTCTAATTCCGTCACGAGTTTGTTATATTCCACTTCACTCCTGTTAAGAACTATTTTTTGTAATTTCAAGGCGTTATCCAGTTGTTGAGTTTGCCACAATTTCATAAAGTCCTGATCATCCTGGTATTCTATGGCCTCACTATATTTCCTGAAGCCTCTCGCTGCAATTTGTTTGTCATCGTATCGTTTCAGGGTGGCCACTGTCCAGAATAATTGGACCTCCTTCTCGGACAGTTTTCGTACTTTCTGTTCCACCACCTTCACGGCCAGCGCTTTACTTGACGCTGAGCCTTGCACCGTATCTGTCAAAAAGGTTTGCCAGTCACTTCTTCCTTCCTGGACAATGGTAGTACCTGTAGGAGTCCCAGTTGCAGACGTTCCAGGTATTTCTTCCTTCGATGTCCCAGGGTTCTGCATCTGTGCTCTGATTCCCAAAAATCTGTATGTAGACAACGTTAAAGAGGTAGATGGAATCGGCACTAGTTGCTGCTGGCAAACAGATGGGGGTAGGTGGTTAAAATGATGTGCCTCCAGACGGTAGATTCGTCACATCAACAGGAGAGAGTACAAAGAATCCGGGCACCATCAATTGCAAACACCACGCTTTATTTCATCCCCAACACTGACAAGATACACGTGTAGAGGGCTGATCTGACAGCCGTTTCGCAAGCAAACACGCTTGCTTCCTCAGAGACAAAGAACCCTCTGTGAAATGACACAATATATACAAAAAAGTACCAGACATAAACTGCATAGATTAGGGGCGACGCCCAACGATGGAAGGCTGGGTTACTCACCGTGCCGTCCTGTCAGCTGCTTACCGGACAAGTATCCATCCGATAGATTACCCCGAGCCTCCGGCGCGCACTGCAGGGTAGCTCCGCCCCTTTCGGGGCAGGTACATCCGGGAGTTTCCTCCAATCCAACGGCTACAGCTACTCAGAATTAACAACAAAAAAAGTGTGAGAAGAGGTTCTTCTACACCTGGGACCACCAAACAGGTTGCCCCCTTTGTTTTTGACTTCTCCCCAATGTCAGAGAGGATACGGTCCAGTATCCTCAAGAATTGGTCTGATTTGAGGGAGAGTCCTGGCTTGGGACCGGCCCTGGGTGATAGACCACTAATTTCGTTTAGACGAGCTCGAACGATCGGCGACACGGTCGTACGTAGTGAGTTTCGGGTCCCACGAGAACGAAACTGGCTGGAACAGTTGAAACCAAAGGGCAATTTTAAATGCCACAACTGTACTCACTGTAGCCAGTTTGTTCCGGGGAAATCGATGAATGTGGGTGGAGTCACCCTGAGCATCGGTGAATTTATGCACTGCAGATCAAAATTTGTAGTGTATGTGGTGGTCTGTCCCTGCGGCCGTTTCTATGTTGGGGAAACAACACGACAGATGTGTACCCGCTTTCAGGAGCATTACCACTCTATTGAAACCGGCAAGGGGGCTACAAGACTTATTGCCCATGTTAGGGATACTCATGGGGGTAATGCCAATGTCCTGAGATTCTGTGGCCTGAAAATGGTGGATGTGCCACATAGAGGTGGGGACAGGGAAAGGAACCTCTGTAGAGAGGAGGAAAAATTGATTTCGATCACAGATGCCTGTGGCAATTTGGGATTAAATGAACGCAACGAGTTGCACTGCTTTCTGGAAAAACACTAACCAATATTTATCTTGCTTCTAGGTATGGACTCTGACTGTATATATTTTTTCTATGATATAGTGGTTCATGCTGCTTCCAATCTTGATGTTTTTATGTATTATATATTGAAGATGTTGGGTAGTGATCTGTTGTAGAGATCTGTGGGTCTATGGCATCCCTGCTGCGGGTTGGCCCGTCTTTTATCACTACTATTTTTTGTATTAGGTGTTATCGAGACTGTATATTTATATATATATATATATGTTTTTAACTTTTCTTTTGCAGGCTTACCTAGATATGTGTGTATTAGATCTGCCATGTATATGTACAGTTTTTTATATTCGTTGTTGTAGGATTTACAAATTATATCTATGTTTATGTTTATTTTCTTGCAGGAGGAGGTGGGGACCGCCGACGTCACCTACGCGTCCCCCAGGCGACTTGCTGGGTGGAACGCGGAAGTCAGCTGGTTGATACCCCCGGTGGTGGCACGCAGAATCAGGTCACTACGCGAATGACGCGAGTGACGTGGATTGGAGGAAACTCCCGGATGTACCTGCCCCGAAAGGGGCGGAGCTACCCTGCAGTGCGCGCCGGAGGCTCGGGGTAATCTATCGGATGGATACTTGCCCGGTAACCAGCTGACAGGACGGCACGGTGAGTAACCCAGCCTTCCATCGTTGGGCGTCGCCCCTAATCTATGCAGTTTATGTCTGGTACTTTTTTGTATATATTGTGTCATTTCACGGAGGGTTCTTTGTCTCTGAGGAAGCAAGCGTGTTTGCTTGCGAAACGGCTGTCAGATCAGAATTCTTTTTAAATTACAGCAATGTATCACCTAATTCATCTCTGAGTGTTGTCTCTTGTTTAGACAAACTTAAATGGGCACTATGGAGGAAAGCTGTAAAAACTAAAATTCATATATTCACATACATAGAAGACGTACAATTGTCCCAGAGTAGATGTACTATATTTTTTGTACTTCCTATGTGGCGGTCACTTATGGTAAGTATTATATTCTACCAGCTGTGGACCTCTTACCGACAGATTTTGCACAAGCCCATCTCCTCATGGGGGATTCTCAGGATTTATTTTATCTTCTAAAGCACTCCTTGAATGGCAGTGGCACAGTACAACTGACAGAATAGTGTGCACTATTCTGGCAGGTTGGCTGGCATCTTTGTGCAGGTTCTTTCTAGGAAGCGATTTTGAACAATTAAAAGAACATTTGAGAATCCCCCCCCACGAGGAGATGGAGTAGTCCAAAACCTGTTGGTAAGAGTTTCAGAACTGTCAGCTTATAATACCTACAGTAAGTGAAAGCTACACAGTAAGTAAAAAGTTTACAATGTGTCTTTACTCTGGGACAAATGAATGTGTATTTACTTTCTAGTAGATTCTCTAGTCGCTAAACAAAACTTTTGTGAAACCTAAACTAAAACACAACACTAAACAATAATCTTACTTGTTGAACAATCAGGCAGGCTAGTACATTTTGATGTGTTATATGTTGCACTATGTGCTTATACAAAAAAAATACAAATTGGAAAGTTGCTTGGAATACATTTTTTTTGGGAGATTTTCAAAGTATGGGGCCATTTCATATTCTCTCTGTAGAGATTGGTACAGCAGAGTTCCCGGTAACCGACACCAGTGAGGATCGCCTGATGCTGGATACATGTGCTTGCGGGTTGCTTGAGCAACCGGCTGAAAAATCACACTCTCCCTGCTCTAAATACTATACTATATAATAGCTTCCAGAGATGTCTAGCAGCCTTCCACTTCTTCCTAGCGGGCTGCTAGTGGTTTTCCGGCTTCTTCCGTGCATGCAAGCCAAGCCAGAGTGTCACCTGACCAGTGGGTGATGTGACACGCCGGCTTCCATACACTAAAGCCGGAAGCCACTAGGAGCCCACTAGGAGGAAGAAGAAGGCTGATGGACATCACTGGTGGCTCGATAAGTATTTGAAACTCTCCAAAACTGTCCACAAACAGCCCAAATTAAAGTCCTTATTATCTTTCAGGCATGCCGGATAGTTGAGTCTTCCGGTAGCCTGAGTTCTGGATAACGGGGACTCTGCTGTATATGGTTAACTTTTGTGACTGTTTTATTTCAATCCTCCATTAATCAACATAGTCCTCTTTGACTTGGCTGTGGTGTGTTTTATTAGGGCTCTTGTTAGGACCCATGGATCTGGGTGTGGAGGGAGCACCGAATTGATCACTTATTTCAGGGCACATTACTTTTCTCGGTCTTCATTGTGCATTGTGGCTTTGTAGTGGTGTAACAGGGTGACTCTGCCAGAGTATTTAGACTACCATGGGTACACTCAAACAGGTCAGAGTAATGCTGCTTTAAGAGCAAAAGGCATCACCCCTTTAACATGCCCAGCCACAGGAAGCCCCTCCCAGGAATCTAAAAAGGGCTCTTCTGCCCTATACTCTGGGCTCAGTACAGCTCGGGTGGATGGAGTGAGAGGAGCAGAGGCAAGTTACTCACTACCCATCTTGGAGCAGTACCCAGTTTGGAAGCGTGCTGGCGGCTTCAGAGCGAAACAGCAAGCATTGGAGTGTAAGACCTCTGCTCTACCAGGCAAACTATCCAGAGAGAAGTTCAGAGCACTGTGGACACAGTGGGGTGGTGTGAGGCCTGGTCTTCTAGAAACTTCTGAGGCCTGATACAGTCTGCTGAGTGAGATGAGATCAGCCTGCAGAAGCTGAACTGCTCAGGAGGACTTTGATGCAGAAATCTTGGAAAGCGCAAGTACCAGAAACTGAATCCACTGAATTCTGTTACACCAGTTTACAGAACTGTCTATTGAAGTTATATGTGCATTTACCTTTGCTTACTACTGCCAGACATGCTGGGACTTGTTGTCCTACTGGACTGTGTTCTGTGATAGCACAACCCTTTGCACAGTGCTTCATTTCAGTTGCATATATCTGATGTGTTGCAGTTATACGTTTGTGATTTCCACTGCTAAGAATCCTTACTAAAATAAGATTTGTTTAACTTTCAACTGCTTGTGATCCTTTGGTTCCACTACACACACCTGCTGTTACATTTTTGGCGCTGCTGAGCAGGGTAGTGACCATGGATCAAAATCAATCTTCCTCCACATTATCAGGCGGGTCCGCACCCAACCCCCCGTCGGTGGGCGGGGCTCCATTCGCTATTCTTCCAGTTGGAGCATTAGCTCATTATTTGCCAAAATACACAGGATTGGCCAAAGATCTCAGTGATTGGGCAGAGCGGCTACATGGGCTTATCCGTTCTCATTCTGTGCCAGAAGCCCAGCAGCCAGAAGTTGCTTTAAGTGCCCTGAAGGGGAGGCTCGTCGAACAGTATTCCATTTGCCTGAATCAGAAAGAGATACAGTTGATAAGATTGTAGCCTACCTTGAGAAAATCTTTGGGGACCAGGGATCCCTGCATGGCCTACAGAAGCAGTTTATGACCCGGGTACAGGGTGCGGATGAAACTATCCCCCAATATGCAAATGCTTTGCAAGATCTTGTAGCTGCAATCCATAAAAAAGAGCAGCCAGGAAAACCAGTATGGGCAGCCCCAGACCTGTGGCTAAAGGAGCAATTTATGCAGGGACTCTGTAACAGGAGAGTAAAGGGAAAAATACGTGAACGTATGAATACATCTCCTGACCTTACATTCTCAGCACTGCTAGCCCATGCTATTGCCCTCTCGGCAGAAGAAGAAAGCAGTAGGCATATTGTTGCTCATCAGAATTTCCCTGTGAATGAGACTTTAGTTAGCACAACAACTGTGCCAACTACGACAGCCCCTGCAGAGACCTTGGAGATGGTAGTCCGCGATCTGGTGGAGACAGTTAGTGGGTTACAGGTGGAGGTGGCGCAGATGAGAAGGGCAAGCCAGTACATTCATCATAGCTCATCTTCACAGTCCAGTGAACGAACTTCTGATGTGGGCCCAGAATGCTGGAACTGTCATAAAAGGGGACATTTATCCCGTGCATGCCCTCAGAAAAGGAAACCTAAACGTACGGAGCCGTTAAACTAGCACGCCCTGCTGTGAGGAGTCACATGGCTGGGCGAAATCAAGAAGAGACTCCACACACAGAAATGTCAAAATTGGTAGGAAATTCCCCAATAGTCAAAGGCCTGTTTGAAGGAAAAGAAATAGAATGTCTGTTTGATACTGGGTCACAGGTGACCATCATAAATGAGGGACATTACCGAAAACTATTTCCAGGTCGACGGACTGACTCTGATGCCCCATGGGTGACCCTAACAGCTGCTAATGATCTGCCAATACCTGTAGTGGGTATCACCTGGATGACTGTAGAATTATGGGGCCTGAAGCTTGGCCAGAGAGGGGTTGTAATTGTGAAAGGAGATGCCACCCATAAGCCACCTGTTATCCTAGGTATGAATATTATTCAGGATCTTGTAGATGTGGACTGTTCCAAACAAAATAGGATCTCAGGGCCCCCAAGAACAATTCATATGGAGTTGAAAGCCCTTCGGAAAAAACAGGAGGCCCAAAGAGAGACTGATGCACTTTCTGAGAAAGTGGGAGTTGTCAAGGTGTTTAGCGGAAAAGTTTTGGAAGTAGCTCCACAGCAGGAAACAGTGATCTATTTACCTGTCGGTTCACAAAGGTTGCTGCAAGGGCTCACAGTGATGGTTGAGCCGCTGCCAATCACTGAAAGACCATGTTTGGCTCGGACTTTGGCTGTGGTGCAACAAGGCAAGGTTCCGGTGAGGATATGTAACTTTCAACCAAGCCCTCTACGTATCCCATCGGGTACCACACTAGCTGAGCTGTATTCAGTATCCCAGGTTTCAGCAGTGGAGCCTCCACAGATTCAGCTAAAGCATAGAAGGGGACAACAGTTTGAAGCCAAGGTGTTTTCTGTTTCCAATTTCTCTGGACCCACGAGATCCTGGAATGGGGAAGCCATCCTCCAACACAGGGCTGGCGCTACCATTAAGGCAAAGCAGGCAGCTGCCCCAGGGCCCCAGAGCTTGTAGGGGCCCCCAGTGGCTACAAGAGGAAAAATTTTTTTTGCAAATCGGCCTTATAGTTTTTGAGAAAAACGATTTTAAAGTTTCAAAGGGTAAAAAAAAGCATTTAAAAACCTGCCGACTTTAATGGTTAATAGCAAATCCACCTTAAATGCTAGAAATCCTAAATTTGCAGGATATGTTAAGGAGATCATTAGAAATAAGAGGAAAAAACAATTTTTCAAAAAGACCTTATAGTTTTTGAGAAAATCGATTTTAAAATTTAGAAGGAAAAAAGTATAGTTTTAAATGCGGTAAATGTCACTTTCAGTAGCAAACCTAACGGTAGAGTAATTTTACATGCATCAAACGAAAGCGCAATAAATTTCCTGATTGGGTTTCCAGGGGGTCTATACGCAGCTGCAGCGCTTTGGCCAGGGATCGCTATACAGCCGCCATATGGCTGTATGAAGATCCCTGGTATTTTTTTCCTATTTTCCCAATTTTTTTTTATGTATAGAGTGTGGGAATTTTTTTTTTTTAAATTATATGGGGTCCCCCCTCCTGAAACTTTGTAACCCCTTGTACCTCATGCAGGCTGGGATAGCCAGAATGTGGAGCTCTGACCGATTGGGACTTCACACCCTGACTATACCAGCTGCAAAAAAGGTCCCCTAATGCCGATTTTTGTTCCGGGGTATATGTTGGGGGGGCCCCCCAGGTTTATTTTGCCCTGGGGCCCCATTGTTGCTTAAACCGGCCCTGCTCCAACAAATACCATTATCTGCAGGAGATCTTTCACCAGGAGAAAAAGAAGCTCTTACCAAGCTGCTAGACAAGCATGCTAAAGCCTTTTCCCAGGGGGACCATGACCTTGGCTGTGCCACTGGAGTGGAGCATGAGATCGTTACCAGTAATTCTGCTTCTATTAGGGAGCGGTTCAGAAGTATTCCACCACATCTCTATCAAGATGTTAAACAAATGATCACTCAAATGCTGGAGCAAGGGGTGATTGAAGAGAGTAAAAGCCCATGGGCCGCGCCAATAGTTCTTGTGAAAAAGAAGGATGGGTCATTGCGCTTCTGCGTGGACTATCGTAAGCTGAATGCGGTTACGGTACGGGATGCATACCCTCTGCCCCGCATTGAAGAGTCTCTAACAGCCCTGGGGCGAGCAAGATATTTTTCTACATTAGATTTGGCTAGTGGTTACTGGCAGATCCCTGTAGCTGAACAAGACAAGGCGAAGACAGCTTTTGTTACCCCAGGGGACTTTTCCAGTTTAAGAGAATGCCCTTTGGGCTTACAAATGCCCCTGCTACCTTCCAACGGACAATGGAACATTGCCTAGGAGATATGAATCTCGATCACCTCCTGGTTTATCTTGATGATATTATAATCTTCTCATCAACTTTTGAGGAGCATCTCCAGCGACTGGACACTGTGTTCTCTAGATTATTTAGTTATGGACTCAAGCTAAAGCCAAAAAAATGTCACTTACTGAAGCAATCAATAGAGTTCCTAGGGCATGTTGTATCTCAGAAGGGGGTACATCCCAATCCAAATAAAGTGGCTGCTATACAAGACTGGCCACCACCACGAACTGTGACAGAGGTTAGAGCTTTCTTAGGGCTTGCCGGGTATTACCGGCGTTTCATCCCCCATTTTGCTCAACACACTGCCCCAATTCAACAGTTACTTAAGGGAGCAGACCTTAAGGGACAATCTGCAAAAGTTGACTGGGGCTCTGAGCAGCAAAGTGCTTTTGAATTCCTGAAAACCCAGTTAACTTCCGCACCAATACTGGCCTTTGCAGACTTCTCGTTGCCTTTCCGCCTGCAAACAGATGCAAGCACCAAAGGACTAGGAGCCATTCTGTCTCAGGTGCAACAAGGTAAAGAGAGAGTGATAGCCTATGCAAGTCGAAGTTTGCATGAATCAGAGAAGAACCCTGCCAACTATAGCTCATTCAAACTAGAATTACTTGCCTTGGTGTGGGCAGTAACTGAGCGCTTTGTAGAATATTTAACTGGTGCCAAGTTTGAAGTATGGACCGATAATAATCCTTTGGTGCATTTGCAGTCAGCAAAGCTGGGGGCCTTGGAGCAACGATGGGCTGCCCGTCTGTCAAAATTTGATTTTACCATACATTATCGACCAGGCAAAGATAATGCTCATGCTGATGCCTTATCCCGTTATCCACAGGGGTTACCAGAAAGAAACGTGGATCTCAACTATGAAGATGTAGAAATCCCTGACTTGACACACTTGGGCCAGAATAGCCCCCGCAGCCAGATACCTGTCACAAGTCAGAGCCTACTCACTACCACTCTAGGGAATCTTGATTGGAAAGAGTTGCAAAGGGATGATCCCATTATAGCACCACTTTTAGAATCAGTACAAAATAAAAAAAGACCTTCTGAAACAAATCTTTAAAAACAATGGTGCATGAGCCAGCCTGGGGCCCCGGGAACTCTCACTGCCCGGGGCCCCAGAACCAGCATCTAAGACCATATGTGAGCGCAGCCAAGACCTTGGAGCTGCCACCTCCAAGGCCTGTCTCCTACTGCTCTAAAACTTACCAAACACACAATTGGAGAACCTCACTCCCAAACAGTTCTCTGCTGCTTTATAAAGCCTGCAGGCTGCTTATAAGCCAATGAGAAATGCACACATAATACACCTAGCCTGCAGTGATAATCAAGCAAAGGCTGAGCAAGTCAGCCAATTAGTAGGAGAGGGCTTCAGTTGCATATAGACAATGGCTATATGACCAGCAGGGGGCACCAGCGTGCAGGATATTCCCTCTCATCTGCCCCCCTCCTAACTAAACTGCATGGGATACTACAATAATTAAAAACAATGGTGCATGAGCCAGCCTGGGGCCCCGGGAACTCTCACTGCCCGGGGCCCCAGAACCAGCATCTAACACCATATGTGAGCGCAGCCAAGACCTTGGAGCTGCCACCTCCAAGGCCTGTCTCCTACTGCTCTAAAACTTACCAAACACACAATTGGAGAACCTCACTCCCAAACAGTTCTCTGCTGCTTTATAAAGCCTGCAGGCTGCTTATAAGCCAATGAGAAATGCACACATAATACACCTATATAGACAATGGCTATATGACCAGCCGGGTCTTGGCTGCGCTCACATATGGTGTTAGATGCTGGTTCTGGGGCCCCGGGCAGTGAGAGTTCCCGGGGCCCCAGGCTGGCTCATGCACCATTGTTTTTAATTATTGTAGTATCCCATGCAGTTTAGTTAGGAGGGGGGCAGATGAGAGGGAATATCCTGCACGCTGGTGCCCCCTGCTGGTCATATAGCCATTGTCTATATGCAACTGAAGCCCTCTCCTACTAATTGGCTGACTTGCTCAGCCTTTGCTTGATTATCACTGCAGGCTAGGTGTATTATGTGTGCATTTCTCATTGGCTTATAAGCAGCCTGCAGGCTTTATAAAGCAGCAGAGAACTGTTTGGGAGTGAGGTTCTCCAATTGTGTGTTTGGTAAGTTTTAGAGCAGTAGGAGACAGGCCTTGGAGGTGGCAGCTCCAAGGTCTTGGCTGCGCTCACATATGGTGTTAGATGCTGGTTCTGGGGCCCCAGGCAGTGAGAGTTCCCGGGGCCCCAGGCTGGCTCATGCACCATTGTTTTTAATTATTGTAGTATCCCATGCAGTTTAGTTAGGAGGGGGGCAGATGAGAGGGAATATCCTGCACGCTGGTGCCCCCTGCTGGTCATATAGCCATTGTCTATATGCAACTGAAGCCCTCTCCTACTAATTGGCTGACTTGCTCAGCCTTTGCTTGATTATCACTGCAGGCTAGGTGTATTATGTGTGCATTTCTCATTGGCTTATAAGCAGCCTGCAGGCTTTATAAAGCAGCAGAGAACTGTTTGGGAGTGAGGTTCTCCAATTGTGTGTTTGGTAAGTTTTAGAGCAGTAGGAGACAGGCCTTGGAGGTGGCAGCTCCAAGGTCTTGGCTGCGCTCACATATGGTGTTAGATGCTGGTTCTGGGGCCCCGGGCAGTGAGAGTTCCCGGGGCCCCAGGCTGGCTCATGCACCATTGTTTTTAATTATTGTAGTATCCCATGCAGTTTAGTTAGGAGGGGGGCAGATGAAAGGGAATATCCTGCACGCTGGTGCCCCCTGCTGGTCATATAGCCATTGTCTATATGCAACTGAAGCCCTCTCCTACTAATTGGCTGACTTGCTCAGCCTTTGCTTGATTATCACTGCAGGCTAGGTGTATTATGTGTGCATTTCTCATTGGCTTATAAGCAGCCTGCAGGCTTTATAAAGCAGCAGAGAACTGTTTGGGAGTGAGGTTCTCCAATTGTGTGTTTGGTACTTCTCAAACAAATCGTCAGGACTGGCCAGCTGAAAGTGTAAGGTTACTTCAAGAGTGGAGCCGATTAATTATTCGCAATGAGGTGTTGTACCGCAGAGTGGCATTCCCACGTGACCCTGATATAACATGTAGCGAAAAAAGGTGTGCAGGTTGGCACTGCAGCAGGTGTACAATCTTGAGTGGGGAGCTGGCAGGACCACTATGCTTCAAACAGCATGGTTGCAATTGCGTGCTCTGTTATAGGAAATAGTAATGCTGTACAACAAGAGGAGAGAGAGGAGAGGAGACCGGCACTGCAATCGACTTATTTATTCCATGCTGTAAAAGGTGCATACAAAGAGTCACATACTCAGTGCAAAATAGTAAACATACCAGGTGGATGAAGCAATGTGGGTGACGGTGGGTGCTGGGCACTGTGGGCCTGACGGCCGTTTCGCGCAGACGTGCGCTTCAACGGAGGCTCTAGTGCGGGCTGGGTGCTGGCCGGGGATTAAATACATACCGGGGTCAGCATTCGGCGTGTCCACACCGATAGAAACCGCCCACTTCCTCCTGCAGTCTCCAATCCCCTGCTGGAATGCATCTGCACTCCAGCTGGGACTTCCTGGAGGGCGGCACTTCCCCTCTACGGTTGCCTGAGCAGTCCACACTTATTAGGTGGCTGCTGAATGCTATTGCATATACACGGCAATCCGAGAGCGGATGTGCGCCATCTTGTGGCCAATGTTGAGAAGGCAGTGCAAATAAGAAAATTGGATAAAACATGATCCAACATATGGTGATTAAGGGCAGGAATCTGCCTATGTGACACTGAACTCATACGTGAATAACATATTATAGCAGCTTAGTGACTAAAGTGTAATAATAACGTTATCAGGTGCACGTAAACAGTTAAATATATTGCAAACTGTGTACTCATTAATGGCGTGTCAAGTGGAGGTAGTGGCTAAAAGTAAGGACAGCGACAAGCTGCGCTTACTATGATAAAAAGTTGGGAGAGGTAGAATGAGAGAGGGAACTCCTGGACAGAGGGACAGTATAAATATTATTATAAATACTGGTACAGTGGCACTATGTAAAAAACACTGATATAACATGGCAGGTACTTCTGTCCCGAGCAAAGACCCTCTCTGTGGCTGAGAAGGTGCATAATGATTCAGGGCACTGGGGAGTTGAGAAAACCTACAGTTGGTTGCGCAGGTACTGTTATTGCGTGGGCTTAAGTACTATTGTAGAGAGAGTCTGTCAGCAATGCCATACTTGTGCAGCAGTGAAAGGAGGGGAGAGTGCAGTGCCTATCCAGACTTGGCGGACCTCTGAACCACTGGAAGTGTTGACAGTGGACTATCTCACTCTAGACATGTCTGAAGATGGCTTTAATCATGCCCTGGTTATGCCTGATCATTTCTCCAAATTTGCTGTGGTTGTCCCAACCCAGGATCAGACTGCTGGAACAGCCGCACTATCTATCTGGAAGCATTTCTGTTTGCCGTATGGGTGCCCCCAAAGAATTCATTCTGACCAGGGTGCCTGCTTTGAAGGCGACACGATTCGAGAGCTATGTAACTTGGCAGGAATAAAGAAGTCTCGTACCACCCCATACCACCCCCAGGGTAATGGAGCATGTGAGAGGTTTAACAGAACTATCATACAGATGCTACGAGGCTTGGAAAAGGAAAAGAAGATGGACCATGTACCTGGCAGAACTAGTCTGGAGTTACAATCATACCATCCATTCAGCAACCGGACGAACACCTTACCATGTGCTTTTTGGACGCACTCGGGGTGGTCCCCTTGACCTCTGGGCCTAACCCCCAAGTGACTCTCCTGGATATACACCCATCATGTGGATTCAAGAGCTGAAGCGCAGACTGAGAGAAGTACAAGAGTTTGTCAAAAGGAAGCAGTGGCAGGACATTGAGGGTGTTAGATCAGAGTCTGATAAATTGCGTCCAGGTGAACGAGTGCTTATTAGAAGAAAAGGAGCTCACCAATATGGGAAGCTGCCAACCCGGTGGGAGCCGGAGCCTTGGGTTGTTCTACGTCAGCCAATGAATGGAGTCCCTTTTTATGATGTCCTAAAAGAGGGTTCACAAGATAGGCCTAGGAGACTACATCGAAAACTGTTAAAGCGGTATACTGCCACTGGAAATCCAGATGTCCCTAGGGAGTTCCCAACGGTGGAAGAGCAACCTCCATCTCAACCAGTAAATCCTTTAGGGAATTTGTGGTATCTGCCAGTACCTTCTAACCCAGTGCCTCCTGTCGATGAAAATCTGGTGCCTTTCAACCAACAGGAGGATGATCCTGAACTGAACTCTGGTGAACTCTTACAACCCAGGGACATTCGCCGATCTCAAAGACCTAATTTGGGCAAGCCTCCTGCCCGTTATGCAGAGGAAGACTTTGTATGGACTCAAAGAGTTGATGCCTTGCTGGGGACAGCAAGATCAAGTGGGGTGGAGTGTAACAGGGTGACTCTGCCAGAGTATTTAGACTACCATGGGTCCACTCAAACAGGTCAGAGTAATGCTGCTTTAAGAGCAAAAGGCATCACCCCTTTAACATGCCCAGCCACAGGAAGCCCCTCCCAGGAATCTAAAAAGGGCTCTTCTGCCCTATACTCTGGGCTCAGTACAGCTCGGGTGGATGGAGTGAGAGGAGCAGAGGCAAGTTACTCACTACCCATCTTGGAGCAGTACCCAGTTTGGAAGCGTGCTGGCGGCTTCAGAGCGAAACAGCAAGCATTGGAGTGTAAGACCTCTGCTCTACCAGGCAAACCATCCAGAGAGAAGTTCAGAGCACTGTGGACACAGTGGGGTGGTGTGAGGCCTGGTCTTCTAGAAACTTCTGAGGCCTGATACAGTCTGCTGAGTGAGATGAGACCAGCCTGCAGAAGCTGAACTGCTCAGGAGGACTTTGATGCAGAAATCTTGGAAAGCGCAAGTACCAGAAACTGAATCCACTGAATTCTGTTACACCAGTTTACAGAACTGTCTATTGAAGTTATATGTGCATTTACCTTTGCTTACTACTGCCAGACATGCTGGGACTTGTTGTCCTACTGGACTGTGTTCTGTGATAACACAACCCTTTGCACAGTGCTTCATTTCAGTTGCATATATCTGATGTGTTGCAGTTATACGTTTGTGATTTCCACTGCTAAGAATCCTTACTAAAATAAGATTTGTTTAACTTTCAACTGCTTGTGATCCTTTGGTTCCACTACACACACCTGCTGTTACAGTGGGGTGAGTCAGAGCTGCTGCTCTGTAGCAGAGGAGTAGCTATGGGTGGGCAAGGGGGGAAAATGTCCCACTGTGAGGGCGCTCAGTGTGGCCATTGCACCCCTACGTGCACTTCTCTCCTTCCCTCTGCAGAAGCAATAACAGCAGCAGAATAAGGCTATCTAAAGGGGGCACCTCCCTTGTCCTCTCACTGCTGGATTATGAGGCTCCTAGCAAGCTATAAAAAGGGGGGAGAGGGGAGAGGGGGGAAGAGGTTGGAGGACAGGGCAAACTGTGGAGAAGAAGCACACTTAAGGTGGCCACTAATGATCCAATCTTACCATTTCTATGTAATATAAGGTAACTGCCGGAAGTATCCATTCAGTATATTCACTCATTTACCTTTATACTACATAGATTTGGTAAGATTGGATGAAAAAGATTGCATCATTAGTGGCTACCATTAGACATGTGTTGGACTTGCAGTGACAGGTAATGTGGAAGGTGTATAAATGAACTGTAAAACAGAGAAACTTAGAGCCCAATATAGTGTAGTATGTATTGGATCAGGGAGAATTAGTGTGGAGTAAGTATTATACTTACAAACATGGGTTACCGTTGAGGCAACCACTATATAGGCAGGTGGGGAGATTAGACCTGTCCCCACTCAGGATTAAGATGTCGCTTTCTGAAGAAGGAAAGGAGGGTTTGTCACCCTTCCAACCACCAAGGGTGGATATCTTGACAAGTAGATGTACAGAGGCGCCAAAAGGATAAAATATGCTAAAATGTTTAAAATATTCGGGTGGTGGCGGTGGACCGGCCACTCAGAAATAGACTCGATGCTGTCGCTTAAGATAAAGACAATTTATTCACATACTCCATGAACAGAACCGCAACGCGTTTCACGGGTATATTCCCGCTTCCTCAGGCAATAAACAGATAGGAGTACACAGTACAGTCTCAAGGTCACGAATAGCGAGCTATTTGCACTGGAATTCACTGGATCAATTGCGATGTGTCTACTTGCTTATCCGTACATTTAAAGGGTACCCAAAGCATAAATAATTTAAAAATCACATACTTACTTAAGATGACAGAAGCCTCTGGATCATAATGAGGCTTTGCTCACTGTCCTCTGGTCCCCTGTCGCATAGCAGCAACCATCTAAAGATTACCGACTTGGGCTTGTTGGGAATCTGATCTAGGCCAAGCTCCTCTTCCAGCACGAGTGCGGCCATACTGCGCCTGTACAAGCACGGCTGCACTCATGTTGGAAGTGGAGTGCGGCACGAATCAGCTGGAGGGTCTGGTAGTGGCAACGGGGGACCAAATGGACAGCGAGGGAAGCCTCATTAGGATCCAGAGTTTCCTAGCTCCTTAGGTAAAATTACATTTAGAATTGCTTTTTAATATACGTTTTGGTCTCTTTAAGCCCTTTATACATTCCAGGTGGTTCTGGGATGCCCTGACCTGTCTGGATATTCCTTAGTATGTGTTCCTGAATTTGTGCATCGGCTTGATTCTCTTTAAGATGGACTGAGGTGAGGTGGAAAGATGTCGTGGGATTTTGGGGAAGGGAATCATAGATGCAGTGTCCTCCAGAAAAGAACTGCTAAATTGCACACTGAGCCCAACCTACATACCCCATGTATTTCCATAATTTTTGCATATGGCAATGAGTGCTTCTACATCTGAAAAGGCACCATAAATGATGAATATTATATACAATAATAATCCTATAATATATATATTTATTTATTTATTGTATTTATAAAGCGCAGTATGTATATATATATATATATATATATATATATATATATATATATATATATATATATATATATATATATGTGTGTATATATATATATATATATATATATACTGTATATGTATATATATATATATATATATATATATATATATATATATATATATATATATATATATATATATATTTATATACACAAGATTTGACATCCACGCTACATATTTTGCCTTGCTGAGTTCATCAAGATTTTGCCAAACTACATTCATCCTACATGTTTTGCGACGGCATGGGTGTTGTAATTAGCTGATACTGGGACAGTAGTTTATTTCATAAACTACAGAAATACCTCTTCTCAGTTCCCAAACATTGTTGTTAAAGAGGAGCTGTTAGGTATAAGGTCTCAGAGAAAATAAACACATATATCAGTAGCTAAGATTGGCTGTACTTACATTACATATGCATTTCACTGTCCACGTTTGGATTTCACAGAATTTGTATATAGTATATGCAGAGATAGATGCTCCTGACAGCTCATGGCAGGCTCCATGTTTTTCTGTCAAATGTGTCGTCATGTCCTGCCTGCTTCCTGATCACAGATAAGCTCCTACTTGAACAACACAGTGTGCAGTGAATATTAATGAGCCATGTGGCTAGGAACAATAGCTGACTCCTGCAGAGTACTCTGCCCCGAGATTTATCAGTGCTACACGCTGGACTGATTACAAGCTTCTGTAACGTCTCATTAGCAGCCGAGGGGAGGGCCCCAGAATGCTTTGCAGTTTAGTATGCGGCTTGCGTCCTTATGGGTCTATAACAGACTTCCTGATAAGCACACATCAAAGGTAACTGAGATTTTTATCTTCACTAATGGCTTTTGGGCTTCCTTCTAAACTGTTTAACACAGGAGAATAGAGGTTTAAATTAGCTTCTGCAGCCTGACAGTTACTCTTTAACAAAAGTGGTGATGTGTAACATGGTGGCAAATATGCCCCTTCCCATTGATTTTGAAATGTGTAGCTGGCGTTAACCAGTTAATGAATCCAGTACAGTATATCAACGCCCTTTGAGACTTCATCTTAGCTCCAGAGGCGTAGATAAACGTACTCCATTGCTTTCTGTTTTCATCTACAGTACATTTTTCTCAGCATCCCAGTTTTTGGGGAAATGGTGTTGTATGCACTATTATTTGTGGTAGATATTATGAAATATGTTTTTTTTCTTTAATTGCCATGGCTAAGAGCAGCCTGTTGTAGTGAAAAAAAAACTGCTGTGCCTGAAAATAAATGACATCAAGCTATAAACTCTACAAATTCACCATTGAGTCACATAAAGTACGCAGTGCTGAGTCTGACCACAATGCTGGATAATTGTGCCAAGTGGAGCAGTTGTTGTTTTCCATAAGTTCTTGTCAGCCCCTGTTTGTCATTCGTGTAGCTCACAACAGGAAGCAGATGTAATGTCTGGAAGTCCAGCACAATAATATATATATCATAGCTTAATTGCAAAGCGTCTATTCCCACAACAGCCTGCAAGCCTCACATCCGCCACCTCCTGCATGAAACTAATATAAAAAGTGCTTTAGATACTTACTATGATTTAAGGTGGATGGGAAAATGCACACCAATTTAAATTCTGACTTAAAGTGGAGAACCAGCTGAACTTATTTTTCTTTCTGCATGGACAGGGATAACATTAGAGAGCTATCAGATATACTGTATTACAGTTTTATTTTCTCTGTTGAAGAGGTTTTTCTTTCTTTCTTTTTTTTCAGTTGCTTTCTGTTTTGTGTTACTGACTACTTAGGGGCTGTTCACACTTGTCATAGCACTTTCTGCATGCAATTTACCACATCCGCAAATTTTATTATTATTATTTATTGTATTTATAAAGCGCCAACATATTACGCAGCAATGCACAATAGATAAATGGGTTAACATACAGGTAGAACATACGGAAACTCACAACAAAACAAGATCATGCAAATGATTTGATAACAATACAGTGTCATAGGTCAAGATAGAGACTGTTCGAGTCTACAAGAGGGGTGATTGTCAGTAAGATTGCATAATCAAGCTGGATACATTAGG
Organism: Hyperolius riggenbachi; assembly: GCF_040937935.1. Lineage (NCBI taxonomy): Eukaryota > Metazoa > Chordata > Amphibia > Anura > Hyperoliidae > Hyperolius > Hyperolius riggenbachi. Next base: position 125,189,810 of record NC_090652.1, on the reverse strand, counting down.
GAGGAGGGCCCTGCCAGAGGCTTACAATCTAAAGGGTGGGGTGGAGACAATAGGTGCGTCTTTTGAGAGGGGGTCTAACAGAACATATTATGGTGCTGGTGTAGGGGGGGTATGCGAGCGTGAAGAGGTGAGTCTTGAGAGCTTGTTTGAAGGTATTAAAGGTGGGGGCGAGTCTGACGGCTGGTGGGAGAGAGTTCCAGAGAGTAGGGGCAGCCCTGGTGAAGTCCTGCAATCGTGCGTGTGACTGAGTTATGCGAGGTGCGACTAGGCGCAGGTCATTGGAGGATCGGAGGGGGCGGGCTGGTATGTGCCTGTGGACCAGATCAGAGAAATTTGTGTTTGCAATTTTCGGGGTATTTTTAGTAAGATATTTTGTGCCAGCTTTTTGCAATTTTTGTATGCAAAATTTCATTTAGCAATTTTTAAGTGAGCATAAATGACATTAATTTACATGAAAATATATCCAATTAACTTCAAAATTGACTGTGATTTTTGTGCAAAATACAGTTATTCTGTGTTTGGGTTAACGTGCACTGAAATACAAATTGTACATCACACATGAAAATAAGCCGCCTTGCGATACAAATTTAAAATGCAGAATTCCGAACGCAAAAATTGCATACAAAGACACAAATAACGGGATGCCATTGAAATACATTACATGTTCAGCGATTGCGGTTTCGTAACATCACAAAACGCCTTCTAATAGTTGTGAACACGGCATTGAGCTATGTACACACATCAGTTTTGCCTTCTGCAAATCATCAATAACACATTGGTCCTTATTTAATTCATTTTTTTAACTCCTAAGTTTTCATCTGCTGTTTAAAATAATTTTCCAGCACTCGAGAGGCCCCTTGCACACTGGCTCCTTTCACATGATACACCCAAATGGCTGGGTCATACTTCTGAAACTTGCGGTTGCTACACTTGACTACGGAGCCTCTGAGCACATGCACAGAGCACCCAACAGGCACCCGCAACTTGCATACTATGCCAAAATCAGCACACCAGGAAGTCACACATCTATTATAATTTAGATAACATGTACAAAACATGCCTGCAACTGCACAAAGAGAGGATCCTGTTCTCATTCAAAGGGAACCAGAGACGCCAGGAAAAAGATTTTATACATACCTGGGGCTTCCTCCAGCCCCATACGCACGGATCGCTCCCACGCCGCAGTCCTCCGCTTCCTGTAGCAGCCAGTTCTGGGTCCCGCAGTTTCCGTCAGTCGGCCAGTCGGCGTCAGCACGCGGCCAATTGTCCGCATCACCGGGGCTCGGGCTCCCAGCATACCAGTACGCGTGTGGCTGCATACTGCGTAGCCGCACACGTAAGGGTATGCAGGGAGCCCCTGTGATGCGGACAATTGGCCGCGTCTGCCGGAAGTGATGGGACACGGTACCGGCCGATCCAGGAAGCGGAGAATGGCGGCGTGGGAGCGATCCAGGCTTATGGGGCTGGAAGAAGCCCCAGGTATGCATGAAATCTTTATTTCATTTTCTAAGTCCGGCGTCTCTGGTTCCCTTTAAATGCTGGGAACACAGGACTTCAACCAGGAGAAGCATGAACCTGATTGGTTCTGCAAAAAAAAAAAAGAGTGGAGGTAAGGAAAAATAAAACAAATGAATTAACTCCTTTCTGGTGGCAAGGACAAAAGAAGGAATACTGGATAAGGGTAGTGGCTCTTTTATACTTCACCTGTCCTATCTAGCAGTTGTAGGCGGAAAACTGTCCATCTGTATGCGGCCATGGAGACACCAGGAGAAAGGGAAATGAAGAATGCCTATCCTGCCCGACCAGCATGTGTGTAAAGTCGTCATTTGCACATTGGCCTTTATTCAACTTCTTTTCCTAGGAGATAATTTTTCATCTTGTTTAAAAAAACCTTTTAGCACTCGTTGAACCTTTTAGCACACCATTGAAAAAGTACCAACAAGTATGTGAAAAAAGAAGTTTTAAAATTATTCTTCACATTTTCTTTCATGCTGGTGGCTTAAAAGCCATTTGATTCATAAAACGTGAAAATATCACCTAGGAGAAAATGTAGGAGAAAAGTAAATTAGATCATCCCATTGTCTTTTGAATTGATCATACAATATTGTAAATAGTTCCTGTATATTGCACAAAAAAAGAATTTCTGTACAAGAGGAAGAGGAGGTATAACTTCTGTTAGACCTTTTTTTGTGTCTGTGTCACCATTAACATTTTGTCTTACTTCTGTCCTAGCAAAGCTGATGAATTTTACCTAAATATGCTTAAAATAGCTTGTAGGTTTGACCAGGAATTCTTTATTCCTGGCTTCACACACATACACCCAAATCTCCTGAAGTTCCACTGATGATGGGAAGTCATGCTTGGGCTTCAAGTGAGGATTCTGGTGTCTTCTGGAGGACGTCGCTGTGTCAACAAAGTGGTCCTCCAACTCACAGTGTCTACCGCTGGGGGGTGTGTCACACGGAAGCAGGAACATTTGGCGGTAGAGGCACCACGGAAGTTTGAACGCAACCATAAGCATCCATACAAACATCAGCTATCACAGGAAATTTGTGTGTCAGAGGCACCTGATAGAATAGCGACTGCTATGCAAACTGGGTTAAAAATAATGGGTGCCATTTGTGCATGTACGTGACATGCCAGTATTTAAAAATATGTATTGCAAAGCGTCATGCGTTACCCCGGCGCACGTGTGCCTGAAGTCATGCGTGACCCCGGCGCACATGCACCGCTTGTCACACAGAAGGGGGCACTGTAACTAGGAAGAGGACGCCGTTACCATGGAGGATGCCGGCGAGGCAGCAGATGACCACAGCTGGGACCCTCGGATGACCCTTGGAAGGCGGCAGTCAGGCGGAGGAGGACAGGATCGCGGCAGCAGGAACCGGTAAGTATGTTTTGGGGCCCAAATACCGTACCTTTAGAATATAAGACGCACCCACTTTTTCCCCTAGTTTTGGGAAGAAAAAGTGCGTCCTATATTCCGGAAAAATACGGTATATGGAAGCCTTTTGCATTAAAAGAGCTTGAAGTTTTGCATTATACATGTGAGTGTGCTGATCTTTCTGCAATACAGATAATTGAGTCGAGTGCCACCTAGTGCTCTGGTGGCTAGATTGTTGCACCTCAACTACGATCAGGGGAGTGTGGCTGGGTATTTCTACTTTGCAGTATTTTAAAAATAGTGTCAATGCATTGTAAAAACCAATTAGTAAATACTGTATATTCTGGTGTATAAGACTACTTTTTAACCCCTTGAAAATGTTCTGGAAAGTCAGGGGCCGTCTTATACGCCGGGTGTCATTGATGCCGGGTGATAAACCCTATACAGTTACTGACTCTCAGATTGCGCTGCTGAGGACTGTAGTGAAGCGGCGCAGGCTCACATGTGCGAGATCTGAGATGCACGAAGGAGGTAAATAGGATACAAGGGTGGGCCAGAAGGGTGAAAGAGGCATGTTTTATGGGCACAGTGTGTTGTATTCTTCCATATCGCTCTGATAAACAGGTAGACAAAGAGAGCTGACCAATCACTTAGGGAGTGGGAGGGTTGACCAATCCAGCCAGTCAATCACCTATATACTGTTATATATTGGGTACCACTACAGTACAGCAACAGTATCTGTTCATACATAGCACCGGTATATGTTTTTTTGTTTTTGTTTTTTGGTGTGCGTTGGAAGAGGGGTAGTCTTATACGGCGAGTATATCCCAAACTCTATATTTTAACTGGAAAAGTTGAGGGGTCATCCCAGTCAACTTATACGCCGGAATATACAAAAACAAAACTTTTTTTTAAATAAATATATAATAAAAGCATACAAACCTGCCGTCAAGATAGCAAATCAGTTAAAACAATTTAAAGATAAAAGCATTTAAGTGTCTGACATCGGAAATAACTCATATTTAGCAATATTTCTAGGGATTGTTTTTAAATGGTAGACAACTAAATGCATTAATCTATGGAAAATTGGAAATAGATATACTCCAACTTTTTTACGGACAGTGTAATTAACCTACATTATGCAGAACGCCCACAAGTTTGATATTCTGAAAATTGTCAAAATAAGGGGATTCTATTTAAGCTTGTTTCTGAGCAATTCTTTGTATAATACTTGTGACAAAATTTTGTAGGACTATTTTAAGATTTAGTTTGCCATGTTTTTCCCATAGGAATCAGCAAAGATGAAATCAACTATTTTAAAATGTGGTTGTAACAGTTGCTGCTGCTGCATATAAATTAAGTGTATTGATTCACTAGCATATGTAAGTACGGTACTATTAAAAGGGGATTTTTTTTTGTGTGTATTTCATCACTCATGTTCTTTAAAGAGAATCTGTATTGTTGAAATCGCGCAAAAGTAAACATACCAGTGCGTTAGGGGACATCTCCTATTCCCCTCTGTCACAATTTCGCCGCTCCCCGCCTCATTAAAAGTAGTCAAAAACAGTTTTAAAAAGTTTGATTATAAACAAACAAATGGCCACCAAAACAGGAAGTAGGTGGATGTACAGTATGTCCACACATAGAAAATACATCCATACTCAAGCAGGCTGTATACAGCTTTCCTTTTGAATCTCAAGAGATCATTTGTGTGTTTCTTTCCCCCTGCAGCTCTCAGCCACTGAAGAGTGACATGCTGAGTGTTTCTTCCTGCAGACAGCTCTGCAAGTGTCTGTAATTCCTCAGCATGTGACTCCTTTCACAACAGAGGATTTATCCAGCTTGTAAAAGATAAGAGAGCAGAGAAAAGCTGACTAATGTAAATAACACACACACACACACACACACAAGGGAGTGTGCATAGAGGGGCCTGAAGGGGGGCGTGCATAGCAGATGAACACTGAAGAGTTGGCAGCCTTCCAGACACAGGGCGACAAGTCTGACAGGGGAAAGATAAGCTGATTTATTACAGAGATGGTGATAGTAGAAAGTCCTGCAGTAAGCCAGAGCACATTAGAATAGGTTTAGGAACTTGTAGGATGGTAGAAAACAGGATGAAATTTTACAGAGTCTCTTTAATAGTTAAAATGAGAAAGTTATTGGAAGTTGAACTTAACCCTTTCTAATCTAATTTGCAGATCACCCACGTCCCTCCAGCACTTATTTATATTTCCGTTGTGCTGGGGGGATGCGGGTGATCTTCCTGTGCTGCTACAGGAGTGGGAGTTTGCCTCCTCGCACTAGTGCAGTGGGGCTGGGCTAACACCAGCTCATGCCCAGTATCTCTTTGCAATGCATGTGCAGTGGTTTAGTGCATAATTAATTGGTGCTGGTCACAGTGTCAGACTTATTCCGACATTTTGAGAGGCCTGACGCCGTGCCAAGCTAGATCCAGTGGCGGCGCAGGCATTGGGGAGCTTGCATGCACCAGCATAATAAATACATTATGTGCACAAACGCGCAGTATAAGGGCTTACACTATGTCGGATTATATCAACTGATACACTTCCAGCCATATTTGTTGGACTACGTCTGACATCTGGAGCAGGCATGGTCGGAAAATTCCGCGGAATTATTAATTCCGTGATTCCGGTCGGAATTAATAATTCCGATTTTGTTAATCGGAATGGAATTTCTCAAACGGAATTTGATTGCATTGATCATAATGGTAGTATGGTTTATGCTAGGATAGCTTTACCATGTAGTGTGGTTCATGGTCTAGAGGTTAAGACAGATACCTACTACAGACTGCATCATGGGTTCAAATCCCAGCTATGGTATATAAGCATGCTTTTCAAAAAGTACCGATCCTTAATCATACTACTTTTTCTATTGCATTGATCATAATGGTAGTATGGTTTATGCTAGGATAGCTTTACCATGTAGTGTGGTTCATGGTCTAGAGGTTAAGACAGATACCTACTACACACTGCATCCTGGGTTCAAATCCCAGCTATGGTATATAAGCTGTTTTGAAAATCTGCAATTCCCTACTGGATGATATAAGTGGATGGAGGAGGAAGAGAGAGAGAGAGAGAGAGAGAGAGAGGAGAGAGAGAGAGAGAGAGAGAGAGAGAGAGAGAGAGAGAGAGAGAGAGAGAGAGAGAGAGAGAGAGAGAGAGAGCGAGAGAGAGAGAGAGAGAGAGAGAGAGAGAGAGAGAGAGAGAGAGAGAGAGAGAGAGAGAGAGAGAGAGAGAGGCTATTCGACCATGCCTGATCTGGAGCTGCAGAGAGAAATCCACTGTTGGACAAAGATGAGTGCAAATTGTCTTCCAGCACTCTCTGATAACATGCTGCATCATCTTGCCATCAACTCTGTCCTTGTGCTGCTGTTTCTCTCCTCCCCCCAAAAAACATCAGAGATCCACCTCCATGCTTTGCAGTAGGGATTTTGTACTTTCAACATAGGCCTTGTGGACTCTTCCCCAAACATAAGATCTATAATTGTGACCATAAAGTTCAATTTTGGTCTCATCACCAGGGGCTTAACTAGAAGTCTCTGGGCCCCTCTGCAAGAATTTGGATGCCCCCCTGGGTGCCCGCTCAGGGACGTTTTGGGGGTCAGGAGGGGTCGCAGCATGAGGGGAGAGCATTGCACATTGGCGGGATGGGGGGACAGTCCTGTTTAAACAGGAAGTAATGTGAAGCACTTACAGATCGGAACCTACGGTGGTGGATGGAGGTATGTGTCTGCCGCTGCCACTGTGATTGATGCAGGAGGGGAGTGCACTGAGGGGAGAGCCTGAGGTGAGGGAGGGGGGGACTGTCCCCCCTGCCTGCCGATGTGCAATGCTCTCCCCTCATGCTGCGATCCCTCCTGCCCCCCAAAAAGGCCCTCAGCGGCCCCCCCCCGCAGGTGCAGGGGCTGCATCCCCTATTGTTACGCCCCTGCTCATCACTCCAAATAACTTTTACAGAAGTTCTGATGCTTGTCTAGGTTCGGTTTGCAAATGTTCAGCAGACTATTTTGACATACTGGTGCATTAATAGTTTTCTTCTGGCAACATTAGCAACTATTACCAACATTGTACTTCAACTAAACCTAATTGTACTCTCACACTGAACCTTCCCTCTACCTATCCCTAACCCTTATTCCCTCCTGGTGCTGCCTGACCCTAAGACCCCCCTGGTGGTTCCTAAACCTTAAAACTCCCCTAGTAGTGCCTAACCCTAAAACTCCCATATGATTTATCAAATTATTTTTTAGATCAATATATTTAGTTATTTGAGGAGTATTTAAAATTTCCAGAGAATATCGTTTTAGTTATGAAACTTTACGTAGATAGAAATGATAACTATGGTAAGTATGTTTGTAAATGTTATTATATGGCAAGTATGTTTGTAAACATTAATATTCCCTGTGCCCCGATTATAAACGTTTTTATTCACCGAGCGCCAATTATAAACCTTATTATTCAACGGACGCCCAAATTTCCCCATGGGCACCCGTCAGCTGATATTCAACATGAGAGTCAATAGTTGGCCTCTTTTTGTGCACTTGCCTCGTGTCCAAATTTCCTGCTTCCAAAAATAACACCCCACAGTTCCTTGTGTATACTAAAGTTAAATATTTTCTTCTTCATAATAGGCAGTTCCCGCATGTAGTATTATTATTGTATTTTTGGGAGAAAAGCAATTCTTCTATTGATGTCCAGCAATTTGTGAAACGCAATAAGTGCATAATGCCTGGCTGCCCAGTAGCCGTATGATTAATACTGCTGCCTCAAACACACATGGAAAGGTCACAAAATGTAAGCAGCTTTAAAAGCATAAACATTTATTTACATGACCAACCTTATTGCCTCACATTTTAGGAGCGTGAAGGTCAGAAAGTTTTGTTTTTGAAGTGTGATTAATACAAATGAAAATATAATTGTTATCTAGTAGCAGTCGAGTGAGTTAAAGGCCAGCTATGCTTAGAAGCTGTGTCCAGAATCAGGACTCTTTTATACAGGATCTTTACATTGCAAAAAGTAAAGTTTGCAGACATTATGAATACTTTAGTAGAAGAATGGTAATAATGAGAATACAGAAAGTTTATTCACTACTGTAGTAGCAGTGAGAACAGTTTAAAAATAAGTTGATCTCGTGTTATAGATCTTAGATGGTGGCAGAATTTTTTTTTTCCGGGGCCTTGTGCCTTTTGCTTTGTGGTCTGGCTAATTGTTGACTCCTTCAAGGACTTCTTTCAACTACTAAGAAAACAATTTTTTTGCCCACTGCCAGTGTTGAAATAAGAGTTTTTTTTGTAAAAAGACTAACGCACGACTAATACTTTTTCCTAAACTGACACCACTAGAGGCTCATACTAACCTTTTATCTGTATGGAATTTCTTTAAAAAAAATGTTTCAGATGCTCCTGCTGTCATGTACAAGCATAGGTATGTATAAAGTATTGATGACATATAGGGCACAGTATGCACTGCTAACATATGATGTTGCTGTTTGAAGTTTTTGAAATGATTCATAGTGATTTGCTAATAGGGTGTCCACAAAGCTGTACATTGAGGGATCGGCTTCTTTCTCATGCCAGGAAATATAATTATAATTTCCTGTGCTCATTAATAAACATTAGAACATAGGTACTATATATATACTATTTATTAAATTGTTAAAATTAGATTGAAGTGAACCTCCAGACTAAAAATCTACTCAGCAGCACTGAAAGTGTTACTGAAAGTAACTGTTTCACAGGATCAGAACTTTGGTTTTCTGACCCAAGCCTCATTTTTAGCTGCACAGAAGCTAAGTTCTGCCCCATCAAAGAAATCTGCTCGGGCATTTTTCCCCTGATGCTGTGCAAAGCATGATGGGATTTCTGATTTTGTTGTTCTCATTGCCTAGCAGCTGGGAGGGGTGATCAGTACACAGGACAGTTGGAACTGTGTCTCATGCTCCCTATCACCTCCTTTCAACCAAAATGATAGCTGCCCCATGAAATCACAAACATTTGCCTGTTCTTTTAAAACAGGGTGGGTAAGAGATTATATTACCTATCTATTTTAATTAAAATAACTACTGTAACTTAATGACAGTATTGCTATACAGTTTGTTTAGGCTGAAGTTCCTCTGTAACAAAATAAATGTATGAATAAATTTAATAGAACAAGGCTGTCTGCAACACATGAAATTAACAAAAAATGCCTTACTTCACGATGTAACATGATTCACAAAACTATAAAAATATACATCATGCATAAAAAGAGACAAGCATCCATGCCACCATTTATGCATATCTACTTTTTTTTTCTTTTTTAAAAGAAAACTCAGTAACAAGATAGTATGTAAACAGAAAGAAAGACAAACAGCTGACAAATGGTGCCCAAAAAGAGTTCAACAATCAAAATATGTATCACACAATTGAATAATCTGCAAATGGCTGCAGTGTAAAAAATAAATTGGGGATGGAGGAGGGGAAAGGATTAATAAACCAACTAATGGAACCTCAGCATGTCACATCAAGAGATATCAGAATCAGTTTTATTCACCAAGCACGAATGGGTTGAATTGGTTTTGGCGCATACGGGGACATACAGGCTTAAAAGTAGGAGGCCTTCTCTGCTGATTTGATGACCCTCTGGAGTCTGTATCTGTTTGTTGAAGGACCAGGATGGATGAACAGAGGACAGATTCAATATCGTCAAGTAGAAGGACCTTAAAAGTTTCTGAGCCATACAAAACATATTTAGTTGGCAAAGAAAGAATAATCTCTGCTGAGCTTTCTTCTGGGTAGAGAGAGTGTTGGCATTCCATCTCAGGTTGTGGGTGATGATTGTGCTCAGAAGGTCGACACTGGATACTCTTTCAACTTCAGTGCCGTCGATGTTGATCAGAGGAGCATTGGGGGCATGTTTCCTGAAGTCGATGATCATCTCACGGGTTTTGTCTGTGTTGAGGACCAGCTCTGTTCTCTTTAAACCATTTGCATATTCTATCAACCTCCTGATGGTAGCCCAGTTTATTTATTTTTTTACAAAGCCAACAATGTCGTCCACAAATTTGATGACTTTGACAGAGTTTGCAGTGGATGTACAGCTCTTTGTGTAGAGGTAGAACAGGATCGGTAACAACATGCAGCCTTGTTGGGCTCCATGGTTGGTGAACCTTGGATGACAGTAGATATTGGCAAGCTTGACAACTTGGGACCTGTTGGTGAGGAAGTCTGTGATCCACAGGTGGAGAGTGGGATGGACATCAAGTTCTGTGAGATTATCATGTAGTATGCGGTGACAGATGGTATTGAAAGATGACCTAAATTCCAGAAAGAGGATTCTAGTGTGAATCTGATCTATTCAGGTAGTCAGTGATGAGCTGCAAGCAGACATTGATGACTTCGTCAGTGGACCTGTTTGCTGTATTAGCAAACTGGAACATGTCCAGGAGGCCCAATGTGCTTACGAAGGAACAGGACCAATCTTTTAAAGGTGTTCATGACGACGGATGTAAGGGCCATGGGCCTGAAGTTGTTGAGGTCAGAGATTTATTGCTTTTTAGAGAAAGAGATGATGGTGAAGCATGTGGGAACCTTGCCTTCACACAGAGACTTGGTGTGGATGGAGGTGAAGATGGAAGCCAGTTGCTGTAAGCAGGTATTCATGCAGGCTGGTGACATGCTGTCCTGGCTTTCCTAGTGTTCAGCAGAGATAGGTGGCGCTGAACATCAGCTTCGCTCATATATGAGGATACATTCACTATTGGACAGTAACATTTGTCTTTTTTTACGGGATGCTACGCAAAGCCGTAAACTATGTCAGCTGACTTAGCACTGTGCACCTTTGTGGTAATGTAAGGCACACTTGATACCACAATATAGGTTGACTGCCCAGCTTCTGCTGAAGGGAGCATTTTAAGAAGGCAACATTTTTTTCATCATCACTTCTTAGTAAGAAAGCTTTTCAGTCTTTTTTGATGCCTTATACTCTTGTAGTGGTTCTGGATCACCATGAGCTCTCTGGGTACTCTGTAGTATATGTAATGTGAGATAAAGTATCATTTATGAATACATAAAGCTCATACTGCAATTTGGCAACTGCTTTGCTATTTTATATATGGTACAAGGGATATCTTTATATAGTTTTGTGAATCATATTATACTCAACTCAGCGACATAGACAGAGTAAAGTAAATAATCAATACTTACCTGGGGCATTCTCCAGCCCCATGAACTCTATTGCCTTCCTCGCCATCCTCCCCATTGATACTCCTCTGTAATAGCCCCCGGTAATAGGGCTTCAGTCACGTGGGGTTGGGATACTCTGCACATGTGTGGCCCAGCTGTGCCACCAACACTCTCCTATCACCCACAGTGTTCTGGGCCTGCACAGTGTCAGGAACCGGCCCTCGGCATGCCTGCAGATACGGTTCCTGATTGGGGGTTAGATTAGATCGAGAGGAGAGCAGCCTTATTCAAGCTAACACAAGGCTATCACCCCTCAAAAACACTTCTTACTACTAGCTGCTGCTAGACACTTCAACAATTCCCACTCTGCTGTTGAGTGGTCTGCACGCAGTCCGCGTTTTCGTATTTGGGTCAGCTTTGCGCTTAGGGCCAAATACGGGAACACCACACACACAATACAATCACACAGTAGCAAGGCACAAACCCAGCGGTACAATCAGGCACTGAACTTGTAATGCAAATTACACTGCAATCTCTCCAGACTATGAGTTTTTGCTAGTACAGCAGAAGTCAAACTTATTCAATACATATTTAATATTCCAGAAAAAAGTGGAACAGTGCAGACGACAATATATACAAAAGATTTACAAAAACAAAGTAAAAATTACAAAGTACAAGAAACAAAGATACACACAAGGATATTTGCTTACCAAACTAAACGGGAATCAAGATAGAGGAACCTTGAACTTGCTTTTGTGGATGGACACAGTTCTGAATGGATCAGGGGTCCACCTAGCTCAGCTACCGTCAGGAGCGGACTGATTTTTGGTATCTGCCCCTGCCTTTTATGCTGGGAGATATGCCTTGAGGCTGCAAGCCCATTTGGAAGGGAGGGGGGGGACTAGTTTTAATTAAATTTCCAGACATTTCCCATCTCCCCATAGATCTAATTTTCACAAGTAAAATTGTATTTTAACACACACATCAAAAGACTTCTGAGTAAGGGCTTCCTGGCTGGCCTAGAGTTCTTTAACATTTCAGCAGGCTGTCGTATGTAAATTCCTGGCCCCCATCCTGGTTTGTTCTGCATTAACCCTCTGGGGGATAATCCCGAGCTGAGCTCGGGGTAAGCCGCCACAGAGGATTTCTCAGGCCCTGGTGGGCCGATTTGCATAATTTTTTTTGTTGCACGCAGCTAGCACTTTGCAGGCTGCGTGTATATACCGATCGCCGCTGCTCCGCGCTGATTCGCCGCTACCTGCCGTGCCGCGCCGCTCCCCCCCCAAGACCCCATGCGCAGCCTGGCCAATCAGTGCCAGGCAGCGCTGAGAGGTGGATCGGGACTCCCTCTGACGTCACAACGTCGTTGACGTCGATGACATCATCCCGATCGTCGGCATGGCGACGGGGGAAGCCAAACAGGAAATCCCGTTCTGAACGGGATTTCCTGTTTGCTTTGATTGCCGGAGGCGATCGGAGGGGGTGGGGGGATGCCGCTGCACAGCGGCTATCATGTAGTGAGCCCTGGGCTCGCTACATGATTTAAAAAATAATTTTTTTTTTAAAATAGTGCTGCGCCACCTCCTGGGCGATATAATTGTATCCCCCAGGAGGTTAAAGCACACTGCAGCCAGTCCAGGTGTGAATTCTGAACAATAGCTGCCTAATCTAATTACCCGTTTCCTTGTTATAGGCACTGTAGACTTCCCTACTACAAGTTACAGGTGACAATCGCTCCAAAGCAAAATACACATATGAGACAGTATTTCATAGCAGACCAAAGGTAAGGACATAGCTGGCTATTGGCCTAATTAGCCATTTCCTTGCTGGAGGCTAGCACACCAATTTAGCATTTCCTGCTCCTACTATTCACAAGAGTTCATGTAACAATGTGTAGCGAAGAAACAGATTTCTGATTATGTGGTGATCTGCAGTATCACCAATAATACAGATATAGAAGCACTAGCGTATGAAAAGTAACAACTTTAATAACACAGGGTGTAATGATTGGTGCAAACAGTAAGTTGCTGATAGGAGATCAGCAGTAACCTCACCAGTGGCGAGGGCCCACTGGTGAGAACGAGAGTAGTCAGACTGATCAGGTAGGCAACAGACGGGCAGACAAAGTACAAAATCGGCAGGCAGATACAGAGTGAAGTTCAGGCAATAGGTCAGCAACGAGATCAGAGAAGCAAAGGTACAGAATCGAATGGCAGAAATCTAGGTCGGTATCCAGGCAGAGGGTCGGCAACAGATCAGATTGGTAAGGTACAGAATCAGGAAGCAGAGAGAGTAATCAGAAGTCACAGGCAAGGAGTCATACACAGAATAATCAATACAATGAAATCGTAATCCTAGTCTAAGTGTGTAATCCCCGGGTTCCTGCCGGATCAATGCACACAAGGATCTATCTAGGTCTGAGCGCTAACGCAGAGCATTCGCAACAGCAGACAGCGAGCTACTGACAGCTCGCTGTCTTTATGCTAGGCAGGGAATCCCCAGGGTCCGCCCCGACCAATAGAACCAATCAGCGCTGCGGTGCGCTAATCGTGAGATCAGCCGACCCGCAAGTCAGCTGACGCGTCTCCATGACGCGTAAAGGTCCCGCCGTCCTACTAGATTGAGTGGCGGGGATAGCGGCAGTCCCGCTGCTTCCCGCTACCCCGCCGCTCGTTACAGTTCACCTTTAGATGCAAATGTACTATTTCCAGGTGACAACTACAGTATGTCATAGCCCTACACATGTGAGGAAGACAAACAAGATGGAGGCTACCTTAGATACTAATCAAAAACAGCCACCATGTTATGCATATTATTGTACATGTCATCATCACCACATATACCATCACACACAGTACTATCTGCCCAATTGCAGAACACTCCTGGCGACGGGAGCGAGATGGGAGCATGCCCAGAGTGGCCTGGCTGCACATGCACAAAGTGGCCAACTGACCCAACTGGGGGCTATTACAGAGGAATGGAGCCACCGGGGAGGATGGCGAGGGAGGCAACAGAGTTCACGGGGGTTGGAAGAAGCCCCAGGTAAGTATTGATTCTTTATTTTACTCCATTTCAGGATGACTTTAAAGGAAACCTGAGATTGGGGGATATCAAAAATGTATACATACCGGGAGCTTCCTCCAGCCCCCTCTATCCAGATCTCTCCCACTCCGCCGTCCTTCACTGTCTGCAGCCTCTGCAAATTGCCCTAGAAATTCCTCCGGTCTGGGGCATACTGCACAGACACAGGCTGGCTGTGCACGCTTCCTTGTCACGCTCCCATGGCCGGGAGCATTCTGCATAGTGGTAGTACTGCACAGGCACAGCGATGAGGGAGCACGCACAACCAGACTGCGCCTGCACCGACTGGCCTCGGCTGGATGACTTACCGGGGACTGTTGCGGAGGACAGTGGCGTGGGAGAGATCTGGCTGTAGGAATCCCCAGGTATGTACAGTATACATTTTTGATATCCCCCATCTCAGGTACACTTGTATTTGCTTTTATTAATCCTATTTTATCCATTGAATAAACAATATACATATAATAAACATGGTTTAATATAAATTAATAAATGTAGTAAATTGTAGATATACTTGCTGGCAGATTACTAGTGTTTGTTGAGAGACACATTCATTTCCTTGCTGCTGTGTAGTATTAATTAAAATCAATTAAGATTGTTTTGACAGTTGTGCGCCACCTACACCTCTATCTTTCTCATCTTCCTCTCCCACAGCTGTACACATTTTTCCTTTTTTTTTTTTTTTTTTACTAAGGTTTACTAATTAGCACAATGTTCCCGAGCCATATGTTGGGCATCCTATGATATTTTGCTGCATTAGGCTGTGGTAGCTGCTCTCCAGAGACTACAACAATAATTTTTATACTTATTGTCTTTAATGGTGTTAAGATTTTGAACGTATCAAGTTCTGAACAATTTGCCCTGTTTTGCATATTTGTGCAGCATTAATTATCTCATGTGGAATCTCTGTATTCTATACAACCAGGAAGCCCCCAATTCTCAAAAGAATTGTTTTCTGCTCTGAAGCACCGCCCACACTAAGGCACCACCCACAACTCCACCACCCACACTAAGCCTTTGTCCACAGGTGTGTCCATGCATACTTAAAGGACCACTCCACCAAAAAAAAAAACGCAAGCAGATAAAATTTGACAAAACTGAAAGGTTTTGGACTAGTCCATCTTCTCATGTGGGATTCTCATGGTTTTCTTTGATTTCAAAAGCATTTCCTGATGCAACACCCACTGTAAACATAGCCTCGCTCTTTACTTCATCCCCATCTCCTCCACTTCCTTCTGCCTATCCTTTTGTCATATAGTTTACAAAGAAAATCAACAACAGTCCTTCAACTAAGCAAAGGCTATACTTTCTACTTTACAAACTACACCCCACTACCTTCACCTTACATTGCAAGCAGAGGCATGGGGCAATTACTGGTGTACAGAGTACACAGTACACAGGCTGCTATGGGGGAGAAGGATATTGGTGGATGGAGGCGCCAAAAATAATAAAATAATAAAAAACAGTGTAAAAAGTAGAGGTACGGTTGGCTTACCTTTCCTGAAGATCTCAAAATAGCCAATATGATTCTTTCAAAAATCAATTGCACACAGTAGGGTCAGACAACACGTTTCACAGGTATTTTTCACTTCCTCATGTGCCAAAAGTGATAGAGTAGTCAGACTTGGTTGCCTCAATCCACCCTCGTATTACCTTGGTCCACACTCCTTCAATATGGGGGAGACATGGGGGTTTACAGCAAAATCAGTAGTGCATAATAATTGCCTTATTGATCGGGAAACAGTTTGGGGCTGATTTAATGCACTGATGTTACAAGTACACCTACCCTGTAAGACAATAATAAGGCAGATAAAGCCATGAAACGTATTATTTTGATCAGTCTCTAGCGCGCATCTGTAATCTCCTAATCCTTCTTACCGAAGATAATGATAGGAATACGCTTTAAAGGTAATTACATGTCTGCTTTAGGCCTTAATATAATACAGCTATGGTTTTATTACAGGCATGTATTCAATGTCACACTGTAAACTGTTCCAATTTCATACATTAGTTCTAACTGGTTTTGCATTTTACACTTTTCCCAACATAAACAAAACTAAATATATACCTATTTTCTATGCATAATGATTTCTTCTTATAATGACCTGTCAGATGAGAATACAACGGGAAAGCTTTCTAACAAGCTCGGCCCAAATTATTATAAATGTGACAGCAATGATGACTTTCCTTTTTCTTCTACCATGTAATTTCTTACTTCCCCACCTGCTTGCCTTCTACGGTAACTACCACTCACAGCTATCATTCCTCATTGTTAATTGCCATTCAGGACATCCTTATCACAGCCTACACTCCAGAGTCATTTGTCTCATCCCTAGATAATATAATTATAAATAGGATGCTTACCAAAGCTCAATCTTGTTAATAGACCCCTAAAGCTTTGTTAACAGGGACTTGCTTTGTATTTACCATTCAATTACCTTTCAGTTACTGCTATGCTGTTTGCTGTGCTTCGGCAATGTTTTCCCTACCTGCTGCCAAAAATCTCCCTCAGAAAACTGAAGACGTACTTTTTCCTGTTACAGCTTAATAGCCTAACAGTGACAGGCCTTATTAAGGTAGGATCTCTATGAGATGAATTAGTGTCAGATGAGGGCAACCAAAGTATCAACTAAATATACTGATAAACTGATGGCTGGACATCTATGAATACAGAAGATATGATTTTTTCCCCCTCCTGTTTTCACTCTGTTACTCTATTTCCCTTCTTGGTTGCTTCTTTAACATTTCCCACACTTTATTCACTCAACAGTTTCCAGTTCCTTTCCTTAATTTTCTACCTTTTATTCACTTACCTAAATGCTCTTTACTTCCATATCTCTCCCCTTATTTCCTCTTCCTCTGTCTATCCCACATTCATATTTCCGTCTACCTTCCTACTTGATTCCTTATTTCCTTTGTTCATCCCTCCCTCATGTCTTCTTTCTTATGTTTTTTCTTCTGCCCCTTACTTACCTCTTTGATTGCTCCTTTCCTCTTTCTTTGTCTCTCTTACCTTCCCTGCCTCTATGCCTCTCTCCCTCCTTTGTCTTGCCACCTCTCCTTACCTCCATTCCACAGCCCAGGGCCGTGACGAGGCAGAGGCGAGAGACTCCAGCCTCAGGGCGCAGTGTAGGAGGGGGGCGCACAACTCACTCAGCTATCATTCCTCGGTTGTGTTTAAAGCAGAGAGAAATAAGAAAAGGGAATGCATGGCAGTGACTGCAAGCCGGATAACTAGAAATGGGGAGGGGGAGTGTTGGGGGGGGGGGGGGTTGGGGGCCTTGGGCATCTCTAAGTCTATTGGCAATCAGTGTGTGACAGCTGGGGCCAGAGGGATGGAGGGACGGAGTTTGGTGTTTTCAGCCTTGGGTGCTGGAGGACCTTGTCCCGGCTCTGCCACAGCCATACCCTCCGGGCTCCTTCCTAGCTCTCTGGTTTTTTTCTTCCTCTCTGCTTTGTTCCTTATGCTTTCCTACTCTTCTGTCTTCATCCTTTCCTACCATCCATTATTATATATCTCCTTTTTACCTTTTTCCATCCTTCGCCAGAATGGTCAGTTCAGTGTAAATGGTGTGATGGTTTTTTCCCATTGGCAGAGCAAGTAAATTTGTTCCTTTTTCCACCTAGCTGTATGTCTAACCTATAGGTATCACTGTAAAGTTTAATATTGTGCACATTTATGCGTGATTATATGTCTTTCCAGTGAATATGTGTTATTCCAGCTACTGTAAAAGTTACAGTTGGGTAGTTTAGCACATAATTCAGCATTATAGAAATAATTTTCAGTACTTCTAAATTAGTAAATTAATATTTAATGCCACATTGATATCCACAAGGCCAGCGTGCTGCCCATGGGTCACATGCTGGAATGGGTCACACAGGTTTACCTGTAACTTCTTCTGCAGGCAGTAGTAAGTCCAAGAGGCTTCCACTATTGCACCTGTCACCTCTGAGATTCTGGGAATGGTCTACATAAGAATCAGAGCTGATACCTAGTTACAATGGGGTCCCGGGGAAGAATCAACCTGGGGGCCTCTTGACAGACCCATCTGCTTGGCCTCCTCATCTCTCCCCCAAACCTATTGTGGTCTCATGGGCAGGGCCAGTTCTCTCATAAAGCAAGGTAAAACATTTGGAACAGGTGCAGAGATTACAGGGGCAGCATTTTTATACTGTGTTGTAGAGATGGCCCGAACAGTTCGCCGGCAACGGTTCCTGGTGAACTTCCATGGTTCGCGATCGCGGCAAGCCGGGAACTTTTGCAGAAGTTCGGTTCGCCCCCATAGTGCATCATGAGGATCAACTTTGACCCTCTACACCACAGTCAGCAGGCACATTGTAGCCAATTAGGCTACACTCCCTCCTGGAGCCCCACCCCCCTTATAAAAGGCAGGCAGTGGACTCACTCGTGTGCCTGCAGTAATTAGTGAAGGAATAGCTGCTGCAGACTCTCATAGGGAAAGCTTAGTTAGGCTCTTGTAGGCTTGTTAGCTTGCTCCTGGCTGATTGTTATTGCTAAAAAAGCACCCCACAACAGCTCTTTTGAGAGCTAATCTTGTTCTTGTGATCTATTTTGTTTTTGTGTGGCCCACTTGCATTATATACAGCCCTGTCAGTCAGTGTCACTGTGCCTGTCTGTGTGTGACAGGTGCACATGTAATACCCATCACTGCATATACCTACTACCTGTTATGTTCACTTCAGTGCACCCACCTATCTACGTGAGCGCACACAGTGTCACTGTGCCTATCCAGTACCTGTCTGTGTGTGACAGGTGCACATGTAATACCCATCCCTGCATATACCTACTACCTGTTGTTCACTTCAGTGCACCCACCTACCTACGTGAGCGCACGCAGTGTGATATACCACTCCGTGCTAAACAGTTTGCACGGCTTTGTGAATCAAGCCCATAGAATACATGGTCAATTTGATTGTAATTCCAAATATGTAGTGTATGCCCTTAAGTGCCCCTGTGGCAAGCTATATATAGGTCAGACTACCAAAGCCATGAAAGTCAGGCTGTCTTCTCATAAGAGTGCCATCAGAACAGGCAATAAAGAGTTGTCTGTTTCTTCACACTTTATGCAGGCTAGACATAATGTTAGCCAGCTGCGGTTCCAGATTTTGGAACAAGTGCCCCCTCTTAGGAGAGGGGCGATAGGATAAAAAAGCTCCTTTATAAGGAAGCGGTATGGATCCGCAGATTGGATACACTTGAACCTAAGGGTATGAACAGAGAATCCGATATGCTCCCTTTGATATGATGTTGTTAACATTGAGTCTCTTCTAATAGGGGATAGTAATGTGAGATTAAATGTATATGGTTTCCTTGGTAACCGTTCACTGTGACCTCCCACTGTGGGTGTGCGCCCGCGGAGATGGGCGTCTTAGGTACATATCGGCGCAAACCGCTTGGCGGGGACGCCGAGCCCGGCGGTCGCGCACCATCACTGGGAGAGGACACATAGGGAGAGACACGTCATAGGTAGGTGTATGTATATGCAGTTCCCCATCAGATCCGCTTGGCAGGACGTTAGGGGGAGGGATCGCCAGAGGCGAATGTTTGGCGTGATTGGTGCTTCCATATTGTTGATAAGGTATAAAGGAGGAAGATGGATGGTAATTTGTGAGACACAGACATAACTTGACAAAGGAGGTTCGCCTCTGAAACGTTGTTTTTCTATGTGTCTGTAAGTCTTTTAATAAACTGAAAGAGCATAATACAATGGTGCCGGCCTACACTTCTTGCAAGGTTTGAACGGGATTCGAGTGCTGTGTATCCCATAGCCAGGCACATTGAACAGGTGAATCACAGGAGTGCTGCCATTCTACTACTGATTCAGATGAGAGCAATGCCATCTGTACTCTCTGCCACCGAAAATTGAGCCGTGGAAAGACCAAGTCCCGCGTAGGGACAACTACCTTACGAAGGCACATGATTACAAAGCACAAACTGCAATGGGATGACCACCTGAGGCAAAGCAGCACACAAAAGCAAAGCCACACACCGCAGTGGAAGATATGCAATTATTTCTCAAAAAAGGCGATACCCAAACTGTACTGTGATGTTGAATGGCAAGTGCTGTCATCTCTGGCACACAGCGTTGGGTCAAGGGACCATCTGACCACGTGGTCTGCAAAGCACGCTTAGGCCTGCCTGAAGACTAAGTCAGTCCCCACACACAGCATCTCTGCCTGCATGCCGTGTGACTGCCTGCCCCAAGACTAAGTCTGCCTGCAGCCTGCTTGACTGCCTTCTCCGACCCGGTCCAGGACTCCAGGTGGATTCCTGAATTTTTAAAGCCGCTACTAGCAGCGGCCACTATAATTATTTTTCTGGTGCATGTACATGCCTGCCTAATTTTTCTGGCTGCACTGCGGCTGCAACAACAAAACAAAAGGCATGTACATGTGCCCATTCCCCTTCGTGATCATTACCTTGCCGCGGTGAAGGGTCTTGCGTATCACAATGAAGCAATGACCGCCGGCTATATGAGTGTCTCGGGCACACCCAAGATAATAAGGTTGTTGCTTAATTGTGGACAGACCAAATTTGATCAGCTGGACAGTCACTGTTCTGTCATTCAGCTACCTCAGCCCGGCGACCATATGGGCTTGAAAACTGCCATGGCCTGCACACTCGCCATGGTGCGCACCAGTCCAGCACGGCCATCACAACACAGACAGCTGTTTGCGGTGCGTTACACAGTGAGGTTGGTGTGTCAGTGTGAAGCAGTACTCTAATTACACTCCTTGATTGATGTATACACATGCAAGATGTTTTAACGCACTTTAGGCCTGCAATTTAGCATTCAGTGTGATTTCGACCCTTAAAACGCTGCTTAGTGTCAAATCCAGATTTTTCCCTGGGACTGTTGGCATCTATCCCACTCCGCCATGCCCCCCTCCAGGTGTTAGACCCCTTGAAACATCTTTTCCATCACTTTTGTGTCCAGCATACATTTTTCTAGTTTTCCAAGTTTGCCTCCCCATTGAAGTCCATTGCGGTTCGCAAAACTTCGCGCGAACAAAACTTTTGCGGGAGGTTCGCGAACCGAAAATCAGAGGTTCGGGCCATCTCTACTGTGTTTACACTTACAGCATGCGGTCAGAGTAGGAGGAAAAGCGAGAGGAGAGCGAGCGAGGTGAAGAGGTCATCATTGGGGAAAAGCAGCTGGTTCTGCTGTGTGAGGAGCCTGACAGTGAGTGAGGAGGGGGAGGCAGGAAAGCAGCAGTGTTTCATTTAACTTGCACAGCAGAAGGGAGGAGGGTGCACTGCTGTCCTGACTGAGGAGGAAAGGAGTGGCTGAGGGTGAGCAGTTTGTTTGTCACAGACTCACAGCTACAGTGGCTGAATGGTGTAATGGTTAAGGGCTCTGCCTCTGACACGGGAGACCAGGGTTCGAATCTCAGCTCTGCCTGTTCAGTAAGTCAGCACCTATTCAGTAGGAGACCTTAGGCAAGTCTCCCTAACACTGCTACTGCCTATAGAGCGTGCTCTAGTGGTGCTTTGAGTCTGCCAAGAGGAAAGCATGATATA
Source organism: Hyperolius riggenbachi (assembly GCF_040937935.1). Lineage (NCBI taxonomy): Eukaryota > Metazoa > Chordata > Amphibia > Anura > Hyperoliidae > Hyperolius > Hyperolius riggenbachi. The sequence continues at coordinate 125,168,123 of NC_090652.1, read as the reverse complement.
AATGTTATTTGTCTTGTCATGTCTTGTCACAGCTAGCCAGTGTGCTATTGTTTAGCTGCAGCATGTCACATTAAATGAAGCAGAGTAAATTGTTGGGTGCTGTGCTGTGGGGAGGAGGGAGCGCATCCTCACAAGTGTGCCTTAGGCAGCAAAAAAGTCTAGAACCCGCCCTGCTCATTGGCCCCTGCAACGTTTTTGGCATTGTAGCAACTCACCTGCCCTGACCAGCACACTCCTCCATTAGTCTATGGCTTTGAGCATTCCCAACTTAATCCCCGCTGGCTGCACCTTCTCAGTCACCCTGTGCTGGGGCTGCAGAGACCACAATAAAGTTTGGGGAGATCAGGGGGGGAGGGGTGTTACAGCAGTGGGCTAGGGGTTCTGAGGCAATTGTTCAGTTTACCACTATGGAAGTGCTGGCCCAGTTTTAAATTCCATCTCTTTAATGAGGATGAATTATTGGGGAAAGACCGTGAGCTAGAGGGTGATCTTTGCAGCTAGTAGTTAATGAGTAGATGCAAGATGCTGTCACTTAGCTCCTGGTTCTGACTACTCAATTTGCTGGCTGCCTCGACTTCTGTTTTTTTCTTGACATTTCATGATCGCAGACACCTTGTTAACCACTGTATCATTTATGTCATCTACCCAAAAAAACTGTCTGCCCTGGGCTATACCCATACACATACGTTTGACACTGCATACTTATATATAATTTTTGGTAGTTAAAAATTCACGAACATCTTTCCAGGGACATTTATTCTGCCATCATTTCTCCATTTCAGATCACTTCACTGTTTGGAGCCCAACCTTGCCTCGTTCGGGTGTGCAGAGCCAACAGGCACACCTGCACTTCCCTCATCTAGCCCAGCTTCTTGCATTTGGGCCATTTGACCCACTTTAAAGTCTGGTCATTGTAGGATGCATGCTCGCATTCACTCCTCAGTTATCCAATGCAGAGGGTTGCAAGGCAGTCTCTGTGCAAGTGCTGTGTGTGTTTTACACAGGGCAGACTGTGGGAGGGCATTGGCCATTTCACTCAGGCAAAGGTTCCAAGTCATGACAGGATGATGGGTAGAGATGGCCCGAATCTCTGATCTTAGGTTCACAAACCGGGTTCGCAAACCTCCGCAAACGTTTGCGAACATGCAAATGTTTGGGGTCCGCAATAGACTTCAATGGGGAGGCGAACTTTGAAAACTAGAAACATTTATGCTGGCCACAAAAGTGATGGAAAAGATGTTTCAGGGGTCTAACATCTGAGTTTTTGCATGGGGGAGTGGGATAGATGCCAACAGTCGCGGGGAAAAATTTGGATTTGACGCAAAGCAGCGTTTTAAGGGCAGAAATCACATTGCATGCTAAATTGGAGGCCTAAAGTGCTTTAAAACATCTTGCATGTGTATACATCAATCAGGGAGTGTAATTAGAGTACTGCTTCACACTGACAGACCAAACTCACTGTGTAACGCACTGCAAACAGCTGTTTGTGTTGTGACGGCCGTGCTGGACTGGTGCGCACCATGGCGAAAGTGCAGGCTATAGCGGTTTTCAAGCCCATATGGTCGGTCGCCAGGCTGAGGTAGCTCAATGACAGAACAACAGTGACTATCCAGCTGATCGAATTTGGTCTGTCCACAATAAAGCAACGACCTTATTATCTTTGGTGTGACACCACCCGAGACACTCATATACCCGTAGGTCATTGCTTCATTGTGATATGCAAGCCCCTTCACCACGGCAAGGTAACGATCATGAAGGGGAATTGGCACATGTACATGTCTTTTGTTTTGTTGTTGCAGCTGCTGCGGGCCAGGAAATTTAGGCAGGCATGTACACGCACCAGAAAAATTATTACACCGGCCGCTGCTAGCAGCGGCCCTAAAAATTTAGGAATCCGCCTGGAGTCCTGGACCCTGTTGGTGGTGACAGAGAAGGCAGTCAAGTGGCCTGCAGGCAGAGATGCTGTGTAGGGAGCGACTTAGTCATGGGGCAGGCATCCAGTCACACGGCATGCAGACAGAGATGGTGTGTGTAGGGAATGACTTAGTCTTCAGGCGGGCAGTAGCCCTCCGGGATCCATGCCTCATTCATTTTGATAAAGGTGAGGTACTGAACACTGTTGTGACTTAAGCGACTTCTCTTCTCAGTGACAATGCCTCCAGCTGCACTGAAGGTCCTTTCTGACAGAACGCTTGAGGCAGGGCAAGACAGAAGTTGGATGGCAAATTGGGACAGCTCTGGCCACAGGTCAAGCCTGCGCACCCAGTAGTCCAGGGGTTCATTGCTGCTCACAATGTCTACATCCACACTTAAGGCCAGGTAGTCGGCTACCTGCCGGTCGAGGCGTTGGTGGAGGGTGGATCCGGAAGCGCTAAGGCAAGGAGTTGGATTAAAGAATGTCTGCATGTCCGACATCACGATGAGATCGCTGGAGTGTCCTGTCCTTGGCTGCGTGGACATGGGAGAAGGATTACTGGTAGTGGTACCTTTATTGCATTGTGCTGTGACATCACCCTTCAACACATTGTAAAGCATAGTTGCCAGTTTGTTCTGCAAGTGCTGCATCCTTTCTGCCTTCTAATGATTTGGAAACGTCTCCGCCACTTTGTGCCTATACCGAGGGTCTAGTAGCGTGGCCACCCAGTACAGCTCATTCCCCTTGACTTTTTTTATACGGGGGTCCCTCAACAGGCTGGACAGCATGAAAGACACGATCTGCACAAAGTTGGATGCAGACGTACTATCCATCTCCTCTTGCTTTTCCTCAGTGATGTCAGCTAAGTTCTCCTCCTCCCCCCAGCCATGAACAATACCACGGGAAAGTTGAGCAGCACAAGCCCCCTGTGACACCTGCTGCAGTTGTTCTTCTGCCTCATCCTCCTCCTCCAAAACAACACCTTCCTCATCATCTGACTCCTCTTCCCCAAACGACTCTTCCTCCTCCTCCCACCTCTGTGCTGTCGCAGGTGTTGAGGAATCATTTGCTTCTGCTAAGAATTGATCCCACAACTCTTCCTCCCGTTCCTGTTCCTCCACAGCTTGATCCACCACTCTACGCACGCTCCAGGAAGAAGGCATACGGGATCAAGTCGCTGATGGCGCCTTCACTGCGACCCACCAGGTTTGTCACCTCCTCAAACGGCCGCATGAGTCTGCAGGCATTTTGCATCAGTGTCCAGTACTTGGGCCAGAAGGTCCCCATCTCCCCAGACTGTATCCTTTGACTGTAGTTGTAGAGATACTGTTTAACAGCTTTCTCCTGTTGTAGCAGGCGGTCGAACATCAGAAGGGTCGAATTCCAGCAAGTCGGGCTATCGCAAATCAAGTATCTCACGGGCAAGTTGTTTCTCCGCTTAATATCGGCAAAGCGTGCCATGGCCGTGTAAGACCGCCTGAAATGCCCACACACCTTCCTGGACTGCTTTAGGACGTCCTGTAAGCCTGGGTACTTAGACACAAATCTATGAATTACGAAATTGAGCACATGTGCCATGCATTGTCAACTTTCCCAAATTCAAAGCCTAAATGAGATTGCTGCCGTTGTCACACCCCACGTAGCCGATCTCCAGTTTGTGCGGGGTCAGCCACTGATGCACCTGTTTGTTCAGAGCAGCCAGGAGAGCTGCTCCAATGTGACTCTCCGCTTTGAGGCAAGACGTAGACATGTCTAAGATGGCGTAACTCCGTCGTATCTGGCATGCAGCATAGGCCCTGGGGAGCTGGGGCTGTGTAGCTGGAGAGGAGATCACAGCACCAATAGAGTTGCGCTGCGACTTAGCCAAGGAGGAGGAGGAGGACGACAGCAAAGAGGATGTAGCAGGAGGAGAGGAGGTGGCAGCAGGCCTGCCTGCAAGCCATGCAGGTGTCACTAGGTCCGCTGTAAAGCCACATACTCCCTGCTTGCCAGTGGTCACCAGGTTGACCCAATGGGCTGTATAAGTAATGTAACTGCCCTGACCGTGCTTGGCAGACCAGGCATCCGTGGTCATATGGACCCTTGACCCAACGCTGTGTGCCAGAGATGACACCACTTACCTCTCAACTTCATGGTACAGTTTGGGTACCGCCTTTGGAGAGAAATAATTGCGGCCTGGTATCTTCCACTGCGGTGTCCCAATGGCCACAAATTTATGGAAGGCCTGAGAATCCACCAGTTGGTAAGGTAACAGCTGGCGAGCTAATAGTTCCGCCAATCCAGCTGTCAGACACCGGACAAGGGGGTGAATGGCAGAAATTGGCTTCTTCCGCTCAAAGATTGCCCTCATGGACACCTGACTGCTACTGTGGGCAGAGGAGCAGGAACCACTCAAGGTGAGAGGCGGAGTGGAGGAGGGTGGCTGTGATTGTGAAGGTGCAAGGGAGAAAGCGGCTGAAGATGCTGCACCTGAAGGAGGAAGAGGAGAAGGAGGGTGGCTTTTCTTTTGTGTGCTGCTTTTCCTCTGGTGCTCCTCCTCCTCACACCTTATGTCCATAGTGTCGCCGCCTAACTCAGACATATGAGGTGGTATAACTTGCTTAGCGCCTTCATCTTGTTGTAACAGTAGTTGCTGTTAATCCGTTGACAGTGGAGCTCATCCAATATTCGGGTATCCGAACTACCCAGATAATCCAAACTTTTTCCACTATCTGAACTTTTAATAGCAATTCGGATATTTTTGCAAAAATCCGAATGGCACTATCTGACAAACTCGGATTTCCCATCTGAAATTCGAAATCTGGGTGGATAGTTAGTTGAGAGAGAGAGAAAGAGAGAGAGAGAGAGAGAGAGAGAGAGAGAGAGAGAGAGAGAGAGAGAGAGAGAGAGAGAGAGAGAGAGAGAGAGAGATACTTGACTAATACAATGTGCAGTCACACAGGTGCAGTTAACAGGTATGCACGAAGTGGTATATCACACTGCGTGCGCTCACGTAGGTAGGTGGATGCCCTGAACAACAGATAGGTATATGCAGTGATGGGTATTACGAATGTGCACCTGTCACACACACATACCATGAACAGGCACAGTGACTGGTGGTATTAAATATCACACTGCGTGCGCTCATGTGGGTAGGTGGGTGCACTGAACAACAGGTAGGTAGATATATGCAGTGCTGCTGGGTATTACAAATGTGCAGCTGTCTCACACACGTACCGTGAACAGGTACAGTGACTGGTGGTATTAAATATCACACTGCGTGCGCTCACGTAGGTAGGTGGGTGCAGTAAACAACAGGTAGGTAGGTATATGCAGTGCTGCTGGGTATTACAAATGTGCACTTTCACACACACGTACCGTGAACAGGTACAGTGACTGATGGTAATAAATATCACACAGCGTGCGCTCACGTGGGTAGGTGGGTGCACTGAACAACAGGTAGGTAGGTATATGCAGTGCTGCTGGGTATTAAAAATGTGCACCTGTCACACACACACACACGTACCGTGAACAGGTGCAATGACTGGGGGTAATAACAATGCGTGCGCTCACGTAGGTACGTAGGTAGGTAGGTGGACCAAACAGTGAACAGGTGCAGTGATTGGGATTACAAATGTGCAGCTGCCTGTCACACACACAGGTAGTCACTGAATGTGCGGGGCCTGGCAGTGGCACAATAGGAATTACCAAGGCTGTCTATAGTAGTAAAAATGTTTCTGTACCGTGTTAGCCAAACAATATATGTAGGTAGAAAAAAACAAAGTCTTGTAAAAGTAATACCTTTTAATGGCTAACTGCTAAAGTTAAATAATGCAAGCTTTCTGGGATCTAGTCCCCTTCTTCAGGCATATTTCTAGATGTTAGCTGTAGTAAAACCAAAAAAAAAGGTATTACTTTTACAAGACTTTGTTTTTTTCTACCTACAAGGCTGTCTATGCAACACAAGTGTCTGTGGGACACACACACAAAAAAAATAGATCACAAGAACAAGATTAGCTTTCAAAAGAGCTGTTGAGGGGTGCTTTTTTAGCAATAAGAATCAGCAAGGAGCAAGCTAACAAGCCTACAAGAGCCTAACTAAGCTTTCCCTATGAGAGTCTGCAGCAGCTCTCCCTTTTCTAATTACGGCAGGCACACGAGTGAGTCCAATGCCTGACGCTGCCTGCATTTTATAAGGGGGGGGGGGGCACCAGGAGGGAGTGTAGCCTGATTGGCTACAATGTGCCTGCTGACTGTGATGTAGAGGATCAAAGTTGACCCTAATGATGTACTATGGGGGCGAATCGAACTTCCGGAAAAGTTTGCGCTTCTCTGCGATCGTGAACCCCGGAAGTTCACCGGGAACCATTAGGGCCATGTCTAATGATGGGTGACGTTGTGTGACTCTGCTGGTGTGACATTTCAATGCCATTGCTATCCAGAGGCTAGTATCTAACTTCTGTTTTTTTTTTACTTTTCTTCACTTAAAGAGGAACTGAAAATCTTAAAATTTAAAACACATACAAATAAAAAATTCATTTCTTCCGGACTAAAATGAGCCATAAATCACTTTTCTCCTATGTTGCTGTCACTTACTGTAAGTATTCGAAATCTGACATTACCGACAGGTTTTGGGCTAGTCCATCTCTCCATAGGGGATTCTCAGCATGGCCTTTATTCTTTATAAAGACATTCCCTGAAAAAGATTTATACAGTGATGCTGGACAGCCTCCCTGCTCGCTGCACACTTTTTTGGCAGTTGGACGGAGCAATTGCCATTCACTAAGTCCTTTTAAAAATAAAGAAAACCATGAGAACCCCCCCAATGAGAAGATGCGCTAGTCCAAAATCTGTCGGTAATGTCAGATTTCTACTACTTACCAGGGCCGACGCTACTATAGGGGCAAAGGGGGCAATTGCTCCAGGGCCCCAGGGTCCATAGGGGCCCCCAAGTGTCCTCTTCACCCTACTAAATTATGTGGCCGAGACCCTCCTCCCCACCCCCCTTTCCCCATGCAAACTCCCTCCTCCCCAGCAGAATTATGGAGGCAATGGGGACAGGCACACTCTCACCTTGTCCGTGTTCAGGGGGGCCCCCAGGTTACTTTTGCCCCGGGGCCCTATTGTAGCGTGAACCGGCTCTGACTTACTGTAAGTGACAGCAACATAGGAAAAAAGTTATTTATGGCTTATTTTACTCTGGAAGAAATGTACTTCTTATTTATATATGTTTACATGTATTTAAAATGTTAAGATTTATGCAACAGAGGTCCTTGTTTAACTGGCAAAATAGTAAGATATCAGCCAGCCTCCCTAATCACCTGTACACTATTTTGTCAGTTAGACTTTGCAACTGCTGTTCAGGAAATGCTGTTGAAAACAAAGAAAACCCTGAGAATCCCCCATGAAGAGATGGACTGGCCCAACACTTGTCGGTTCTGTCAGATTTGAACTGCCTACTTTTTTCATAATAATGGTCCTTTAACCCAGTAACCTTACTTTATATTACTTTGAAGGTGTTTAGGAGTGCTGTATTATAAATCATATAGTACATTAACAATGTTTGCTACTCCTTTTTGTCATGTCTAAAAATAAAGTTTTAAAATGTCTGAATACTGTATTGCCAATAGAAGCAAAGGTTGTATGGCCCGTGCCCTCTTATATAATGGGAATGATGAAGATTCCTGACATTCACAAGAGATGGTTTGATCTGGCCAATCCAATTTTCTTAAGTAGACAAGGTTAACATAACATCTGAGGCAGTCAGGAAGCTGATGCATAATTTGTGACAGAAAGGAAATGGGATGGAGCCGGCGAGTGAGAAAATTGTTATTGACATTGCTTTCTAATCTTCCTTGAGTAAATGTACATGGCATTGCAGGCACCTACAGCTAAAGCCACGGCTTCACAAGGCTATGATTGCTGTGAAACAAGAGCTCCCATAATTCCTCAATATAATCATGATTACAGATGTGCATAAAAACTTTCTTGCTGGTATCATGTATACATGACAGAGATAACACCAATATAAGGCAACTTAAGCCCCATAAATATGCAACATTTCTGGTGATGAGCACTGTACAAATACTGTGTGGCTGCAATCAAATGGTATATACTGTCAATAGGGAGGTTAGGAGGGATGAATTCTCTTCCTACCCTTCCCCCTTAACCAGTGTCTCCTGCTCCCCCTTAGCTTATGGTCACTGGTCAGTGTCACCAACAAATTGTAGTTTTGAGTCACCGCCTTTTCAACTTTTAAGTAAACATCTGTGGTTACCCACAATGCACCGCTACTGAATATGCAAATTATCTCTTTATATCCCGGAAGCCAGGATTGCATCCAGAACCTCTGGTGTATAGCAAGCTTAGAGCTTTAAATTTTACAGAGCCACACCAACCCCACATGCAGATAGCCTGTTTTGGACTTTTGGTCCTCCTCAGTGCATGGCAGGGATTGATATAGCTCTTTGGGATAGGGCTTGGACCATTACAACCAAGTAACCAAGCAGCTTGGGGCAAACCGAAACCACTAGGAAAGTATAGGGGACTAATAAGCATGGATTCAGGGGCATAAAGAGATAATTTGCATATTCAGTAGCGGTGCATTGTGGGTAACCACAGACTTTCACCTAAAGATGAATTATCGCAAGTACTTTATTTTTTAAGAAGGCAAATCACACTAAGCATTGTTTTTTAGTAGGTGGGCTTTTCTGTCTCTTTTGGTCCCTATACTTTCCTAGTGGCTTCGGGTCGCCTCGAGCTGCTTGGTTACTCTGTTGCCTTTTCAACGTATCTTGTGTACACTGTTGTATATACTATACTGTATATTGTGTTTACTTTGCTGTTTATTGTGTGTCCTATCTCCTACTTGTGTCCTGTGATGTGCCAAATCCCATTACAGGCACCACCCAGTTGTGCTTGGCGAATAAAAATGTTTCGGATTCTGATGATATAGGGTTGCATGTGCCAGTGGCATCTGGTGAGGTGTGTAGGAATGGGCACAATGAGCTCATTAAACAATGAAATGAGGCAGGTGTAGACATGCTGAAACTGTGCAGAATGACCATTTTTGCCGAACATCATCTTGCTTGTGTACAAGGCTTTAGAAATGGTACCATTAGGCTTCCTGCATTGCCAAATGTTGCATCGTCTCCAAAACACACTCTTTAATCCTTTGCACTGTGGAAATCACTGGACAGACTACAGATTCTCTGGAGAGTAGCACTGTATATAGCTAGGTCAAGAGGAAGCAGTGGAGATGTGGATTTTGGGTATCCAGGTAAAGAGGGAACACTGAAGGAATTGAATCTAACTAGTCAGGACTGGAAGAGACACTGGAGAAGTGAAAAGTGGTAAAGTAGGGTAAGAGAATATGCTGTAAACTGTGGACTGACTATAGCCACTTCACAGAAGTATAGTTGATAAACATCCGGACATACATGTACAAGAACACAAACTAAATGACAATTGGCAAGATCCAGCAACAGTGATATAACATTTAGATACATCATAACCTAGATCTGGATGAATCTCAATCTGGTAATACAATCTATAATGTGATGTATTAAAAGTCTACCTACAGTTTTAGATTTCTTGACTACTTCCCCCCCCCCCCCCCAAACAAACCTCAAAGTTGGGTCCCCTCCCCCCATAACCCATCTACACACACCAGGACAATTGAAAGTCACATGTGCTCACCTTAATAAGTAGATATTCTAGTAATGACATTATGCTGGAGTTTCCAGATGGACGACTTTTGAAGGTAAGACATCACATTATTGCAGAAGTCCAATGTCCCTTCTGTGAAAGACTGTGGCACTCATGCAACACAGCCCCTCAATTGCTTTAATTGGAGGTTCAGCTGTTACAACAAATAACCTACCCCCAGTACATTGAATGGCGTGTGTGTGTGTGTGGGGGGGGGGGGGGCTATTTTAGGAAGTGAAGTGATGAAGGGTGAAGCCAATGTGATAACAATATGAAGGTTCCTTGATGCAATGTGGGGAGCTGGGGTTGGGGAATTGAGGCAGGACCAGACTGAATGGAGAAGAAGTGGTTTTGACTGCTTCAGCTATGGCTGTCTGGTCAAATAAATGGTGAAACTTTTTGTTTACAGACAAAAGATTAATTTGTACAACAAAATTTGAATGAATATGTCAGGGTGGGAATAAAATATGCAGAATAAAAGTAGCATGAAATGTTTAATGAGATGGCGTGGAGGCAGGTGAAATATGATTTCCCCCCTCCACCTCTCCTTTACATTTGTAATGTGTGTCTTGTAGGTCTTGTACACTCAACCTATTATTTTCTACGTATTTTTTACATACTTGGCTAAATTAAAATACATAAGCTAAATTGTCTAAGGGGTGGCGCCTTTGGTATGGAAAGTTATGATTTAAGAATTTGAACTATGTAATCCATTATGTTCAGATAGGAGATTATCTTATTACATTTACTTCTGCAAATTAGACAAGTTGAATCAACATTGTGTGAAGGGAATTAAGGGTTGAACAACAGCTGCATAAAACTGTACACAAGGAGAAGGAGATATAAGCACCTGAAACCGTATGCTGTTTTTTATAATTGGGCAAGTTGCTGCTGTGTCGTGGCTATCATGTGGCAGGGGTGATAATCGCTGCCAGAGTTTGGCTACTGTATAGCCAAAAGATCAGGATAGTTAAAGCTATGGTCTTTGAAGTAATAACATAGCGGTGAAAGTGGAGTATAAATAAGGTCCTATGTAGAAAAATTTATGCTTTTAGATTATGGGTGTGGAGAAAACTGCTATGAGTTCTCTAAACTGTTAGAAGATCTAACCAGTCAATATTTAAATCAATAAGAATAGAGTGTTCAGTAGAGAGGTTGATACTACTATCAAAGCTTTAGTAATACGTTAAACACTTAATGAGAAGGCAGAGCTGGGACAAGGTCCTCCAGCACCCAAGGCTGAGACACCAAAGTGCGCCCCTCTATCCCTCCCCCAAGTCGTCACACACTTAGACTGAGAGGCACCCCAGGGCTCCCAACACCTTAATCTCTAATTATCTGGCTTTTAGTCACTTCCATGTATCTCCTTTTCTTATTTCTTTCTGCTTCAAACACAATTAGGAATGACAGCTGAATGAATTCTGCTCCCCCTCCCACACTGCACACTGAGGCTGGAGCCTCTCCAGCCTATGCCTCGGCCCAGCCCTGTGTGTACTTAGTAGTACTAGTTTAGTTAATTATTACTGCTGTAGTCTGTTACTTTATTAGTTTCAGTACTGTGTTAGTTAGTTACTGACTGTGACAGGTCACCACCAGCATCCGTAGTGAGTGACCTGACCTGTGACTGTCTGTCACCTGCCCGAGCCTATTGATTGCGTCTGACCGTGTGTGACCGATTGTTGTAATTGTCACCGACTGTCTGCCGACTTACTTGAAGTGTAGTACGCTAGGGGCTTGATTCACAAAGCGGTGCTAACTGTTAGCACGCCTGTGAAAACCCCCTTAGCACGTCTAAACAAGCTTTTCGCGCATAAAACTTTACGCGCGCAAAACTTTATGCGCATAAAACTTTACGCGCGTACTGCACAGAGCGCAGGGCGCTCCGCGCGAAGTGCCCATTAAAGCCTATGGGACTTAGCGCGCATAAAACTTTGCGCGCCCAAAGTTAGCGCGCGATCTGATTGAGAAATCCGGTGCTAACCTACTTAGCACCCTGGTTAGCGCGTCTAAAGACTTTAGACGTGCTAAGTAGGTTAGCACCGCTTTGTGAATCAAGCCCTAGGTGTTTCTTAGTTACCTGCGTGCGTGCTACTACTAGTGTCTACTACTATACTACTAGTCTACTAGTACCCGTTCACTTATATTTTTTTTTCACTTTTACTGTGTGATTTTATTATCATCCGTAGTGTGTGTAATAAATAAGAGTTACAACACATACAGGCCACCACCAGCATCCGTTGTGAGTGACCTGTGTCTGTCTGTCGCCTGCCCAAGCCCATTGATTGATTGCGTCTGACCGTGTGTGACCGTTTGTAACTGTCACCGACTGTCTGCCGTACGACTTACTTGTAGCGTAGTACGCTAGGTGTTTCTTAGCTACCTGCGTGCGTACTACTACTGCCTACTACTACTACTAATCACCACCAAGTCACCACCAACACAGACTTTATTAAAGTTTACACCCTTTCCCGCCCTCTTCTACTTATTTTTTTTTACTGTAATTGTATAGTGCACAATGACTGGCAGAGGTAGAGGTAGAGGGCGAGGCACCACCAGGAGAGGAAGCGCCATTGCAGGAGCCACTGCCAGCAGCAGCAGGTCTGGGACTGGTCCGCCGCCAGCCACTGACCACAGGGAGGAGGGAGCAGAGGCGCAACAGCAGCGTGTTGCACTCATCTTTGAGACGGTCGTCGCCCACGGCCCATTGGGGAGTGTCAGGTGCAGGCTGTGGTGGAAATGATGGCGGGCAGGAAGCCACCTTTTACAGCCAGGCCTCCAGCACCAGTGAGACTAGTGCCACCAGCACCAGCACTCCTGTCCGCAGCAGGCCTCCACCAGCGCTTGAGGCCATGGTCACGGTGACCCCATCGACCAGCCTGCCCTCAATGAGCACGCTCTTTTCCCCTGAGACTGTGACCATGTACAGGGATGTTTTGGAGAAGTATGAGTTGGAGATGATGGGGCCATCCAAGGAGGAGGAGGAGGAGTTTGAGGTGCAGAAGTTTGTTGTTGGCGCTGAGGAGGAGGGGCGTGATGCAGGGGATGTTGGGGTAGAGGAGTTGGTTGAGTCTGGCACACAGGATTTGTTTGGGGTTGATGATGATGACTTGATAGATCCTTCCTATGTGCCACCAGTACCACCAGCACAGTTGGTTGAAGGCAGCTCGTCATCGGAGGAGGAGGCATCTCTGGCGCAGAGGCGCAGCAGCAGCAAGGCGGCCAGCACAGGGCGTGGAAGGCAGGAGCCACAGCCTGCTGCTTCAGTCGCTACCACCACCCGCAGCAAAACTACAACCAAAAAGGCACAATCCTCCAAGGGCACCCAAAAACCCCAGCCCTCAAGCTCAAAGAGCAGGTTGAAGTCCCCAGTCTGGCGGTACTTCACCAAGTGCCCAGTGGACCCGACCCGTGCAATTTGCAACAGTTGCAATCTCAGTCTCAGAAGAGGTCGCGATATCCACAAATTGAGTACCTCGTGCCTGCAGACCCACTTACAGAGCAGACATTTTGAGGACTTCAATGAGTTGGAGAAGCTTATGCAAAGTGGTGCAGGCAGTGGTCAGAGCCAGACAGCCACTGCACAGATTTCAGCAGCAGCAGATGCAGCCGACCCTCCTGCCCATCCAGCAGCAGCAGCAGCCCCTCCTGCCCATCCAGCAGCAGCAGCAGGAGCACAGCAGCAACTCACTCCCACCCCCCCCGGGCAGCCAGTCCTCAGTGGCCTCATCAGCTCCCCGCACAGTGGCCTCCTCATCCTCCCGTGCAGGCAAATGCCGCCAGACCCTGCTCAGCGAAGCATTCCCCGGTGTGACCAAGGTGCTGCCTCCCGCCCACAGGCGCATCCGGTTGCTGAACGGGTTGCTTGCCCGGGCCATGTGCTCCCAGCTCCTGCCATATTCCTTTGTGCAGGAGGGGAGTGACATCAGAGCGCTGCTGCAGGTTGGGATCCCGGAGTGGCAAGTCCCCAGCCGCCACTATTTCTCCCGCAGGGCGATCCCAGCACTGCACCGCTCTGCCATGGAGAACGTGGATCGCGCTGGATCACGCTGTCAGTGCGCGGATCCACATAACCATGGATTCCTGGAGCAGCCGGTTTGGGACAGAGCGCTATCTGTCCTTTACTGCCCACTGGGTCAGCCTGGTGGAAAGCCCGAGCGAGGAAGCAGCAGGTCCATCCTCGGGCGCAGCAGCACCAGTCGCCCACTACGTTGTGCCACCGCGCGGGGTCAGGGGAGAAGCAGCAGCTCCCACCACCAAGCGATCCCGTCTCTCCAGCAGCGTGAAGGCCCACCACTGCCAAGCACTGCTGGAGATAAAGCCTGGGGAAAAACTCCTTGACGGCATCCAACATGCTCCGGTACCTCAGGGAGCAGGAGAGGACGTGGCTGACCCCCAGAGGCCTCACTGTGGGATTGGTGGTGTCCGACAATGCCGCCAACCTGCTGTCTGCCATCAGCAGTGGAGACTTGCCCCACGTCCCTTGCTTGGCCCACGTCCTGAACCTGGTGGTGCAAAAGTTCATGTGCATCTACCTGGGGATGGAGGAGCTGTTAGAAGCGGCGCGGAAAATTGTGCACACTTTCCGCCGCTCAGCAGCTGCTGCAGCAAAACTGGCAGACATCCAGCAGCAGGAGGGCCTGCCACGACACCGCCTCATCATAGATGTGCCAACTCGCTGGAACTCCACCCTGGCGATGTTGGAGCAGCTGGTTGAGCAGAGGAGGGCTGTCAACCGGTACATCTATGATGCCACTGTCGCCGGCACCGGCAGCAGAAGCAGCACCACACTCCAACTCCTCACCAACGCGCAATGGGGGCAGATGCAGCAGGTCTGCTTGGTGTTGGCTCCCTTCCTGCAGTGAACCAACCTGGTGAGTGAACAACGGGCATCCCTCTGCCAGTGGGTGCCCTTTGTTTGTCTGCTGGACAGGGCACTTGGTGATTTGGTGCATTTGGGAGAGGTGGCCCTGAAGCAGCTGGAACAGCAGCCGCCTGCGCAGTCCACTGCTCCGCAGGTATTTGAGTCCCTGGAGCAGGTGGAGGAGGAGTTGGAGGTGCTGGACGTTGCTGCTAGGGGAGAACATCGGAGCGCAGCAGCAGTGGTGCGAGGGTGGAGAGAGGAGGAAGAGTCTCAGGGGCAAGAGAAGGAGGAGGAGGACGCTGACCCTGATGTCTCTGTTAGACAGTCCACCCTGTTCCCCATGGCAGCACACATGCTGCACTGCCTGCGCACAGACCCCAGGGTCAAGCGGATGCAAGCGAGGGAGGACGCCTGCATCAGCATGATCCTGGACCCACGGCTGAGGGGGAGGTGGGATCAGTTTCTGCCTGCCAGAGACCGTGATCAGCGAGCAAGGGAGTTGCAGGAGATCCTTGTTCGGCGACTGGAGGAAGCCTTCCCCCCGCCTTCCACTCCCTCTGTCCCTGTCCAGCAGCCAGCAGCACAGCAGCAGGTGCCTGCGGCCAGCAGCAGCGTCAGGCGCCCAGGAGACCTGCTGTCATTGACGTCAGGCGTTCTACATGAAGGTACAGCAGCCGAGAGAGGAGGTGCGGGCAGCAGCCACCTTCGGTGAGAGTCACAGCCAGCGCATGATCCAGATGGTGGCCGACTACATGGGGTCCTTCAGTGGGCTTGACACCGGCAGCGAAGAGCCTGTGGACCCCATGGAATACTGGTTGGAGCGCTTGCACATCTGGAGGGAGCTTGCGCAGTACGCCCTGGACGTATTGTCTAGCCCCCCTTCCAGCATGCTGTCTGAGAGGTGCTTCAGTGCGGCCGGTGGCGTGGTCACCGAGAAGCTGTCTGAGAGGTGCTTCAGTGCGGCCGGTGGCGTGGTCACCGAGAAGCGCTCTCGTCTGTCCACAGAGGGCGTGGACAGACTGACATTTTTGAAGATTAACCAGGCCTGGATAGAAGGCACTTTCCTGGCACCTGTTGTCGGCGAAAGGAGGACATGAGGTTCCTGCCTGGGAATTACAATACATTGCCTGCTGCCTGCCATACGTGACGACTCCTCCTCCTCCTGCTGGCCTGCTGCATTGATTTACCTATGAATTTATTTATGTATTTATTGTATTTCTACCTGACTCCTCCTGCTGCTGCTGGCCTGCTGCATTGATTTACCTATGAATTTATTTATGTATTTATTGTATTTCTACCTGACTCCTCCTGCTGCTGCTGGCCTGCTGCATTGATTTACCTATTAATTTATTTATGTATTTATTGTATTTCTACCTGACTCCTGCTGCTGCTGGCCTGCTGCATTGATTTACCTATGAATTTATTTATGTATTTATTGTATTTCTACCTGACTCCTGCTGCTCCTGGCCTTCTGCATTGATTTACCTATGAATTTATTTATGTATTTATTGTATTTCTACCTGACTCCTGCTGCTGCTGGCCTGCTGCATTGATTTACCTATGAATTTATTTATGTATGTATTGTATTTCTACCTGACTCCTCCTTCTGCTGCTGGCCTGCTGCATTGATTTACCTATGAATGTATTTATGTATTTATTGTATTTCTACCTGACTCCTGCTGCTGCTGGCTTGATGCATTGATTTACCTATGAATTTATTTATGTATTTATTGTATTTCTACCTGACTCCTGCTGCTGCTGGCCTGCTGCATTGATTTACCTATGAATTTATTTATGTATTTATTGTATTTCTACCTGACTCCTCCTGCTGCTGCTAGCCTGCTGCATTGATTTACCTATGAATTTATTTATGTATTTATTGTATTTCTACCTGACTCCTTCTGCTGCTGGCCTGCTGCATTGATTTACCTATGAATTTATTTATGTATTTATTGTATCTCTACCTGACTCCTCCTGCTGCTGCTAGCCTGCTGCATTGATTTACCTATGAATTTATTTATGTATTGTATTTCTACCTGACTCCTGCTGCTGCTGGCCTGCTGCATTGATTTACCTATGAATTTATTTATGTATTTATTGTATTTATAAAGCGGCAACATATTACACCGCGCTCATTTTCATCCTGCTGCTGTCAGTGGTCCCACCGCCAGGGTCCACACAATGCATTGCCTGCTGCCAGTGCCACACGTCACTCCTCCTCCTACTGCTGCTGTTGTATTTATCCTGCTGCTGTCAGTGGTCCCACCGCCAGGGTCCACACTATGCATTGCCTGCTGCCAGTGCCACACGTCACTCCACCTCCTCCTTCTGCTGCTGTTGTATTTATCCTGCTGCTGTCAGTGGTCCCACCGCCAGGGTCCACACTATGCATTGCCTGCTGCCAGTGCCACACATCACTCCTCCTCCTCCTGCTGCTGTTGTATTTATCCTGCTGCTGTCAGTGGTCCCACCGCCAGGGTCCACACTATGCATTGCCTGCTGCCAGTGCCACACGTCACTCCTCCTCCTCCTGCTGCTGTTGTATTTATCCTGTTGCTGTCAGTGGTCTCACCGCCAGGGTCCACACTATGCATTGCCTGCTGCCAGTGCCACACGTCACTCCTCCTCCTCCTACTGCTGTTGTATTTATCCTGTTGCTGTCAGTGGTCCCACCGCTAGGGTCAACACAATACATTGCCTTTCAAAGAAAATTGGACGCGCTTCCGGATCAACCAATAAGATAAAGAAAAGTCACTTATCCACAGTTCAAATTATCCTGATCACTCCAAGTCCCAGGGAGAAGCGGGATATGACCCACGGTCAGAACCAAACTTTTTCCTCCGGATCCACACATCAAATATGTAAGAGAAAAGAAAAAGACATAGCGTAATCACAAACAGAGGAGCTGTCCCCGTCACCTTGCCAATGTGAACCAGCACCTTCTGTGGTCACCTCCACTCGTGGGTCCCCCCGTTTAGCCCACACTCACCCTCACTGGCCTCCACAAATCCGGAGGTAGGGAATCAAAGCATGCGGGGGGCGAGCACACACTGGATACAGGCTCACTTGCAATAGATAAGTTCTGGCTCCTCACTCACGCAGATACTGAAGGACTAAAAGAGCTCCACATAGTGTAAGACCATTTAATATAGATAAAATCAATTAAAAATTGCACTCACAAGAGTAAAAGGAATATGCGCATTGTACAGCTGATGGCAATCCTCCCAAGCGCCGCCTGCTAGCATGTCACTCTGGATCCCATAGTCATCTGCACGCTGTAGACTACCAGCCGGTCACGTGATGCGTAACTCCACCCTACGCGTTTCGTCAGCACGCTGACTCATCAGGGGCTGACGTCATCACGTTTGACGGCTGTTAAAATACCCCGAGCAAAAAATCCCCTCCCCTTACACAATTCCACCCCTCGGAGACCAGCTCCGTAACCCACTGCTCTCAATAACGGAATCCGCATTGACATGCATGCAAGTGTCACCATCCGGGGGGAATAATGATGACAAAGTTGCAACAAGATAATAAATACCAATCCAGAGGATTAAATACAGGAATTCTCATACAATAGCACAATTTACAACAGCACCTAATTACAAACAGAAGAGAAACCCAAAAGAAACATATGATAAAACAACCCCATACTGAGTATATAGTATACAGCCCCATATTGCTCCGTACGGAACATGTACCATACACAGCTAATAGATAACAACCAAATAAAGTTATAGATATCCATATATACGAATAAAGGGAACCCCTGTATACATAAACCCAGCAACCCCCAGTTTTAAGAAGCGAAATAGAAGTGCGCCCACCAGAAATATAAATAAATAAACTACGCAAACAACATGTTCCGTACCGGTTAGAACACTAGTCAGTGGCAATAAAACAGTTAACATCCAATTCGACGTTCAATCCATAGTGCTGGCTAGTATATGTCTCCTCCACGCATAAGTATAATGCAGCCCACTGCAACTGAACAGGCTTGAATTGGTGGCTAAACGGACATGGCTAAACGGACAGGAGGTTGCAGTGCACAGAGGAGACGTCCTCATGACATTTTATGATATGCCTGACTCTTTTTCATGCTTGTGAGTAGTACTCTTTTTATATTGTTCTTAATAAATGATTTTACACCATTTCAAGCCTGTTCAGTTGCAGTGGGCTGCATTATACTTATGCGTGGAGGAGACATATACTAGCCAGCACTGCTGTGTGGAGGACCGCTTACCAATGTGTTTTGTGGCTGTCTATGACGGGGGCAGCATAGAATAAAGGTGAGCACGGTCCTGCTGGGTGGTGGTACACCTGTTTGTGGTAGAGGTGGTCCCTATAAATCCATAGGCACGGTGGCATAGTGGATAGTGGGCTTTGATCCCGCTTGAAGAATCTGCATAGCAGCCTACGCAATGATATGTATTTTATCTCTTTAATCCTGGAATCGTGAGCCATCCCATTGGTCTGAAACAAGGAGAAGCCAGGTCTTTGTGGTTACCTATATGTGCTGGTTGCTGTCTGTGAGGTCTGGGCAGCTATAGTCAAAGGTGAGGGCAATCCCTGCGGGTGGTGGAACACAGGAAGAAGGTGATACCCTCTAAATATCACACGGGCCATAGCTGGTGGAGGATCAAGTCTGAATTGATAGGCTATGCGATGATTTTTTTTCTTGTTTTTCTTCTGTCTGAGGTTGACTGAAGACGATCAGCTACGCCGTTGGTGGCTACGAGGCCAAGAACTTCCCTTTGGTCTGTTCCTTGCTATTAGTGGACTGTGAGGCAGCGCAAATTTTGTTTTTTATATTCTCTATATGTTGGTGTGACATTTGAATTTGCAGCATACCCACGAGATTGTATAAGGTGTATTAGGGGTGGAGCTCGCTGAGACATTATTATTATAGTAACCACACAATGCATTGCCTGCTGCCAGTGCCACACGTCACATTTTTAGTTTTGTACACCTATTGAAGTACACCTATTTCAATGTGAATTCTCTTTAAAAAAACACACAAAAAACCCCCGAATTTGCGAACACTAATTTTTACCGAATTTTGAGGCGTAACCCCGAACTGAATATGAATTTGAACCGAATTTCGTGGTCGAAGGCGAATTCGAATTCGAATGTCATGCGGACCCGAATTCGAATGTACCCGAACTGAATTTTGGTACATCTGAGCATGCCTGGTAGGAAGTTGGAAGTCTAGTAGGAATCTCAAATGTGAAGCCAAGCTCTCAAGAAACAACATCTTTGCCTTTGTACAATATGGCTTCAAAAAAACTTAACTTTTGTGAAACAGCCTTCACCCAGATCTGCAATGATCTGCTCATGGCAAGAGACAGAAGCAAGGGTTCCATCCTGATTTTGCTTGACAGCTTTTGATCTCAGCAGCTTTTGACACAGTTGATCATGAAGTCTTGATTAGCAGGCTGCAAGTTAGTTCTCCAATGGTTCAACTCCTTCTTGGCTGCCAGAACACCAAGGGTATCCTTGAGGCCTTTCCTGTCCAACCTTGTATTACTAAAATACAGGTTTGATACATCTCCTCTGCTGTTTGGAGTATACATGGTACCACCTGGGAAAATAGTCCAAAAGCATGGTCTGACATACCACTGCTATGCTGATAACACCCATCTATACAGTATCTTTTTAACCTAGTGTGACAGACCTTTCTCCACAAATGCATGCTTAGCCGAGCTTCAGGAGAGGATGAATGATAACTGGCTAAAACTAAATGCTGTAAAACTGAGGTTCTTGATCAAAAGGATCTAATAACTTGGTCATCCCCAGAGTACATTTCAAAACCTTTGGAGACAGGGGCCCATATGCAATTCAATTTTTCACCTGAGTTATCTCCAAGTTGACATTTTCACACCATGTCATAAAATCCCTTTTAAGCCACCAGAAAGCAGGAAAATACGCAAAATAATTTTGATAATGCTTTTTCTTTACTTTGTGGTACTTTTTAGACTACAAAATTCTGAAAAGTTATTTTAAAAAGAAGTTGAAAAATTATCTCCTAGGAGAAAACTCAGGTGAAAAAGTTAATTGCATATGGGCCCCTGGGCCATATGCAATTAACTTTTTCACCTGACTTTTCTCCCAGGAGATAATTTTTGATCCTTGATTTCAAATAACTTTTCAGCACTTTTCAATGAAAAAGGTACCAAAAAGTAGGTGAAATAGGACTATCAAAATTATTTTGAGTATTTTCTTGCTTTCTGGTGGCTTAAAAAGCATTTTATTGACAATTTTAAAAATATCACCTAGGAGAAAACTCAGGTGAAGAAGTGAATTGCATATGGCCCCCTGGGCGGCAATTCACTTTTTCTCCTGAGTTTTCTCCTAGGTAATATTTTTAAACTTGTGAATAAAATGCCTTTTAAGCTTCCATAAAGCAAGATAATGCTTAAAATAATTTTGATAGAACCTTTTCACCTACTTTCTGGTACTTTTTTGTTTGTTGAAAAGTGCTGTAAAGTTATTTAAAATCAAAGATGAAAAATTACCTCCTAGGAGAAAATGCAGGTGAAAAAGAGAATTGCATCTGGCCCTTTGGGCCAGATGCAATTCGAGGAGATAAGAAGCTGAAAACATGCGAGCTTCTTATCTCCTCACATCGCTCAGGATTTACCGGCAAATTCAATTGCCAGTTTCACCTGAGCGATGTCCTTGCGTAAAGGAGCATAACTCAGGCGAATACTAGGTATTCGCTGAGCGATGCTCCTGTGTGGCCAGCGATGTGGAGCGAGGCATTAGTGCTGGGGAGCTGTCCTTCAGCACCACACCACTGCAGCCTCGCTCCCCGGGAGATGCGCGCATCGTCGCAAGGCTGTTACCCGCCGCCCGTCGCCTCCTGCCGCTCGTCGCTGCTGGGAAATTCAGAAAAAACATACCTCCATCGTTCCAGCTCGCCGCATGTCCCACGCCGCTCCTCCGCTCATCTCTGTCTCTGTGAGTATTGGAGCCCGGCAAAGCATCTTTGAGTCTCCCGCCGGGGCTCCCCATTCATCCACTAGGTGGCCCAATGAGAATCATCCTGATTCTAATTGGACCAATGAAAATCAGGATGATTCTCATTAGGCCACCTAGTGGATGAATGGGGAGCCCCGGCGGGAGACTCAAAGATGCTTTGCCGGGCTCCAATACTCACAGAGACAGAGATGAGCGGAGGAGCGGCGTGGGACATGCGGCGAGCCGGAACGATGGAGGTGTGTTTTTTGTTACATTTTAAATAGGTAAGGAGTCAAAACTGACTCCTTTACCTATTTAAATCCCTGGCATCTGGGGTTTCCTTAGTAAAGGAGGCTCCCAGATGCCAAAAACAGCCCGCAGACACCGGCGATAGGTCTTTTCGCCTGCTCAGAGCAGGTGAAAAGTTAGCACCTATGTTTGGCGGGAAGCATCGCTTCCCGGGAGGTGCAAAATGCAATTGCATAGGAGGAAAGGAACTTGCTGGGCGATTATATCGACCAAGCGAGTTCTTTTCCGCCCTGGGGGGTGTTAAATGCAATTGCATTAGGCGACCTTGCTGACGCCTATTTTAAGAACTCGCCAGCACTTAGCGCTGGCGAGTTTGGTAATTGCATAGGGCCCTTTGAGTCTTATGGAAGAAAAGCACTTTACAAATGTTATTGTATTGTATTGTATAATACACTCACTGTAATGTTTATTTTAGCATTTTGGGGTTCAGGTGAGTTTTAAAGATTGAAAGATAATACTATTAAAATAATAGAAGAAGAAAATATCAGTGCATTGGCATAACATGCATGCCACAAATCTTTTAATACATCCTACAGATCATTAATTTTAGATAGTGAAAACATGTTTTTAGCTCACACGCCTAAGTACATATTTTAATTCATAGAGATAATAATCGTTTTTTTTTTTTTTTTCAAACTGGAGATTTGGTTTCCATCTGTTTGCAGTAGTGCTGTCAGCTCTCCCCAGCCTGGGGACAATGGAGCAACTACCTATTTAATATGGTCCTTAGAGAGAGAACAATGACAAGGTGTTTCAGTAGATAAGTCAAACACATAATCACACACATGATAGCCCAATTGCTGTAAGCCTCTATTTGTATCAGGCAGATGTTTAATTAGAAGTTATAAATCTGTCTTTTCCTTGAGGTCACATCAATGCCGCAGCGGATGGCTCTAAAATATTTATCGTATAACTGTCTTGTAGCCTCAGTGCTGCTCGTCACTTAAACAACACGATTTGAATTCAAGGTGGTAAAATAAAATAATCCTAAGGCAATATCATGAAAACATTAACATTTTCTAGGAAAAAAAATACTATTAATGGGGTCTCCATGTATATCCTCTATAGAGACAGGAGGATGGGCACGGGGCCAAGGAGCCGAGCGGGCGGTGTGTGAGCAGGCGGCCGGGTGTGCGGCGGGTGAGCGGGCGGCCGGGTGTGAGGTGCGTAGCGGACGCATGCGGCGGTTGGCGTTCGCGCACGCGGCGAAAAACACAGACCTAGAGCCCGTTTTTAAATGGGATTAGGTCCGCTAGTAATTTCATAAATTTAAAATGACCCTAATTTCATTTCATCATGTATAAAAGTACTGTGTTGTCCAACCAGGACTTTTAATGCTTGAACTTGTAGTAGTCTGAATTGACACCACATTCACTTTACCAATATTTCTTATTCTAGTGCTTCAACTACACCTCATCCTTTTTAGAGACGTGCATGAGCCATCTTTGGATGTGGAACAAAAGTTCATGCAGAATCTTCTCCATCTTCTCAGTGTGTTGCATCTGAATAGGACTGAGCTATGGAAACATTCAGGCTAGGTTCACAGTACGACGATGTGGTGCTGCGTTGTAAAGTCTTATAATGCAGTTAAAAGTCTATGCAGAGTTCACAGTGTTGCATGTAATGTGTAGCGTTACGGTAACGCACTGCTGCAGTACGTTACCAGGTACAGGGAAACATGCTTTTCATTGACTGTATGCTTTACTGTGCCCACTTTATGCAACAGTAACTCAGCACTAATCTGCGTTACCACTTTTTTGTTGTGTTGCATTGCAATGTTGTGTTGCAACTTTACAACGCAATGTCCTACTGCAAACCTAGCCTTAGGGTAGAGCTTGAACTGATGGAGTTTGTGTGCTTTCCCTGTGTGTATGTTTTCATCAAATTATCCAAATATGCTGGCAAATTAATTGTATTTCTTAAAATTTAGCTTTAAAATCTGGAAGAGAAATTAGGATGAGGACCCTTTTGTAAGTGAGAGATTTGTATCTGTAATCACCCTTTTTTAATGCATAAAATAGGATATTTGCAATATGTGAGGAAACGCGAAAAAGCCGCCGCGTGTGCCAAGAGCTAGGCGGCTGACTCCGCGTCCTACGCGGCGGTTTGCACGCGTCTGGTTGTGTGGTGGAACGCGGAAAAGCCGCCGCATGTCCTGACAGCAAAGCGGCTGTTTGCATGCAGCAGCATGTGCTTGGTGTGGCTGGGTCTGTTAGTGCATCTAGGCAGATGGAGAGCTATGCTTGCGCGGGCCTGAATTCAGGACCTTTATACCTGCAGAGGAAGTGTCAGCTGATCAGTAAGGTCAGCTGATTCCTGCAGGACTCATGATTGGCTGAATGGTTCGGGCGGGGCAGCAGAGTCCAGCAACTATATATTCTGCTGCTTATTCAGTTGCTGGTTGTCTGGCGTTGCGATCACATATGTGGGAGCACCCAGATCCGTAGTCAGATCCGCAAGTGTGCCGGGACCAGCTGGAGCTGTAATCCTACACTTAGCTAGATTCTGTTGATAACCAAAGTACTAGTGTGCTTGTGATTATCTGTTATGACTTTTTGCCTGCCTGACTATCCTCCTGAACTCTGACCTTGTACCTCGATATTTCTGATTCTCTGTTGCCGAACCCCGGCTCGTCCTTAGACTCTGTTTCTGCCTCCTGATCTTGTACCTCGATATTTCTGATACTCTGTTGCCGAACTCTGCCTGTACCTAGACTCCGCCTCTGCTTTATGATCTTGTACTTTGTCTGTCCGTGTGTGTACGACCTGGCTTGTCCGACCTCGAGAACCGACCTTACCCTTGGAGGCAGTTCCCCGTCCTGTCAGTTACATCTCCTTCTGAGTGTCACTTTCAGACAATCCTTCCTACTGTCAGTCTGACTCCTCCCGTCTTGGAGAGCTCAGGTCTGCGGAAGGAATCTGTGCAGTACTCCTTGCTGCACTGAGGCCTAGTCCTCTAAGTGTTACTGTTACACCAAACACTACACTCTACTCAGGTGAACAGAGGTTAGCTAGTATATCGGATTATCGGTGATACTGCAGATCACGTATAATCTGGTATACATCTGTATTCCCAGTGATACTGCAGATCACCGGTAATCAGATCCTCTCTGTGCTTCACCGATCGTTACACAGTACTTAGGAAAACATAATGTTTTGTGCATAGTATGTCTGTGCTTTCACAATAAATACATTGGCAGTACCTGGCTGGCTCCTGTAGCTCCATTTTGAGGCAGAGATAGCAGTGCAATTTTATAGCTATTCCATCATTATCCACATTGTAAGATAGTCAGGAAAGAGCTGGGAAGGAGTAGTTAGTCTTTCTTTATGTGCAAAAATCCAACCCGGTCCTCTTCTTCCTGAGCAAACTTGAACTGAAAATACATTATTATTATTATTATTATTATTATTATTTAGTATTTATATAGCGCCGACATATTACGCAGCACTGTACAGTGTATATATATATCTTGTCACTAACTGTCCCTCAAAGGAGCTCACAATCTAATCCCTACCATTGCCATATGTCTATATTATGTAGTGTAAGTACTGTAGTCTAGGGCCAATTTTAGGGGGAGCCAATTAACTTATCTGTGTGTTTTTGGAATGTGGGAGGAAACCGGAGTACCCGGAGGAAACCCACGCAGACACGGAGAGAACATACAAACTCTTTGCAGATAGTGCCCTGGCAGGGATTCGAACCAGGGATCCAGCGCTGCAAGGCGAGAGAGCTAACCACTACACCACCGTGCTGCCCAAATACATGCAATAGATATTAAATCAAGGGGATAATTAGATGTACGTGTACTAACAAAAGTATATAACACTTTCCTGGTGTCTTATATTGTTTTCATTTTCTTGGTAAAATTTTGACTCTGAATTATGCACAGCAGGCATATTAGTGTGACTTCAAATCTGTTTTATCCAGATCCCAACAAAAATAAACAAAACGATTTTATGATTTTAAGTACCTTTTGCTATCAGGAATGTTTATGCAGTCAAATCAAAGTGTTTTTGTTTCAATTACTTTTCATGAGAATCAGGGCTGCATTTGACTGCAGTTTGATTGTCTTATTTGCTTATATAAAACACAGTGTTTTTGTTTAGCAGATTTGAATTAAAAAGAAACAAAAACCAATACAGCTATTTCAGACTTTAAAACGTTGTGGCCACCTCAACAGATTTCCCTATTCTTGCATCCACCCTTCCCACATGGTCATGAGAAAAGAAGTGCAGGTGTGCCCTATCAATGAGCTGATAGGGCACCTTCTGGTGATGGCAGGCAGTGACACAGTTATTCTTCATTCACTTACCATATATTTACACACTGAGAGGGGACATAATGAACTGTGATGTTTCTACAAAAGATATTGGTGATGTGTGTGTATCCAGAAACATATGGTAAGAATAAGGAAGATGGCTACTGAATAAACGTTTTAATGACCAATTGGAGAAAGCAGTTTAATGCCAGATACCTCCAGCATCCTTCTACCTCTCAATCCTCACTATTTGTCCTGCAGCTTGACTTCATACCTATCTCTATACCTATCCATATGTATCTCTGGAACTACTGTTTTATTCCCTCTCCCAATTTTACCAAAGGTTATCACCTGATGAAGAACCATAATGGGTGACCCAGATGCCTACTGAGTCTGTTCACTGCAATGTTCACTGTACCCAACACTTGACCTGCCACTTCATAGTCTGACTGTTTGTTTGATGGAGTAACCAAGCAGCTTGGCATGACCCAAAACACTAGGAATGTATAGGGGATAAAAGAGACCAAAAAGCCCTCCTACTAATAAGCAATGCTTGGTGAAAATTGCCTTCTTAAAACAGAAGGAAACTTGCAATAATTCAGCTATAAATGTGTGAGAGAATGCGGAAAAGCCGGCGCGTGTATTGACAGCAAGGCGGCTGATTCCGCGTCCAACACGGCGGTCTGCACGCGGATGCGTGCATCTAGTGACATAGCAGAACGCGGAAAAGCCGCCGCATGTACTGACAGCAAGGCGGCTGGTTCCGCGTCCAGCGCGGCGGTTTGCATGCAGCAGCGTGCAGCTAGTGTGGCTGAGCCTGTTAGTTCACACAGGTTTAGGAATACGCGTGCTGAAAGGCAGAACTTTTATGATGGCCAAGGAGGGATCAGCTGACCAGGCCGGTCAGCTGACCTCAGAGCTGGTAACCATTGGTTGATCACTTCAGGGTGGCGCCAGAGAGCACTGCGCAATATATGGGTACTGCTGGCCACTCTTAAGTTGTCTGCCGTTGTGATCACTACGTGGAAGCACTCAGACCTTAGTCAGATCCAACAGTGTGTTTGAACCAGGAGGATCTGGGAATTCACACTGAGCCAGACTAGGGAACTTGTTTTATCATTCTGTTATACTTCAGACTAGTTCCAGGGTGTAGAGACCACAGACCTCACACCCAAGACTAGGGAACTTGTATTATCATTCTGCTATACTTCAGACTAGTTCCAGGGTGTAGAGACCACGGACCTCACACCCAAGACTAGGGAACTTGTGTTATCATTCTGTTATACTTCAGACTAGTTCCAGAGTGTAGAGACCACGGACCTCACACCCAAGACTAGGCATTGTTTGATATTTGTTATGACCTGTTGCTTTCCTGACTATCCCTCTGCTTTCTGATTCGGTACCTCGCATATCTGATATCACGTTGCCAAACCCTGCCTGACTTGGATACCGAATCAGCCTTCTGTCTTAGTACCTTATCTGTCTGTGTGTTGCCGACCTGGCTTGCCCGACCACGAGAGCTATCTCTCTACACTTAAGAGATAGTCTCCTAGATCAGTCAGTGACATCCACCTTCAGGTGTCACTCACTCTCTGGTCCTTCCTACCTTCAGCCTGACTCCACCCCTTGGAGAGTCTCAGGCTGCTGGAAGGTTTCTGTACTCTTCATAGCAGTGTCTTCTGTACTGCTTAGGGTCACCTGTTCATCAGGTGGGTTGCTCAAAGTTATACTGTTACACCAAACACACAATATATATATATATATCTAGAGGTGTCCAGAGGTTAGCACTATATCTGTATTATTGGTGATTCTGCTGTTCATCCATAATCAGGTATAGATCTGTATTCTTGGTGATACTGCAGATCACCAAGAATCGGATTCTCTCTGCGTGCAGACACCGATCGTTACAAAATGAACATTTGTGGTTACCCACAATGCACCACTACTGAATATGAAAATTATCCCGTTGTTTGATGGAGAAAGACTTGCTCAAGTGAGCTATTACCTGCTGCATATTGTAAGTGTATTGTATTGTAACTGTAAGTGTATTTTAGCAGGGTTGCATATTAAATTAAAATGTATTACTCTATGAGAGCGCTCCCCTCATCTTTTCTTTCAATCACCTCTGTGTGTGTCTTTCATAATACGCATAATATAGATTTTTAGTATATAGATAATATAGATAATTTAGTTTATCTTACATTAATCATCAATATATGTTTCACCCAGAAAAAAAAATCCCTTTTCATACAACTTTTAGACCTAATAAAGAAATGTCCCCTCCCCCCCCCCTTACCAAAAAAAAGAAAAGAAAATTGAACTCAGTTCTATATAGCCAGTCGGGGATGCAGTATTTCTTGTTAAATTACACTCCAAATTTAATATATGCTATTGTAAACGAAACCATCAATCTCGGCAGTGCTGTAACACCATGCATTGGAGCGAAACTAGTTTATTGAGTTTGTGGGAGACCAAATGCAGCATTTCATTCAATTTCAGTTTACAAGGCTATAGCGTGCTGTGTACAACAGTGCTCTATTTTATTAATGTGCCTCCTTCTTCCTAATTGACTCTATAGCCTGAATTTGAATGAGGTGACGGATACAGGAAACCAGCAGGGGAGAATATTTTCAATTCTTTTTGCACAGGGAACATTTAAAGTGAAATTTATGAAACAGTTCTTGCTGAATATCGGCAGGATCTATGTTTAAATGTGAGAGGAAACAAAATTTTTGTTTTGAGATTGCAGGAGGTACATTTATCTATTGTATTTTATATAGCAAACAGAGTCGCCAAAAGAATAAAATACGCTAAAATTGTTAAAATCGCTAATGAGGTAGTGGTGGACTTACCCCCTCGACGCAGACACAGATACTGTCAATTTCATAATGGCATAATATTTATTGACACACTCCAAAACAATGTCGCAACGCGCCTCACAGGCATAACCCCGCCCCAGCAGGCAATAAAACAAGGAGTATATAGCAGTAGTGGGTCTGGGTGACTCAGCAGTCACAGCTATGGATGCCCTTTAAAGTAAGGAAAGCACCCAAGCACCTATTAAATGCAAGTATAGATTTTTGCCATAAGAACTACTTAAAGTAAATCAGAGATCACAAAATGTAAAGAATCGATACTTACCCAGGGCTTCCTCCAGCCCCATAAGTATGTGTGAGTCCCTCGTCTTCCTCCTGCGGATGGTCCACACGTGCGCAGAAGACCCAGACTGGACCCGACTGAGCCTGTTACCAGGGCTGATCGCGGCTGAACGATGGACCAAGGGAGGACAGCGAGGGACTCACACATGTTTATGAGGTTGCAGGAACCCCTGGCTATTGATTCTTTACATTTTGTTGTCTCTGGTACACTTTAAAACTCTTACTGTGAAGAACCCCTTTCTAAACAGGTGGCAGATCTTCTCACCTCCATATCCTCTTGTTCTTGGAGATCCAGGGCTAAAAATCTTGGGAGGCTGATGCGGAATAGTGCCTAGGCATACTCTCACCAGGTAACGCTGGCTATATGGCTGCTACAAGGTGGTCTGCATGTCTCTGCTATTTGTGCTTTGGTCCCATCTACATCCAGGGGTATTTGGCAACTAATGGATACACGGGTCACATTACAGCCTTGGATAAAGCTAGTAATTACAAGGGATTTTGGACTATACATGAATTGTGGTGTCCTTGTTCACTCACTAGTTATATTAATTGGCTATAGCTTAATCAGAAGAAAATGTATGCGTGCTCAACATCAAGCTTAACCCTTTCAAGTTTGGCTGTGCAAATCTGGCTAAAATGGCTTACCATGAGACATGCTCACGCAGAAATGCATCTGCTTTCGCATGCCAAACTTTGCAGGGTCAAAAACCAATACCGCGAAGCGGTTGCCCTGCGGGAATTAGTTCATGCTTTATAGCACTATCCAGGAGCGCCACGGGGAGGCTTCCCAATGCCCCCATACAACCCTGGGGGCTGTGGGGCCCCAGGCTCTCTCACTGGCTAGGGACCACAGCGACACCCCGGAGGTGGAGGCTGGGCGAAGCAGACGACCCCCCCAAGCGTGGCCAGCGCTGGGGGGGGGGGGGGGGCATCCGCACCCACCTCCCAAAAATTTAAAATCAGGCACTTACCTTAACGTCCATTGCGTTCTGCTACTGCGCATCGACTCGGGGCACTGCATAGAACAGGAGTGACGCATGGATCACCCCGAGCTGTGAAGCTCAGGGCTGGCTCACACACATCTCTCCAGAAGGGGGGGGGGGGGACAGGCACAGACAGCCCACTACTGGAGCAAGCCGTCCACCACCTGCCTCCAAAGGACAGAATTGCAAATAGCTTAATCAGAAGAAAATGTATGCGTGCTCAACATCAAGCTTAACCCTTTCAAGTCTGGCTGTGCAAATCTGGCTAAAATGGCTTACCATGAGACATGCTCACGCAGAAATGCATCTGCTTTCGCATGCCAAACTTTGCAGGGTCAAAAACCAATACCGCGAAGCGGTTGCCCTGTGGGAATTAGTTCATGCTTTATAGCACTATCCAGGAGCACCACGGGGAGGCTTCCCAATGCCCCCTGGGGCCCCGCAGCCCCCCCGGTTGTATGGGGGCATTGGGAAGCCTCCCCGTGGCGCTCCTGGATAGTGCTATAAAGCATGAACTAATTCCCGCAGGGCAACCGCTTCGCGGTATTGGTTTTTGACCCTGAAAAGTTTGGCATGCGAAAGCAGATGCATTTCTGCATGAGCATGTCTCATGGTAAGCCATTTTAGCCAGATTTGCACAGC
This sequence comes from Hyperolius riggenbachi, assembly GCF_040937935.1. Taxonomy (NCBI): domain Eukaryota; kingdom Metazoa; phylum Chordata; class Amphibia; order Anura; family Hyperoliidae; genus Hyperolius; species Hyperolius riggenbachi. The sequence continues at coordinate 125,137,351 of NC_090652.1, read as the reverse complement.
CAGAGTGGATTAAGCTATTTGCAATTCTGTCCTTTGGAGGCAGGTGGTGGATGGCTTGCTCCAGTAGTGGGCTGTCTGTGCCTGTCCTCCCCCCCCTTCTGGAGAGATGTGTGTGAGCCAGCCCTGAGCTTCACAGCTCGGGGTGACCCATGCGTCACTCCTGTTCTATGCAGTGCCCCAAGTCGATGCGCAGTAGCAGAACGCAATGGGCGTTAAGGTAAGTGCCTGATTTTAAATTTTTGGGAGGTGGGTGCGGATGCCCCCCCCCCCGGCGCTGGCCACGCTTGGGGGGGTCGTCTGCTTCGCCCAGCCTCCACCTCCGGGGTGTCGCTGTGGTCCCTAGGCAGTGAGAGAGCCTGGGGCCCCGCAGCCCCCCCGGTTGTATGGGGGCATTGGGAAGCCTCCCCGTGGTGCTCCTGGATAGTGCTATAAAGCATTAACTAATTCCCGCAGGGCAACCGCTTCACGGTATTGGTGTTTGACCCTGCAAAGTTTGGCATGCGAAAGCAGATGCATTTCTGCGTGAGCATGTCTCATGGTAAGCCATTTTAGCCAGATTTGCACAGCCAGACTTGAAAGGGTTAAGCTTGATGTTGATGAGCACGCATACATTTTCTTCTGATTAAGATATTAATTGGCTATAGCATATTAATTTTTTTGCATATATATATATATATATATATATATATATAGAGAGAGAGAGAGAGAGAGAGAGAGAGAGAGAGAGAGAGAGAGAGAGAGAGAGAGAGAGAGAGAGAGAGAGAGAGAGAGAGTGAGTCTAGGGGGGAGTCAGCAGCTCACACAAGCCAGGTGTGTAGGTTTGCATCCAACTAGGGTAGCCAAATCCCCAGGTACAGATTATTATTATGGATTTATAAAGCGCCAACATATTCCGCGGTGCTGTACAAAGTAAGAAACAAACATGGGGTACATAATACAGACGATGGTGTACACTAATATACAAGATACATAATTAGTGACAAAATACAAAAAATGATACAGCATACAGAGTACAAAATACAGAAGTGGTAATGACAGTGATAAAAGTAACATGATGAATCAAATGTATAATGATTTCCAAGACACAAAAGGGGGAGAGAGCCCTGCCCTTGCGAGCTTACAATCTAAAGGGAATGGGGGGAAACAAGAGGAGGGGTAGTATACAATAAAATATATAAAGGCAGTGTGTTTTAGGATACCTAGTAGGAGTGCAATTTGGTCTTAGGACAAGGGGAAGTGGCCTAAGGTAGCGCATATGCTTGTCGGAACAAATGAGTTTTCAGAGAGCTTTTAAAAGTAACAAAGGTTGGCGAGTGACGGATGTGTTGTGGGAGGGGATTCCAGAGAAGGGGTGAAGCGCGTGCAAAATCTTGTAAGCATGAATGCGAGGAGGTGATTCTAGAGGAGGACAACAAAAGATCGTGTGCAGATCTGAGATTGCGATTGGGTTTGTATCTGGAAATTAGTGATGATATGTACCGGGGAGAGAGATTGTGGAGAGCATTGTAGATTAGGGTTAGGAGTTTGAACTGGATCCTCTGGTTAATTGGCAGCCAGTGAAGAGCTTAAAAGAGAGGGTCAGCAGAGGAAGATCGAGAAGAAAGATGAATGAGACGAGCAGCTGAGTTCAGTACCGACTGGAGCGGTGCCAGTTTGTTAGAAGGTAGTCCACAAAGTAGTACGTTGCAGTAGTCCAGACAAGAAATGATAAGAGCATGTATTAGCATTTTGGTTGTGTCTTGAGTGAGAAATATTTTTGAGTTGCAGATGGCAGGAGCTGGTTATGGAGTTAAGATGAGAAATAAAAGAGAGAGAAGAGTCGAATATTACCCCCAAGCACTGTGCTTTGGGAACTGAAGTTATGGGAGTGTTATTAACATTTATAGTTACTTCAGGCAGAGAGGTGGCCAGAGATGGTGGAAAAATTATTAGTTCTGTTTTACTCATATTAAGTTTTAGGAAGCGAGAGGACATGAAGGAGGATATAGCAGACAAGCAGTCAGGAACACGTTTGAGGAGGGAGTTAAGGTCTATATATATATATATATGATTTTCATTGCACGATTTAGTGCAAAACCTATGCACTTTGATCATACTGACTACAGACATAGTTTTTCCTGTTCTTGGTATAATTAGGAATTGTTCATTATGACTTCCACTCTATTTTCTGGTCCATTCACTATTTGCATCTTCTGCTATAATGTTTTTCAGCCAATTGTCCTCCCCTCCCCCTCTCCTCTCTATGTTTTTATCTTTTTGTCTTGCAACTATGTCTAATAAAGACTTTTGATATCTTTGCAACTTGATGCAATTTCCTCTGGTTATTTTTCTTTCTGTGTTTTAGCCATTGTATGCCAGTTAAATGCGACCCGTAAAACAGAATCACATAAAATAAGACAAAAGTGGCCTATAAATAGCTGAACTTGACTCCCTTAGTACCTAGGGGTGGATACCATCAGGCCAGGTATTTAATCTATCTTGATTTTAATCAAATGCACTCTTAACTATTTTGGGTAGGTTGAATGTGGTCATCTGGGAATAGCCCACTGTTACATTATAAGACAAAGGTGCATTTTTTTTATAAACACAGTATCAAAGCATACATCTAATGTCTTATATCCTACAAGTTCCCTGCCCCTATCTAAGGAGAGGGAAGCCTCTGGATCCTCCAGGGGCTTCCCACATTGTCCTCCAGACCTCTGTAGCTGCACAGGACCCTCCGGAGCATCAGGGCCATGCTCCTCTTCTGGCACAAGTCACTACTATAAATGCTTGGGGGGATATAAACTTGGCATATGCACCTGCATACCTGTGGCTAAACTACAAGCAGTAGAATAGGCATAGCTTTATGTAGGAGGAGTAGAATGGATAAAACTAAACAAAATATATGAATAAATTAAGAATAACAATTAATTAAATCCCCAATAGACTAGCAGCATAACAACAGTAAGCAGCATAACAACAGTGAGCAGCATAAAGTATTTGATGTTTCACCTGAGGTTTGCCTCAGGTTTTATTTAACTCCTACCGTAACAGCTGCTGTATGTCTGCCTCCTGAGAATTAATCTAAAGTCCCAGGTGCATAGATACTTATCTCTTACTTCCTATGCACATTGCACACATGTGCACGCCCCAGTTACCCACCCGGCAGAGCACTGATTGGTGAATGGGAACATGTGTTCCCCAAGCCAATCAAAGTCCTGAGGCTTGAATGATCACCGCTGCAGCCAACAGCAGTGATCATTCATTTAAAGTTTGTAAAAAGATACAAACTTTCACTTTGCTGTTAACTCAAAACACTGTTGACAGGAGACATCTAGTGGATGATCTAAGTTGACAGGAGACATCTAGTGGATGAATTCAATATTACATTAAAACATAAACTAGAAAATTGAATACTCACCTTCCGTAATTTTCTTTTCTTGTATAAACAATGGCGGCATACTCATGGGTTAGGCCACGCCCCCTGACCCCTATAGGACAGACTTCTCTATAAGTGTGCTGAATCACCCCCCCTCCGCCATTCTTTGTATAAATCAGTCCTCGAATGGACAGAAGGGTGGGATTCGTATGCCGCCATTGTTTATACAAGAAAAGAAAATTACGGAAGGTGAGTATTCAATTTTCTAGTTTCTTGCATAAACATGGCGGCATACTCATGGGATGTACCAAATTAACCACAAGGGAGGGATATAATGAATGCAATAAACACACTAATTTATTTACAATTTGCAGACAAAACAGATTTTGCAAATGATAATGATGACAAGGCAGCAGGATCAATACAATAATGTGACATAAATGTATTAACTGAGGACCAACTGGCCGCTTTGCAAATTGTGTCCATAGACACCCTTGAGAAGCATGCATAGGAGGCCGCCATTCCTCGTGTTGAATGCGCCCTGACTTCCTGAGGTATTGGTAAACCTCTTGTTTGGTAACTTAATTGAATCATTTTTACTAACCAGGCCGACAAGGTCCTTGCAGTAACTTTTTTGCCCTTGTTAACCCCTTGATAGTTCACAAATAAATGATCAGAAGATCTAAATGGTGCTGTGACTGCTAAATAGGCTTTTATTGATCTGCCTACATCTAGCGGGTGATTCTCTCCATCAACCGAAAATGTAGGAAGAGTTAGCTCCTGATTAATATGGAAACTTGACGCCACTTTTGGTACATATGAAAGAATTGGCCTCAGCACTACCCTGTCAGGAAAGAATTCTAGTAAGCCTCTTGAGCAGCCGAGGGCCTGTATATCAGATACTCTTTTAGCAGATGATATTGCTGTTAGGAACAACGTTTTAAAAGTTGTGTCCTGTAAGGAGGCTGATTCTACAGGGTGGAAAGGAGGTGACGACAATGTGTCCAACACTATACATAAATCCCATTTCGGAAAGAACGGTTTTCTCGGTGGACGAATTTTCATTACTGCTTTCAAGAACTGTACTATTAGTGGATGATGTGCCCACTTTTCCCCTGTCAGGGCAGACAGAGCTGAGACTTGTACCTTTAGTGCTGAGAGGCTCAAGGATTTTTCTACTCCTGTTTGCAGAAAGTCCAGTATGTTTCCTACTGATGGAGATAGCTTATCAAAGCTAGTCTTTGTTGCGTAGGCAGCAAATTTTTCCCAAATTCTATAATATGTGCGATTCGTTGAGGGTTTCCTGGCCCTGAGGAGCGTCTCTACCACCTGACTCGAACACCCCTGATCTACATAAGCCTGCCTCTCAGTTTCCAGGCTGTCAAATGCAGGGACTCCACTTCTGGGTAAAGAAGATTCCCCTGATATAGCAGGTCGTGTTGATGTGGTAGATGTATCGGTTCCACTAGGCTTAGTTCCATGGCTAGTGCAAACCAGGGTCTCCGTGGCCAAAAAGGCACTATAGTTATGATCGTGGCGGACTCTTTCAAGACTTTTTGAAGAAATCTCGGGATCATTGGAAATGGTGGGAAAGCATAACCGGTTTTGAAGTTCCATCTCTGCGTCAGGCAATCTGTTCCTGCCGCTTGGGGATGTGGATATCTGGAAAAAAAGACTGGCATTTTCGAGTTTTCCGGTGTCGCCCACAGGTCTATATCTGGAATTCCCCATTTCTTGATTATAAGAGAGAATATTCGATCGTTCAGGCGCCACTCGTTTTGATCCGCAAACCTCCTGCTCAAGCGATCTGCTACGATATTCCTGTCTCTTGGAAGGTAAGTAGCTGAAAGATTGAGTACATTCTTTTGGGCCCAATCCATAATTTTGCTTGTCTCCTGTAAGAGGGTTAAACTCCGTGTTCCCCCCTGTCGTCTTATGTAGGTTACAGCTGTTATGTTGTCTATTCTTAGTAGAACATTTTTCCCCTGAATCAGAAAGTAAAAGGACTTCAGTGCCATATAAGCCGCCCTCAGTTCTAAAACGTTGGAAGGAACATACCTTTGATTGGTGACCCATTTGTCCTGGAGAAAAATGTTGTTGCAATGTGCCCCCCAACCTATTATACTTGCATCTGACGTGATCAACACTGGATCCGGCGGCTGGATCTGATGACAGTTCAATAAGTGGCTTCTGCATTTCCACCACCTCAGGGATGAAATTACTTCCTTCGTGAGAGACAATGGTTGCATTAAACTCCTCCTGTTCCATTTTCTCAGAAAAAAGTTCTGGAGTACTCTCATGTGCCAATGGGCCCACCTCACCATCGGAATCGTCGATGATAGTGTTCCTAAAAGACTCATGCATCTTCTTGCATATAATCGATTGGATTGTAGCACCCGATCCACTTTCTGTAGAATCATACTTATCTTTTGGTCTGGTAGAAGTATCTTGTTTTCTGTTGTTTTGAATCTGGCGCCTAAAAAGATCATGTCCTGTGATGGTACCAGTTGGCTTTTCTTCCAGTTTATTAGCCATCCCAATTTCTGTAATGTAGCTAGTAACGTTCTTTGTTGCTTGAGAAGAATATTCCTGTCTTGGTTCAGTAGGAGTATATCGTCTAAGTAGTGAAAAGTTCTTAAGCCCTGGGTTCTGAGAAATGCTATGACTGGCAGAAGAATTTTTGTGAAAGTCCTTGGTGCTGTAGATATGCCGAATGGAAGAGATTGAAATTGGTAATGTTTGTCTTGAACTGCGAAGCGGAGAAATTTTTGAAATGTTTTGCTTATGGGGACATGAAGATAAGCGTCGGCTAAGTCTATAGAAGTCATCCAGTCGTTTACCTGTATCATAGGAGTTATTGACTGAAGAGATTCCATTTTGAAATGGCTTACTTTTATAAATTGATTTAGAAATTTCAAATCCAATACTGGTCTCCAGCCCCCTGTTGTCTTTGGCACCAAGAATAGAGGTGAGTAGATTCCTTTGAATCTTTGCTGTTCCGGTACTTCTATAATTGCTCTTGCTGCTCTGAGAGTATTCACATAATTCAATAACGCCTGCTGTTTTATACTGCTTCCTGGCATCCTTGTAAGTATAAATCTGTTTAACGGAGGTTTCCTCTTGAATCTCCACCTGTGGCCTTGCCTTATTGTGTTCAGGACCCAAGCATCCTGTAGGATTTCCACCCAAGATTTCCAGTAGAGGCGAAGTCTTGCCCCTACCGGAGTATCTTGAGTGGACGCACCCTCAAAAAGACTTTTTATTCTGCTGAGTGGACGTCGCTACCTTGTTCTTATTATTTCTCATGAAAGTAGACTGAGTACCCCTCCAGTTTTTATTGAACTGCTTTCCTGGTCTGTATGATTTCGCTTGCTGAAATCTGTTTGATCTTCTTGGTACCTGTTGTCTATAAGTTTGCGGCTTTTTATCCTGTGGAATAAGCCCTGTTTTTCCTCCGGAAACCAAGGAAATAGCTTTGTCCATAGCGGACCCAAAAAGGTGTACCCCATCATAAGGTATCTTGCACCAATTATTTCTCGATGCCTGGTCAGCAGACCAGGGTTTTAACCAAAGGGCTCTTTTGGCAGTTACGTTATGCAACATTGATCTTGCTGACGATCTTATTACGTCTATCGCGGCTTCTCCAATAAAATCCCCTGAGATTTTTAATTCATCTAGTGCCTTTATAATTGATTGTTTGTCTGTATCCGTGTTTATCATTATTTCCACATTTTCAACCCATATTTTAATGGCCTTTGCTAATGAGGTTAGGGCTATAGCTGGTTTACATGCTGCTCCTGAGGCCAGAAAGGCCTTTTTCATATCTATGTCTATTTTTCTATCCAATGGATCTTTGAAAAGCACTGCATCATCCATTGGCAGAGTAACATGCTTGGCCAGCCTCATTATAGAGGCGTCCACCATAGGGGCTGTTTCAATCAACTTTGCTTCTTCATCTTTCAATGGATAAAGTTTAGAGAATCTATTGGATAATGAAGGTTTCTTGTCCTGTTTGGACCATTCTTTAAGAATAATGTCTTTAATTATTTTCATAAAGGGGAAGGATTTAGGTTGGGCTTGCAAGTGTGGATAATATCTATCTGGCTCTTCGTTTAATTCGTCTTCTTCCTGCCATTCTATTGCTGATTTGATCGCTGCCACAAAAGCTGGTACTAAGGCAAAGTCAAACCCTATGGGCGGCATATCTGCTTGAGATGATGAATCATCTGTTTGTACCGGTGGTGCTGATGTAGCATTCGGTTGCGTAGCAGACATTTTTTGAAAAGTGTCCTGCACTGCCTGCTGTATAAAGGATAATACTTGCTCATTGTCTTTCTCCTTTTCCCTGCTCAACTCTGTAAAGCAAGATTCGCATACTTTTTTATCTGGCATGGCCGGTTGTGCACATGACCAACATAGACTAGGGTCTGGTTTATCATGGCGCGTTAACACTTGTAAATCAGGGGATCTAGGTCGCTGTCTTCTCTGTGGAGAATCATGTGCATAGCGAAGTCTCATAGGCGAGAAATGATCAGAGTCATATGGGTCGTATGAAGGCGGACGTCTCGGTGAGCGTCTAAATTCATATCTATAGTCAATATAATCTCTGGGAGATCTATCCCTGAACTCGTTATAGCGGCTTCTCCCTGAACGTTGTTCTGGTGAATGCCTATAATCAATGTTTCTAGTAGAATTCCTTCTGTAATCATAGTCCATATTAGAAGAACTCTTCCTGGGCAAGCTTGATCGCTGATAATTATACTGATAGCGAGGCTCAGGATTCTTAGATAAGGACTGGATGCCTTTAGCGACCATAAGTCCTTCTTCTCTCTCATCCGGACTGTGAAAACACAAAAGGAAGAAAATATGGTGTTTTCACTAAAAAAATCCGAATAAAATACATGAAGAGAGAGAAAAGCACTCTTTTTAGGATACTGCCCAGCACCAGGTGAACTAGAGAAACATACAATAGCCCACCACCTGTGCTCACACCAGTGTCATGGATACATTTAGTATCCTGTACCTGGAAGCCCCAGCAGAAGTTCCTGGCAATGAATCCTCCATATCACCTGAGTAAAACAGTTTTACTGATCAGTCCCTGCATTACAGCATTGTAGCTTATCCATATCAATAACAGGAGAATTCCTCATACCTGTCTCAGAAGACGAATAGGATACCAGTGTACCTCCAGGCATTTGTTCCTAGAATCCTGTCACAGGAGCGTGGTACCAGCTGCTGAATGCTGCCACCCACGCTGCTACTGCAACACCACGCTGGACGCTTTCCTGAGTCTCTGCTTCCTGGTTAAGTTCCTCTGCTGGCCAATCCGTGCAGGAGGGGGCAAATCCCGTGTCTCGCGAGACTTGCTGTCATACACCCAGCGCCATCTTAGCTTCTGGCATGGGAAACTATGCCTGATTGGCCGGATCCCCAAGTCTCGTTCCTACTCTCGTGAGATCTCGGAGGAATCACAAATGGAGCAGCAGCAGTATCCTGGCCTTTTCCTCTGTTTAAGAGAAAGTATAGACGGCCACTGTAGTGCGGGAAGAGGCTCAGAAACCCGCAGAAAGAAGCAGTTACCTCAAAAAAGAAAAAAGGAGGTAGGTCTAAAAAATGACAGAAAAAAAAAAAGAAAACTCACAGAGAACCTGTCCATTGAGGACAGAAAAAAAGAATGGCGGAGGGGGGGTGATTCAGCACACTTATAGAGAAGTCTGTCCTATAGGGGTCAGGGGGCGTGGCCTAACCCATGAGTATGCCGCCATGTTTATGCAAGAAATCCTCTTTACCTATAACAAGCTCATTAACACCTTCAACCCCCTCCTTCGCCCCCATAGTAAAAAAAATCAAACACTAGTAAAAAAAAAAAAAGAAGAGCCAAAGTGACTGAATTTACATGTGAATACATACATTGTTAACTTAGGGACAAAGCTTTTTAAATATATATGCCATGAGGGTAAATTAATGTTATTTTTTGCAAATAAGGGCTTGTAAATATTTATATAGTGCAATGAGAAAATGAAGAATGCAAAATGAAAAAAAAACCCACACCATTATTTCCAAATAAAATTTTATCACCAACCATACATTGTACTAGGAACATAATTTCAATGTTGCAATAACCAGAACAAATAGGCAAATGTAATGTGTAAGTTTTATCCACAGTTGCATTGTTTATTTTAAAACTATAGTGGTTGAAATGGAGATACACTTTTTTCTCCCTTTTTTCCCATTAAAAATGCATAGCAAATAAAGTACCGTATTTTTCGGACTATAAGACGCTCCGGACTATAAGACACAACTAGGTTTAGAGGGCAAAAATCGGGGAAAAAAATATATATACTAAACCTGGTACGTCTATGGTGCAGGGGTATCTTATGGACCCTTTTCCCCCGAAACTATTTCTAGCTAAGCTACACTGTCTTTCCAGCTTCACAAACCCCTGCTACTCCAGTAACTACCCTACATTAACCATTGTTGCCCCACCTGCTACAGGAACTACTGTACACTTATTCCTGCTGCCCCACTAACTCCATTACACTAACCTCTGCTGCTCCCCAAAACCTACACTAAGCTACAATACCCCCACAACCTACATTAAGCTACATAGCCCACACTACCTACACTAAGCTACAATGCCCACAGTACCTACACTAAGCTACAATGCCCACAGTACCTACACTAAGCTACAATGCCCACAGTACCTACACTAAGCTACAATGCCCACAGTACCTACACTAAGCTACAATGCCCACAGTACCTACACTAAGCTACAATGCCCACAGTACCTACACTAAGCTACAATGCTCACAGTACCTGCACTAAACTAATTTATCCCAGACCCCCACTACATACACTAAGCTACAAATGCATGTTTCATACTTACCAGTACCAATCCTAGGGGAGAGGCGTGCTGCTCGGCTGCTGCTGATCCTGGGCTACTGGTAATGGCTTCCTGGGTCCCCTGCAGTCCGGTCCAGAGAGTGTCGGGGTCGCATTCATGGTGTGCTGGCATCTGCAGAGCAGGAGCCGCTGCAAGAATCGGAGTCACATGGGCAGCTCCAGCTGATGGCCCATGTGACTCAGACAAACCGATGTCCTATGCCACCAATTTCCTTGGGTGGTAGTAGAGAGGCAAAGACATCGCTGGGACCAGATGCCTGCCAGAGCCTTGAAAGAACCAGAATCATGTGGGCAGCTCCAGCTGATGCCCCACGTGACTCATAGCCAACACTGTCCTCTGCCGCCATCCGTCCATCCACCTGCTGTAGCCACTACGAGAACCAGAAGATGCCACTCTATGCCCACGCGAGCCATGCACATACGACCACACAAGCGGGAAAAAGTCCGGAGATGGAGGACATGGGAGCGATCCACATGGATGGGTGAGGGCTTCCACTGCACCTTTACCTCTGCGCGGGGATCACTAGCATGGACCGGGGCACGGATTGCTAGCATGTGGCAGAGGCATGTTCACCAGCAGCGGCGGGACCGACAGCATGGACGGGGGCACGGATTGCTAGCACGCGGCAGAGGCATGTTCACCAGCAGTGGCGGGACCGACAGCATGGACGGGGGTCATGGATTGCTAGCGGGCAGAGGAGGCATGGCCTACGAGTAGTGACAGGGACCACCAGCATAGATATGGGGGGGGCTCATGGGTTACTAGCAGTGGCAGGGAACACTGGCCTTGACGGGGTAGGCATTACTTGTATGTAGAGTGTAGCATTCGCACTATAAGACGCACCTACTTTTTCCTCCCACTTTTGAGGAAGAAAAAGTGCGTCTTATAGTCCGAAAAATACGGTAATTACTAATAAAAATATCACCTATAAAAAGCCTCATTTGTGTTGAAAAACAATGTATAGTTAATTTAGGTGTAATAGTGATAGTGATGTAGCAGTGATAAAATTATTGGTGAATGAATGGGAGGAGCACTGAAATGTGAACATTTCTCTGGTCCATTAGAGGAAAGCAACCTGCAGTGGTCAAGTGGTTAAAGGACAACTGAAGTGAGAGGAATATGGAGGCTGCCATTGTTGTTACCTTTTAAAGAGAAACTCCAACCTAGAATTGAACTTTATCCTAATCAGTAGCTGATACCCCCTTTTACATGAAAAATATAATGCTTTTCACAAACAGACCAACAGGGGGCGCTGTATGACTGATTTTGTGCTGAAACCCCTCCCACAAGAAGCTCTGAGTACCGCGGTACTCTGGGCAAACTGCCACAATGTAACAATGTTCACAGACAGGAATTAGCTGTTTACAGCTGTCTCTAACAGCCAAAACAGCTAGGAGCAACTACATGACCTGCCCACAGTAAAAATGTCACCATGTAATAAATGTCATAATGTAAATTAGGGAGAGGAAAGATTTTACAATGAGCAAACACTGACTAAATAATGTATACATAATTATGGTAAAAAATGAAGCACTTTTTTGACTACATTATTTTCACTGGAGTTCCTCTTTAAGCAACACTAGTTGCCTGGCTGTCCTGCTGGTCCTCTGCCTCCAATACTTTTAGCCATATACCCTAAACAAGCATGTGTGGATCAGGTGTTTCTGACATTAATGTAAGATCTGACAAAATTAGCTGCAAGCTTGTGTCTGGTGTGATTCAGACGCTCCTTCAGCCAAAGAGATCAGGGCTGCCAGGCAACTGGTATTGTTTAAAAGGCAATAAATATGACAGCCTCCATATTCTTCTCACTTCAGTTGTCCTTTAAGTCAAATCCCCAAAAGTTTCAAAAGCATATCAATTCAAAAACAAAGAGGACTGAGAAGGATTTTTGATAGATTGGGCAGGGAACTTATAGGAGTTGTTGCTGGAATTCTTTAGGGGGGCAGTGCTAAACAGCGGAAGAGCGGAGGACAGACTGGGAAGCCTCTATGGGATCCAAAGGATTCCCCCTTCTTAGGTATAACAGATGGAAGGAGGAGCTCTTGTAAGCAATTTAAGGTAAATAAATAAACCTCAGATGAGGAGTTACTTATGGAAGATAAATGATGTTACAGATACAGTTACAGATGAAAGATAATGCTATTTGGTACTTCTACTTTTAAAATTCAGGTGTTCTTCTGTAGATTAGTTTGTAGGTTACAGGAATCTGAAATTTGTCCTCAACATAAAATATATCCTTGGTCAACTGTGCAAATATGTAGCATTACTGAGGTTGTTTCTACTGTAGATAAGGAAATCAATAGACCCAAGCCACTATTGTTTATATACAGTTGCAGCACAGAGTTTAAGTTACAGTTTTGTATTCATCATCAGCTAATTTTCATAACTCTAAGGAGCAGAATGCAAAGATAGGCTGACTTTGAACACTTGGTGAGCTGGCAACAGAATCATGGGACCTAAGTATCACTGATGTATGTGTGGAGTGAAAACTAGCCTGTTTGGTTCAACTGGACAGAGGAGTTGCTGAAGTACTTACTCTAGAAAAACATAATACTGGTCATCCCAGAAAAGTGTCAGCACAGAGTTCCAGCTTGCTGTGGATAGAATGGTATTGTAGTAGACTGCACAGAGACCTCACAGAACCCCCTATAGACTGTTGGAAATACCTACAACAGGCACATGAGTGTCAGACCTGGACTACATAGGAATAGAAGAGGGTGGTATGGTCTGATGAGTCACATTTTTAGTGCACCCACATTTTTAAATCTCAGCCTGAACAAGCATCTCTGAGCTGTGCTGGAAAAACAAATCTGATCCCTGGAGGCCCAAATTATAACTTACAGGCCATACAGGATTTCCTACTCTTTTAGTTCCAAATCCCACAGGACACCATCAGAGGGCACATCAGAACATATAACTGGTAAAAGCGGGATGAAAGACCATTTATAAAATCATAAAAAATCTATTCACCTGTACTGATCCGCTCAGCTGTCTGCACAGACAGACAGCTGTTTGACCATTCCTTAAGTCCGAGGGCTGCAGGTCTCTGGAAAAGAGACCTGTCTTTTCTTTGCAAGTTTCAGACCTGCTCTGCTGCTGAGGAATTTGCATACATTTGTTATGCAAATTGCCTAGCTGCCTCCTTTGAAGGCTGGCAGTATAAATACCATGTTCTCCCAGAATCCTTTGCTGATAATCTTCATGGTTTGTTACTGATGAACTCTCCTAGAGTATCAGCCCTGTTTGTTTGCTAAAAGTTTATCTTAGAGTAATTCCTTGGGACTGCACTAGGCAGCTCTTCTAGTGCAGTCAGGTTGCATTATCTGTTTTGCCTGTACAGTCTTTGTGTCTCGATTGCCTTGTCGCCAGCAGCTGTCGACAGGGAATCGTTCTGTCTGTCTGGGGGTGCTAACCAGAGCAGCGATTGCTACTGGTAGCCCCTTCTGTTCATCTGTCTGGATCGCACCCGCCCTAGTGGTAGTGGCAGTGCCTCCTTCTGTATTCTGTCTGGGGGTGCTAACCAGAGCAGCGGTTGCTACTGGTAGCCCCTTCTGTTCATCTGTCTGGATTGCACTCGCCCTAGTGGTAGTGGCAGTGCCTCCTTCTATATTCTGCCTCAAGGGTGCTAATCAGAGCAGCGGTTGCTACTGGTAGCCCGATCTGTTTGTCTGTCTGGATTGCACTCGCTCTAGCAGCGGTGGTTCCTTCTGAACTCTGTCTGGGAGTGTAGGCCAGAGCTGCGGTTGCTGCTGGCCGCTCCTCCTCTCTGTCTTGTCTTGTACAAACGCTTGCTGTAGGCTCGGTGAGGTAACCGTTTAGCAAGCGTTCGTGTTCTCTATTTTGTGTTTGTGTGTCATTGGTTAGTTAGGGTGGCAGGCTTATCACTGGGCGCCTAACGTGCGGTGATCGTGCTTAAATGCGTTCGCTGTTGCGAATGAGTGCGGTGTTCGAGTTTAGCTAGCGTTTGTTATTTTCTTTATCTTCTGATTGTTGTTTGCTGTGCCTTTGCTACTCTCGTGCTCTGTTCTGTTCAGCCTTGTGTCACTTCTGGCAATCGCCTCTCTCTTGCGATTGCATTCCCGCTTTGTTTCTGCGAATGTGTGTTCGCCGTCGCTGGGTGGCGACTAGATTGGGGAACAAACATTTAGTCTGTCTCTGTGCTCTCTCTCTCTTGGAGGGCTATCGTGCCCTACTTTGCCTTTATCCGTACAATTCCCATCTGGCATCTGTGGCCGTGCAGAGGCTGTGCTCGTCTGCACTCCACAGCTCCATCTGCTGGTGGGAATTGCCCTCTACTGGTGCATTGCATCCAAGCTGGGTACAATCTAATTATACGCTTGTGGAGGATTTCCGCTGTGTCAGCGAGCATCTTGTGCGCCGACCACGGAAATAAAAACCCACAATCGTTACATCACCATTGATTAAGATGTAAATAAAGATTCCTTCTCTAGTGAATAATAATACCACATTCAGGAGTATTTAACTATTTGAATCTGCATACTTTCTTCGAGTAGGTGGAGTGAATTTGGTGCAAGTTCGATTTTGGAGTAAGTTTTGGAGCAATTGCGATGTTGGAGTGATTGCTTTTTTCATGGAGAAGTGAGCTCATGGATGTTCACCCAGAAAGAATAAAAAGAAAAGAAAAATATTTACTATGGTGACACAGCAAAAGATGTTACAGGTACAGAACATTTACTGTGAGGGTGCCAAATATTTTTTCAATTCATCATATATACAGTTTCATCCCACTTTAACCACCTCCCGGCTACTTCATGCCGATGGGCGGAGGAAGAGTGGCTCACTGGGGACAGCCTAACACCAATTGGCGCCAAAAAGGGCGGTGGGCTGGATTAGCAAGGAATGCGTGCTTGCGCATTCCCTGCACATAAACACAGTGGGGATAAACACATAAACAGCCGCAATCGGAGCTGGAAGGCTGAATTTAAAAAAATCAATAAACATTTGTACAGCGCTGCAAACTAGCACAGCACTGTACAGGGGACAGCTTAGTCACTTAACTGTCCCCCCTAATGGCTTCCAACTTGATCCCATACATAGGCGAAGGCAAATGCCTATGTATGAGTATATTCCTTTGGGTGAATATGTAAAACAGGGTACATGTATTACCCTATTTCTATTTAAAAAGAGTTAAAAAAAAATATAAAACTTTTATTAAAGTAAGTACACCACTGATTTAAAAGAAAAATGTATCCCAAAAGAGTGCATAGTGCTTCAAAAGGCAATGGGACTGATCAAATTCTCTTTTTCTTCTAAGTTTTCTCCTAGGTGATATTTTCACATCTTATCAATAAACTGCCTTTTAAGCCACCAGCAAGAAAGAAAATTTAAATTGCAAAATATTGAAAAGTTGTTTTAAATATGAGATGAAAAATTATCTCCTAGAAGAAAACTTCGTCGAAAAAGTGAATTGGACTGGCCATGACTTGTCTTTAAAGCGGATGCGAGATGAAAAACTAACTATAACAAGTACCTTGTCTATATATCTTATCTAAAGTTTAGATCGTTTACACAGCAAATATATCTGCAAACAGCTTTAATAGACAATTATTATTTTTTCCTGTGATACAATGACAGCAGCCATGTTGTTTGTAAACATTACACAGAGGCAGGCTTATCTGTAGCTTGATCCCTAAGCCTGTGAAAAAACCTAATCCCCCCTCCTCCCTCCTCCCCTCTGCCTCTGAAATCAATGGCTAGTAACACCTCCTCCTCCTCCTGCCCAGACTGAGCTCCCATGAGCCCTTGCTACTGCCAAGGCTCTCTGAAAACCTGTGGGCGTGGTTTATTTAGTTCATAGGAAATTAGAGTATTAAAACAAAAACAAAAAAGTATTTGGCTTGAGGAATGCCCTATATACAATAGGAAAGGAACATAATTATGCAATGAGTAAAAGTTTGCCTCGGATCCACTTTAATGAGTGCTGAGAAAATCAGTAAAGCTTGATTAGGGGATGATCATTTTATTCATATAATGAAGCAGGTATGGCTAGCTGGTTGGTAGCAAGTTATTGCCCTCACCTTATCTGTCATAACTTAATAGATCCCTCAATGTCCCCATTCAAGAATCTGATAGCGTGTTGTGTCACTCACTCAAATACTCTAGCCTGCAAATTTAAGTCAGCACAAAGTAACTGTAGTGTTATCACTGCATAGAGACAACATAGATTTAACAGGATGGAACCAACCAATCAACTTCTACAGAATGCCAGCAGTGGCAGTGCCCGTAATTCCACCCCGAGGTGCAACAATCTTGTCATCTTTTCGAAACTATTATCTATAAAAATCAGTTTCAAATGAGTCTCTTATTACCTATTAAAAAAGATTACAAAAATGTGTATTAACTGTGCTGAAATCAAAATAACTGTATTTTTTTGTAAGCATTGCTCTAAGACTCCAAATCTCAATCATTTGAGTCCGCAAACCCTGACAGCCATGAAAGAGCACTGAATTAATTGCATGCTGTCTTGCACTTCTGGTTCTTAATATTCTCTCTCACTGGGACAATTTGCCGCAGACATCTTTTGAACCAGAGATAGAAGGCAACCAAATACAGCTCTTTCCCTCTCTCTGCAATCCTTCATTATAATGAGGAAGAAAATGTCACAAATACCAGTGTGCACTTGAAATATTATAATATCATTCAGTTTTATGTTACAGAAAGTATGTTTTTTTAAAGCTTAATAATTCAGAATTATTTTCGGTAATAGAAAAGTAGTTATTTAATATGCACTGAGGTTTTTTTTTGTTTGTGTTTTTTTTTTATTTAAGAAAAGTAAATTGCTGGTATAGCCATATAAGGAAATACTTTTTTAGGACATTTTAAAATTTATTTTATCAACTTTTTCTACTTAAGTAAAATATTTACATTTTTCTACTCTTAAATAAAGGATGTCAACAAATCATTTGAAATTACTGATAAAGTTTAACCAGTAAAGATCCATAAAATATTGCTACCGGTAGTTATTCTGGTTTAATTTCTTTTCTCCCTTGCTCATCCTTGATGAAATTTAGATGGCTACCACTACTAGAAAAGTACACAGAGATGTGTCTGGCCAACCCAGCAGCACAACGGGTTCACATCGTAGAAACAATGTGTAGACAGCACCATCGTAATGGTATGCTCTTTATTCATTGAAAGACATGCTGGACATATAGGCAATGTTTCATAGTATATAACTCCTTTTTCGAGCTGTCTCTTACAGTGTGTCTAATGCAAGCACAAACCTTCTAACAATATTGGTCACCAATCATGCAAATTTGGTGACCAATCCCCTATGGTCTCACTCTAATGGACCTGATGCGGAATTGTTCAACTACTACATATACATGTGCGAAGACCACACCTCAACCAAACTCCTCCCTCCAGGCGTCATGTTGAGGGAGATGCCAACACCTCTACTAGGAAGCCGGTACCTGACTTCTCTCACAAGAGTCATAAAACAAATATGGCCATCATGATCTTCACACCCATAACAAGTATAGCCACAAAAACACCTGATCTGAAGTATAATCCCCTGTGCCGGAGGGATGGGAATGTTAATAGTTGGGGCCCCCCACAGCTCTGCCCCCCCATCGCAGGTGCTGATCCACTCTAGTTACACCCCTGCATTGGTGCTTTCATTAGAGTTTTTGAAGCCTCACAACAAGCCCATTCTCTTTCCTAACCCCCCCCCCCCCCCCCCCCATGTAAATGCCTTCCTGAAGCCTAACTTTCCTTAACCAAAACCTTAAAATGAATTCCTCTGTGATACCTAAACCTAACCTCTTAGTCCTAGTTATTAAATCTAACCTCCCCAACCCTATCCTCTTACATTAAACTTGTAAAAATAGCTCCCAACTGCTAAACATACTTGTTTTCCCTTGTCTTAGAAGCTGGAACATTTGGGCATTCCCCACATTATAGCCAATATCCAGCACTTGCCTATACAGTAACCCAGCATCAGAACCCAAATGTTTCAGCTTGCATAAAGGAGCTGCATATTGCTGATAATACGCATTGGCTCTGTGGCAGTGCTCAACTTACACAGGGCTATCAGCATCAGCATCAATCCTGAGGCACGCTGATGGCACAAAACTACCAAACTTTCTCCCAAAATTATAATGGATGAGGCCTTGCTTTGGAAAATCTATGCTTAATATTATTTTTTTTCATTTCAGTTCCAGTCAATATTTATGCTTTTCCCTCCAAAGATTCTTAGATCAATTGTAGGTTGTATGAGGATAAGGAAACACTCAACCGCAACTAAACTTACTTAGAGTACTTACAGTGACATATGTTGCACTACAAATAAATCATAGCAATATAGTGGTTCTTAATTATAGCAGTCTGGCAAGTAATAAGTAACACATGATGCATCCAATGCGTAGTACATGATTCATCTGAACTGAGTGGGCTGCCAATTTAGTTTCTGGGACCCATAGCAACTGCATATGTTGCCATAGTTTTAATTATGTATTCAGGTTAATTCCATTTTGTGTCATATAACCAGCAGGAAGTTTATAGAAGCTTGTACATTTTCAAAACTTATATTGGCAAAGCAACCCCTCAGGATACAATCTGAAAATATACAATGATTTATGATACTGGATCTTTAGAATAGAGAAGAGTGTATGGCTTAAAAATGGTATTATACTCCCAAAACTAACATTTCAGTAAGCACTCTAACAAGTAAAAGCAATCTCACACATTCTCTGTGAGTAAAAACGTATACTGCAGAAAACAGCTCAAGATAGCTTATCTCTGTCTCATCGGCAAAGGCAGAAGACATTCTCAGCATCTGTTTCAATTCTGCTCCCTTCTCCCTCCCTCAGCTGTACATTGCCCTGGAAACAGCTAAGTCACTTCAGCAGAAAGAGTGTGGGTCAGAATGAAGGCACTTGCCTTCAGAGAGCTTCAGCCAGCAATGATTACATTTGCTGATGAGACAGAGATAAGCTATCTTGAATTGCTCTCTGCTGTGACAGTACTGTATACATTTTTATACACGTAAAGTGTGTTTAACTTACCCACCCTTTAGAAGCCACGCCTCTCCAGTCATTGAAAACGTACACACTGCTTGACTATACCTGAGCAAAATATCTGTATAGGGCTCATTGTTTGCAGTGTCATCTTAATGCTAATAATCTTAATACATACTGATGACACAGAGAAGGTGTGTGTATGCACCTAAAGCTGAATACTCACCGCAGCGATGAGGAAGATGGATTCAGTGATGTCTCCGTGATGACGAGCATTTAACAGTCCATCTTCCGCCCAACGGGTATGCACAATGTCACACAAAGTAGTTACACGACTGATGCGAACGGGGAGTCACGCAATTACAGTACTTTGCATTGAGTCCTTATGGATCTTAAGGATCCGATCTGCCGTGACAGTTAGTATCATCACGTGACACTAAACAACATCCACATGATCATGCGCCTGTACCCACATAGCAAGATCATGGAAGCTATCGCTCATCACCTAAAGTATTGAGAGTTGTTGGCAGGGTCGGACTGGGCCACAGTAGTACAGTTTTTTCCCTCGGTGGGCCCTGCCTCCAGGTCTCTGGTGGGCCCCCCCTCCTTGTCTGACAGAGCTCCAATTGCAGCACAAAAATTATCTTTTCATTGCTGTAATCACTCATGCTGAGAGCAGTGGCATAGCTAAGAAGCTGTAGGCCTCTATGCAAATTTTACAATGGGGTCCCCCAAGCACAGCATAACAATTGATACAACGCACCAAAAGCTGCCAATGGCAACTACAGTGTCAGAGGTGCAAGAAGGGGATGGGGAACAGCTTGTTAATGATTACCACTGTCCAAAGTATCTATAAAAGTGATTATTATGAGCAAAGGACCAATAGAGAGGTAAAATTGTTGAGGGAGGGCCCTTCGGGGGCCCCTTTGGCCCAAGGGCCCCGATGCGGTCGCAACCTCTGCAACCTCTGCGGTCGCAACCTCTGCAAAGTAGGACATTACTTTATATTGAAAGAAGGGACTCTATGCAAAGTTTTGCTGGGCAGCAGTGTCTCCGAATTACAATGCTGCTAAGATCATGTACATTTGGCCCTGTTCATAATACATCATGGCCACGCCCACTTTCCGGTGCATGGACACGCCCTTTTTTCACTTTTCAATCATGGGATGTGTGGGCCCCAGGTTGAAATTTCTTTGGTGGGCCCCCAGTGTCCCAGTCCGACCCTGGTTGTTGAGAAAATTGTCGGGAAAAGTGTGTCATGGTTATTCAGCTTTAAGGAGTTTGGAGGATTCTGAGTAGATGGGAAGGCGTGAAATAAATCAGTTTCCACCCTTGTTTGACTTGCAACCCATACATCACCCATTTATTGCCTTTGAGTCTTAAAATGTTACAGCTAAGGAAGTATAGCGTGACAAGTCACAATAACTCACGCTAGTCAGTAGTTTTAAAATTCTCAGTTTCAACAGTAAATTTCAACATCAACTTTCAGCAGACTACTACAACATGAAAAGATGCAGCTGCCAGTCTTTAGGAAATGTTTCCTGTGATATGTTACTCATGCACTTTCAAAGGGTTTAGATTTCAAAAGATATGTGCTTCTATTTCTGTCACCTCTGGGAGGATATTTCTGGGAAGGATCTTATGTATCCAGGTAGCAAATATATAAGTGTGCTTACAATTAGGTGTGGTTAAAATGCTTTACCATGGGACCCTAATTGATAAAGCAATATAATTGCACTATTTTGGCTATCACTTGAATATAGAGTTATACATGCATAAAAATGTATACAAGCGCTCGCAATTCAATACATAAAAACACACAGGCTGAAACACCAGTCCAAACGGTGGAGCGCTCCCTGGCTTTTTGTCAGTAGCTAGGATAAAGATTGACAATATAGGGTAAGCGCTCTAAACACAGTCTGTGCAATAAAGTTCTTCACAACACTCCACAAACAAGGACAGCAGATAGCAGGGCACTTGTTGCCCGCCCCCCAACATAGAGAGACTCACCAGATGGTGCGGCCAAGATGGGCCCGACTGCGCTTTAGGGGTATTGGCCCCCCTCAGCCTCCAAAGCATTCTCCACACTCCAGCAGGCTCGGCTCTCGATGTCGTCAGTGGGCAAACTCTTACTGTGACCTCAAAAATAAAGGTGGACGCTTCACATAGCGTAAGTGTGTTTTAAGGAAGGATTCCCACGTTAAATAAAATACAAACACTTTGTGTTAAAACAGATAAAATACAAAAAGAGTTGGCGCACGGCTACGTCAAGCGGGAGAAGCAGGCAGCATGTAAGGTATGTATCCAGCTACCGTGTCGCATCCCCGGCTAGTAATCCACGACGTGCCGCCGCTAGTAAAAAGTTCCACGCCAGACAGTCACTGCGTCCAGCGACGTCAGACGTTGCGCCGCTCCGTAGCTCCGCCCTACGCGTTTCATTGCTATGGCAACTCCTCAGGGGCTGCGGAACACAAGAAGCGATGGATTTTTAAAGGCTGACGTGCGTGAAAGGCTGCCCATTCGCCTGTTTAACGCTGCCATTTCACATCAATTTCACTTAAAATAAACTATATCTCATATGTCTCATAGATATATACTCTGCCACAAGCTTAGTAATTAAATATAGCCAGCTAAAAAAACATACAATTAATCCAGCCACTAGATGGCAATACATTGCAAATCTCATCAGAGTCTTTAAAAAACATTTTCAATCACAGTATTCATAATCATGCAGTCAATCACTACACCATAAATACAGTTAATCACTAGATAGTGTTCTTAAATCTTGCACAAACCCAGTGGCCAGTCCCCCACACCCAAATAAAGGCTTAATCAGTACTAATATAACAGTTTAAATCAATATCGATATTTAGTCCTCCGGGTTCTAGCACCCCCATTTTGTGAATCCATTGGGTCTCCAAAATAGAGACCTCCCGCGTGCGGTTAGACCCCCTCCACTGGTTCTTGACCTTCTGTACCCCACACATTTTTAAGGTACCTGAACAACGTCCATGATGGGAGGAGAAATGCCTGGAGACACTATGCTGCTGATGCCCTTTGCCGATCTTATAAATGTGTTCCCCCCATCTCTTGTGGAGTGCCCTAGTGGTCCTCCCAATATATTGCAGGCCACAGCCACACCACAAGAGATCACTCTCTTTGCCAGGAGGGGGCGCTTTCACTCTGGGCACCAGCACCACCACTCTCCCACCTACCCATCCACCCATGGCCACTAGCTCCCCCGTACCCTGGACACCAATTTAAAACAAAAAAAAAATACTGCCACTGCCCCCCTAAAGGGTTGCTAGGGACATGGGCACTCAAGTGCCTTGCTTGAGATACAGCCCCGAAAAGCTGTTATATTGTGTATCTACTCATAGCCAACAAGCTACATTGGCCATTTATGTCATTTGTTTTCTTCTCATTGGTTTGCTTTGCCACTGCCATATAGTCAAAGCATGGAAAAAGCAAATTACTGTATATCTTTTGAAGAGGTCACATCCAGGGTCTCCACTTTTATGATTCAAGAACAGATGGCTGGTGTAGTTGAGGATCGCTCCACCTGGGTAGCTAAAAATTTGGATCCTTGGAGACAAATTATGGCAATAGAGTAAGGCAGGGAACACACTTTTCGTATGCGTTTTCTGCATAGAGAAACTGACAACTCATGTTAATCAATGCGCTAGTTCACACTTGATGTGTTTTTCGCGTGTGGAAAAAACTGACAGTCTTTATCATGATTCTGCACATTTTGTCAGTTTTCTGTATGAGTTACATTAGCTACTGTGAAAAAACGCACCCGTTTCCTGCATAGAAACACACTGGATGTGCAGAAAACGTGCGCAGAAAAACGCACACAGAAAACTGAAAGACAAATATGTTCCTTGCCTGAGGGGAAAGAGGAGGGGATGCATCCCTGGGATTTCGGATGGGACAACTAATTTGTTAAATTTTTTACTGAAATATTTTTCTTTTTATTATTCTTTCTTAATCTTTCTTTAGTCTCTTCCTCAAAATTAGTATCTTTGTTAATACACAAGTTTTGAATCTGAACCTTAAACTTCAAAATATTGGAGACCATAGCATTAATTTGAGAGTCAAATATTTTATTGTAAAAATGTGCCTTTGAACACCCAATTAGTCAGAAGTGTTCGAAACACAGGATCATATGTATGGCATCTGTCGTAATGTACAGTGTTTTTATATAGCTGTTTGATTATACTGAACATTTATTTTGTGAAATATTTTTTGTGGTAATCTTATTTCAGTACTGTGAGTTATGATTTTTGATTGGAATTCAACAACAGAGGGCTACAAGTTGTAAATAGGAATAAATCTCTTTTTTTCTTTTTCTCTTTTGCCTATATATGTAGCCCCGATTAACCTTGAGTTAGGTATATGTTGCCAACCGTAATGTAACGGAATTGCTAAGCCTCCAGTAATAGGGCAGAGTGGGTCTAGGATTTTAATTAGCCACTATTTATTACATTGTTATAAGTTTTAATAAAACTGTGGGCTGGCCTGTAAACTGATAATTAGGTGAAGACCTATGATCCTTGCAACCATCATGAAGATAATTACTGTATTTGCATATCTAACTCGGAGTTGATGTTAAGGAAATTAGATTGTTAATTAAGAATGTTAAGAGATGTTAGGGAAGTGAAGTCAGTAATTAAGGAAATGTAGTTCAGGAAGTGAAGTAAGTAATTAAAGAAGTGTAGCTAGTAGGGAAGCAAAGTCAGTAATTAAGGGAGTGATCTTACAAAAGTGAAGTCAGAAATAAAGAAGTGATATTAGGGAAGTGAAGTCAGCAATTTAAGAAGCAATGTTAGGGAAGGGAAGTCAGTAAATAAGGAAGCAATGTTAGAAACGTGCAGTCAATGATTAAGGAATTGGGGTAAGGGAAGTGAACTCAGTAATTAAGGAAGTGATGTTAGGGAAGTGACGTCAGCAATTAAAGTGGAAATAGTTTTAACTTACTGGTCAATTATTTATGTTAATAATTAAGGTCATTTTTTGATTATTGTTTTTTAAATCACAATATAAATGTTATTTTGAAATATATATGTAGGTTAGCCTTGCACCACTGAGCCTCACGCCGCAGCAAGGTCCTTTGCATGCTGTGAAGAAGCAATGTTAAGGAAGTAAAGTCAGTAATTAAGGAAGTGTTGCTAGGGAAGTCCGTTATGTAATTAAGAAAAAGAATTTCCAAGTTCTCAATCCAGCAAAATTCTGAAATTTCACATGGAATTTTAGATAAATTCTGAATTTTGCAAAATGTTTGCTTTCATGTCCCTCTAGTATGCTTAGTCAACATTTTTGCTATTAATGCAATACAAAAACATTCACACATTACATGCATAAAATTTTGCATTACTTTTGGAATTTACTTGTCGGAATTCCATTGATTCCATTCCAAATTCTGACTTTCAGCTCAAAATTGCGAAATCCCAAAGCAAATGTTGTATATTTGGAATTTTGTGAAATCTGTGCACTCAACTCTAATCATAAACATTTTCTTTATTTAATGCTAAGTTGTCTAAACAACAAAATTGGGAGAAAATAAAACCCTATGCACAAACCTGAATGATTTCTCTTCTTCGAGATGGCTGTGCATTACTGAACAGAATGACACCCTACAAGCTGGTCAATACAATCTATTAAGTACGACAGCCCTCATATCTTCTGAGAATCATCCAATGTTTTCTAATGTTTCCTAAAGTCCTACACTAGATTCTCTCCCATCTCATTGCTCTACTATTACTGACTAAACTTACAGTTTCAGAGAGAGAAACCATATGTATCTCATCTACAGAAACCATAAGTACTGTGGTCAGCACCCACACTAGACAAGCGGACAGTAGTTTTAGACTCCTCAAATTTAACAGCAAATAGGAAAAGCAACTTTTGGCAATGTACTAAAACATGAAAAGATGCAGCTTGTTGTCTTCAGGAAATGTTTCCCGTGGTATGTTACTCATGCACTTTCAAAGGGTTTAGTTTTCAGAAGATTTGTTTTTCCCTTTTTGTCACCTCTAGGAGATATTTCTGTAAATGTTCTCATGTATTCAGGTAATAGCCAAACCAAAAAATAAGGTAGCCTAAACTGTACACCGGTTTTCGTTCCAGAGGCCGATTCATCACAGTAAAAGGACTAGTTCCTTAGTTATAATGAGAGAAGGAGACATCTAGAGGATTTTTTATGTAGGTAGTTCACTTAGTACAGCTTACAGTCTAGCTAGGTGACTAGCCAGTAGTTTGTTTTGCCTGCTGGTGGCAGTGCACACTTGGTGGACTTGCATAGCTCACTTTTTGTTTGCAGTGTTTTCACTTATATAGTGCGTACACTTATTTTTCATAATACACTTTATTCCACTATTATCTGATACCTGTTTTTTAGTATATTGCTGCAAAAGTGGTCATCTGCTTGTTGCTTGTGTAGTGCATGACATTTTATTGGCAGCTCGTGGATTTAATTTGCTAATATAGCATCTGTACTGTAGTTTAGCATCTATTTGTATTTTAGGAGAAAGAAATACAGTGCCTGTTAAAAAAGAGGTTGGTCACCAGCTGGATTTAACTTAGCAAATACATAGGTAAGAGCCTCCCATTGGATAATTACTTCCTGAATTATTATGTTTCCCAAATAATGAGGTCAGATGACCTACTGAATATACTGAATGGCCAGGTTACCCCATCAGTGAATTATTCCAAGATGACAATTGGGCTCAAATTGTAAAAGAGTGCTTTGGGGAGCATGAGACACCATTTTCACACATGGATTGGCCACCACAGAGTCCAGACCTAAATACAATTAAGAATCTTTGAGATGTTTTGGAGAAGAATTTGTGCAGCGGTCCGACTCTCCCATCATCTCTACAAGATCTCGGTGAAGATTTAATGCAACTTTGGACATAAATACATGTTGTGACATTGCTGAAGCTCATGAGAATATTGCCAATCCAAATGTGTGCCGTCAACAAAGCTAAAGGCGGTCCAATAAAATATTACAATGTGTCACCTCTTTGTTTGCAGCAGGCAGTGTTTTATTGTTATAAGAAGAGTTTTCCTCTTACACATGTTAAAATAATATATTTTTTTTAATGGACAGTCCCCCAAACCTTATATTTTATATTTCCATGCTTGCTAACACATTGCGTCAATGTTGTGTCACTGGACTCGCCAGCATTCCTGACAGAATACTCTAGCGCCGTCTAACTGTCATGGCCATTATAAAGCCGAATTATGGTGTCAATGCTTTCAGAGAAAGTCTCTGTAAGGTACAAAAACAAATAATGAAGGAATTTGGCTGTAAGCTGGTGACAATTCTGTTGTGTCTTCATAGCAGAGGACAGAGACAAACTACTGCAGGGAGATCTCGGTGTTTGCGTCTCTGAGATGTGAGAAGACAGCAGGTGACTCACCAACCTGTGCCTGCACACCAATGCATCTTCTTTATCCTTTATGCTTATTTATTTCTGGACAGTGTCCATCCTGCAGACACACTCGGGTTCGGTAGATTTCATCAGTGTCTATTTTTTAAGATCTTCTCTATTTTATTCAAGGCAGAATTTTCTCTGGTAACATGTCATTTTCCCCTTTAGAGAAATGCTGATTGCGGTCGCCTCCAGTACTCAGCATGTGAACGGAGTTTGCAGTAAATCAGATAGGAAATCATTATATAAATCTGTGTCAGGCTGGCTGTCCCTTGCTTCCTGATTGCTACTGTCAGAGCCTTACATAGCCGAAAACCTCAAACGTGTCATTTCTGATGTTCCTTTAGTGATTACGCTGTGTGCCACAAAGGACAAGAATCTCATATTCACACCACGTTCCCCCAACTTCCTGTGCAGCAAACCTCTCAAAATGTTCAGTGCTTTTCATGCAATAATCCCCAAATCACATCATTAGTGATTAGGATCATTATAGTATCTGCTCACAAAGTCTTATTATAATGGGCAATAATTATCTCTGATAAACAGGTATTAAAAAAAAAAAAGAAGAAAAAAAAAAAAAGGAAAAATATAGTGGTTTTAAATCAACTAAAACCTTTATGCCTACAAAATATTTTTTTTATTATTCTTATTTTTTTTTCTATTAAAACTTTGTTTTACAAATAAACTTTTTGAACATCAGGCGCAGCCAAGTTACTTGAGGGTTGATTTGCATGCTCATGTGTATGGCAGCTCTACTGGTGTTTAATCTACTGTGGACCGGCAGGTTCTGGCCCCTTAAGGACCAGAGCCTTTTTTTCTCTCTGGCCATTCAGTTATCACTGTGATTGGCTCACAATGATCACCTAGTAAGGTGTCAATAAAACTGGCTCCTTACCGATCACAGGAAGCTTGGCTGTCACATGACAGCCAGAGCTGTGGTGGCGGCGAGTGCAGATTGGCTCGGGACATCGGTAAGCTGCGGCATGGAATCTACGCTGCATTAGCACAAGAGAGCCACAGATGCAACATGCCCACTACTGTGGTAACGCGCATTACACATCCCAAGCACAAACTTTCAGGAAAACTGACATCTTTCTATGTTGATCGTAGACGATGAAATTTACATAAGTTTGTGATTTTCTTAAAGGGCAGTTAGTGTCATGAATTATTCAAAGTATTCCACAGAGTGCTACAGAAAATGTCTGTGTTATAAAAATGCATCATAATAATAATCACCGTTAATGGCTCCAAACATTTTTACAGGTTAACCTTTTGCAGCAGCTGTATACAAACATGGGTGGAGCTTACTGATACAGGGGTGGGGCTAAACAATTCTGTGAGACTAGCTTGGCAATGGTAAGAGGTATTTATTATCGTCTAAAATGTACCAAAACCTTTATAACTGAAAGAAACACAAAGCAAGACAAAAGCCATGTCTGTCTTTTTTACATCTCTTCTCTGCTTCCCATCACTGCTGATGCTATTTAAGGAAAATTGAATTAAATTCAAAGTAGCTTATTCTCAGAGCTGAAGCAGTTCACCCATTTTGTTGTGTTAATAATGACCTTTATAGCTTTCATCAGTGTTCTGAGAAATCTACAAATGCCAGGTTATGTTTATTAGGTGCTATTATGAAGACAGATGAAATGTCTTTTGTACAGATGCTAAAAACATTCATATAAATGGATGATTATAATATTTACTTATGGCTGTGAACAAAATTATCAAAGTGTGATTATTTTTTGGCATTACTAAATGAAGAGCAAAAAATGTAACAAAATAAACAACCAATGTAAAATAAAAGAAAGCTTAAAAGGTATTTTAATTTCATGTGGAGTGGATGGGGGAGAGGAGGGTCTGTCTGCATAACCATTACTGAGGTCGTCCTTAACATACTGTCTCTTGACCCTCCATAGCCTGATCCTTTACCATTTTGCATGAATATGGATTTACCGTACATACTCGCATATAAGCTGACCCATGTATAAGCCGAGGTACCCACTTTTGCCTCAGAAACCAGGAAAAAGTGACTGACTCGCGTATAAGCTGCCTCCCCTGTAGCCAGATGTGCCCCAGTACAGTCATCCCCTCTACCCATAGCCATATGTGCCCGAAGGATGATACAGCTGTGTCTCAAGACGCAACTAGATGGTGTCATAGTTATGAGACACAGGGATTGTCACACAGGAAGAATCCCCTATCACAGTGGTGGCAAACCTTTTCGAGACCGAGTGCCCAAACTTCAACTCAAAAGTCTCAAAAGTGCCAATATGTCAATTTGAACAAAATGGCCCCCCCCCCTTCAGAAGAGATGAAAAATACCAGGCCCTCAAACCTACAGTGACCAGATTTTTCTGGGTTCGACACGGGGTGGGGGGCCAAAAAAACGGGAGTGGCCATGACATTGTATGGGTGGAGCTAATGTAATGATGTAACAGCAAGGCATAAGAAAGCAGTGTTTCCACCATGATGTGGTGAAACGAGGATTTGCATCATGGGTGTGCAGAAACTGTGTGATGCTATTTATTAGTATACCGTAACCCCAAAGCAGTAAATATAGCCAACTATGACCATTAAATAATAAATGCAGCAACAGTTACCCCAGACACCAGAAAATAAACACAATGTGGGCAGCATTTCACCAGAAAAAAAAACGCAATGAGGGCAGCTTTTCACCAGAAAATAAACGCAATGAGGGCAGCTTTTCACCAGAAAATAAATGCAATGAGTGCAGCATTTTAGCAGAAAATAAACGCAATGAGTGCCGCATTTCAGCAGAAAATAAACGCAATGAGTGCAGCATTTCAGCAGAAAATAAACGCAATGAGTTCAGCATTTCACCAGAAAATAAAAGCAATGAGTGCAGCATTTCACTAGAAAATAAACGCAATGAGGGCAGCTTTTCATCAGAAAATAAACGCAATGAGTGCAGCCTTTTCACCAGAAAATAAACGCAATGAGTGCAGCTTTTCAGCAGAAAATAAACGCAATGAGTGCAGCTTTTCAGCAGAAAATAAACACAATGAGTGCAGCATTTCACAAGAAAATGAACGCAATGAGTGCAGCTTTTCACTAGAAAATAAAAGCAATGAGTGCAGCTTTTCACCAGAAAATAAACGCGAGTGCAGCTTTTCACCAGAAAATAAACGCAATGAGTGCAGCATTTCACCAGAAAATAAACGCAATGAGTGCAGCTTTTCACCAGAAAATAATTGCAGTGAGTGCAGCTTTTCACCAGAAAATAAACGCAATGAGTGCAGCATTTCACCAGAAAATAAACGCAATGAGTGCAGCTTTTCACCAGAAAATAAACACGAGTGCAGCTTTTCACCAGAAAATAAACGCAATGAGTGCAGCATTTCACCAGAAAATAAATGCAATGTGGGCAGCTTTTCACCTGCAAAAAAAGAAAAGAATTTACTCACCTGACAGAAGTCTCCTCCCCCGGCCGGCCTCTGGCACGCAGCTCCCCGGACAATCCTCCTGCAGTCTCCCACGCTGACAGGCAGAGAGCAGGGCTACAGGAAGATGACGCCCGAAGCCTTGTACTGGACGCCATCTTCCCGTAGCCCTGCAGGCTGGAGCGGGGCTGCGGGCTATAAACTGGAGCGGTCTATTAGAGGCTGTGGCCAGTTAAATTTCCCGGGACATAGCGCAGCAGCGATGGCATGCCTCCAGATGAGGCTATGTGTGTTGGGTCTGGCACGCGTGCCATAGGTTCGCCATCGCTGCCCTATCATATCACCGCTGAAACGTCGCTAGCAAGCTCCGCAAGCCAGAGGATACAGGTAGCCTTGATCAGTACACTCTGTACACCATCTTGCAGGGGATGGGGTCATCATGGACACAGCAGGGAGCCAGCTGGCAACAGCAGGATCACTGGTGCAAGATCCTTACGCTTATCTGCCAGTAACAAAACCTGCCCCACTGACTCGCATATAAGTCGAGGGGGTAACTCTTCATCACATTTTTTGTGCTAAAAAATGAGGCTTATATGCAAGTATATAAAGTATTTGTTGCGATTTTTATCCATGTTATCAAGGAGGCCATACAGAATTAATTGTTAAGATTTTTTTTTTGTCCAAAGAAATCAAAATAATCAGAAAAATAATACCAATAAATCATACGCTTGTGATCAATTTTTCTAAGAATATTAAACAATCAAATAAAAGTGTTACTTTTTATATTTTCCAGATTATTCCAACACAATCCAATTAGATCTTTTTTCCTTAATAGAGAATATATTTTCAATTTTTTTTACTATCAGCCATTTTTTTAAATCAAAGAAATGGGAAGATTTATTGATTTGAATTGATTGTGTATGGACACCATTAATCAAACATCTCATGGCAGAATAGGGAATATCTGAAATTTTTAGATTGGGCACCCTAACAGTATTTAAGCCCACAAGAGCATGTTCCCTCTTTTCACACCTTTATCCAAGTCTAGGTCTGGTGGTCCTAGCTCCATTTCACTAATGCCAGTCAGTGTGCACTGCCTAGTGTTATTCTATGGGTAGCTAGGACAAATGGTAGTAGGTAGCAGTTCTAGGGCTTGATTCACAAAGCGGTGCTAACTGTTAGCACGCCTGTGAAAACCCTCTTAGCACGTCTAAACCAGCTTTTCGCGCGCAAAACTTTATGCGCGCACTGCACAGAGCGCAGGGCGCTTTGCGCGAAGTGCCCATTACAGCCTATGGGACTTAGCATAGGACTTTGCGCGCGTAAAACTTTGCGCGCGATCTGATTGAGAAATCCGGTGCTAACCTACTTAGCACCCTGGTTAACACGTCTAAAGACTTTAGACGTGCTAAGTAGGTTAGCACTGCTTTGTGAATGAAGCCCCTAAAGTGTTAGCTTCCAAGGCAGGAAGAAAAGGGGAGTAGGTTGCACATTGAGCAACCAATGGAAATCAATGGCAGTCACTGGTGGCATTGCAAGCTAGTGCTGATTTAGACACCACAAGTCTAGTTGTTCTTATTTATATTTCAGATTAGTAGGGCTTTACATTACCCTCTGTACCACCAGTGTGATGATAAATATGTCACTGATGTTAACAAAACTGTCAAAAGCAGCTGCCCATGATTGCAAGTCCAGGAGTCACAAAGTCACAGGAAAATCATTGCATATTGTTTTGATAAATAAGAAGCAGCTGGATTTGCACCATGTAAGCTACAGGAACCTGCTTGATAAATCCTCAAAATATATTATTTTTCATCATCTATACAGCTACTGATCCTGCAGTGAACATGCTTGATAAACCCTCATTTATTTTCTATAAATTAATTTTAGCAGTGCCTGGCTGCCTGTGTCATGCGAAAGCAGCAGCAATCATCCGATCTCTGGACAATAGCAGGAAGTGTATGTTTTCTATTATGGGCTTCTGCTTGCTTTCCTGCATGCATTCACGTAAGCGCATCTGGTGCAGAGCATACTTACCATCAGCAAGACATTATGTAAATGTAATTTATATAAATATGTTTAAAAAAAAAACAAGATCAAAGATTTTTTAAACTATAAAAATAAAATGTGCAACTAGCGTTTATACTACAGTAGATGATGTAAGAAAATATAGTAATATATTTTAGTATAGTAATAGATTATTGTTATTCTCTATACAGCCCAATTTTTTGAAGAAAGAAGGAGGGACTTCTTTAAAACTCTGGGCTCCTATATCAAAAGTAGTAATCTTAGCAGTACACTAGCCACCCAGCTGCTATAATAAGATGTTTCTCAAGCTAATGGAGATGCTGGATATCTGTTCTGCTATTTACTTCCCAATTATACAATGAAGATCCAAACAGGTCACTTGGTGACAATTCAGATGGTTACAGTTTTGCCATTGGATCTTTAAAGGACTTACGAGGCGAAATTACTAAAAAAAGTAAATTACCTGCCTCATCTTTTAAGGCACGGAGGACGCCGCCCACGCCCTCCGTGCCGATCCGCCGGGTCCCCCCGCTCATTAGCCCCCCGAGTCGGCTGCCGACCCCACGGCCCGGGTCGGGCTCTCCTGCCTCTCGCGATCCACGCTATGTAGGGGGGGTTGGCCCTAGAGCTGCGCAGCCGCACTTGCGGCCAGGCGGACTGTGCAGCCACGGCCAGAGGAAGCGGCCATGTTGCGAGAGGCAGGAGAGCCCGACCCGGGCCGTGGGGTCGGCAGCCGACCCGGGGGACTATTGAGCGGGGGGACCCGGCAAATCGGCACGGAGGGCGCAGACGGCGTCCTCCATGCCTTAAAAGATGAGGCAGGTAATTTACTTTTTTTTAGCAATTTCGCCTCGTAAGTCCTTTAACCACTTGAGGACCTAGGGCTTTCTACCCCTTAAGGACCGGCCACTTTTTTTCCATTCAGACCACTGCAGCTTTCACGGTTTATTGCTCGCTCATACAACCTACCACCTAAATGAATTTTGGCTCCTTTTCTTGTCACTAATAAAGCTTTCTTTTGGTGCGATTTGATTGCTCCTGCGATTTTTACTTTTTATTATATTCAGCAAAAAAGACATGAATTTTGGCAAAAAAATGATTTTTTTAACTTTCTGTGCTGACAGTTTTCAAATAAAGTAAAATTTCTGTATACATGCAGCGCGAAAAATGTGGACAAACATGTTTTTGATAAAAAAAAACCCATTCAGCGTATATTTATTGGTTTGGGTAAAAGTTATAGCGTTTACAAACTATGGTGCCAAAAGTGAATTTTCCCATTTTCAAGCATCTATGACTTTTCTGACCCCCTGTCATGTTTCATGAGGGGCTAGAATTCCAGGATAGTATAAATACCCCCCAAATGACCCCATTTTGGAAAGAAGACATCCCAAAGTATTCACTGAGAGGCATAGTGAGTTCATAGAAGATATTATTTTTTGTCACAAGTAAGCGGAAAATGACACTTTGTGACCAAAAAAAAAAAAAAAAAAAAGTTTCCATTTCTTCTAACTTGCGACAAAAAAAAATGAAATCTGCCACGGACTCACCATGCCCCTCTCTGAATACCTTGAAGGGTCTACTTTCCAAAATGGGGTCATTTGTGGGGTGTGTTTACTGT
This sequence comes from Hyperolius riggenbachi, assembly GCF_040937935.1. NCBI lineage: Eukaryota > Metazoa > Chordata > Amphibia > Anura > Hyperoliidae > Hyperolius > Hyperolius riggenbachi. Next base: position 125,103,622 of record NC_090652.1, on the reverse strand, counting down.
CCTGACATTTTGGGGGGTGCTAAATTGTAAGCACCCCTGTAAAGCCTAAAGGTGCTCATTGGACTTTGGGCCCCTTAGCGCAGTTAGGCTGCAAAAAAGTGCCACACATGTGGTATTGCCGAACTCAGGAGAAGTAGTATAATGTGTTTTGGGGTGTATTTTTACACATACCCATGCTGGGTGGGAGAAATATCTCTGTAAATGACAATGTTTTGATTTTTTTTACACACAATTGTCCATTTACAGAGTTATTTCTCCCACCCAGCATGGGTATGTGTAAAAATACACCCCAAAACACATTATACTACTTCTCCCGAGTACGGCGGTGCCACATGTGTGGCACTTTTTTGCACCCCAAGTACGCTAAGGGGCCCAAAGTCCAATGAGTACCTTTAGGATTTCACAGGTCATTTTGCGGAATTTGATTTCCAGACTACTCCTCACGGTTTAGGGCCCCTAAAATGCCAGGGCAGTATAGGAACCCCACAAATGACCCCATTTTAGAAAGAAGACACCCCAAGGTATTCCGTTAGGAGTATGGTGAGTTCATAGAAGATTTTATTTTTTGTCACAAGTTAGTGGAAAATGACACTTTGTGAAAAAAACATTAAAAATCTATTTTCCGCTAACTTTCGACAAAAAATAAAATCTTCTATGAACTCACCATACTCCTAACGGAATACCTTGGGGTGTCTTCTTTCTAAAATGGGGTCATTTGTGGGGTTCCTATACTGCCCTGGCATTTTAGGGGCCCTAAGCCGTGAGGAGGAGTCTGGAAATCAAATTCCGCAAAATGACCTGTGAAATCCTAAAGGTGCTCATTGGACTTTGGGCCCTTTAGCGCAGTTAGGGTGCAAAAAAGTGCCACACATGTGGTATCGCCGTACTCGGGAGAAGTAGTACAATGTGTTTTGGGGTGTATTTTTACACATACCCATGCTGGGTGGGAGAAATACCTCTGTAAATGACAATCTTTTGATTTTTTTACACACAATTGTCCATTTACAGAGATATTTCTCCCACCCAGCATGGGTATGTGTAAAAATTCACCCCAAAACACATTGTACTACTTCTCCCGAGTACGGCGATACCACATGTGTGGCACTTTTTTGCACCCTAACTGCGCTAAAGGGCCCAAAGTCCAATGAGCACCTTTAGGCTTTCACAGGTCATTTTGCGGAATTTGATTTCCAGACTACTCCTCACGGTTTAGGGCCCCTAAAATGCCAGGGCAGTATAGGAACCCCACAAATGACCCCATTTTAGAAAGAAGACACCCCAAGGTATTCCGTTAGGAGTATGGTGAGTTCATAGAAGATTTTTTTTTTTGTCACAAGTTAGTGGAAAATGACACTTTGTGAAAAAAACATTAAAAATCTATTTTCCGCTAACTTTCGACAAAAAATAAAATCTTCTATGAACTCACCATACTCCTAACGGAATACCTTGGGGTGTCTTCTTTCTAAAATGGGGTCATTTGTGGGGTTCCTATACTGCCCTGGCATTTTAGGGGCCCTAAGCCGTGAGGAGGAGTCTGGAAATCAAATTCCGCAAAATGACCTGTGAAATCCTAAAGGTGCTCATTGGACTTTGGGCCCTTTAGCGCAGTTAGGGTGCAAAAAAGTGCCACACATGTGGTATCGCCGTACTCGGGAGAAGTAGTACAATGTGTTTTGGGGTGTATTTTTACACATACCCATGCTGGGTGGGAGAAATACCTCTGTAAATGACAATCTTTTGATTTTTTTACACACAATTGTCCATTTACAGAGATATTTCTCCCACCCAGCATGGGTATGTGTAAAAATTCACCCCAAAACACATTGTACTACTTCTCCCGAGTACGGCGATACCACATGTGTGGCACTTTTTTGCACCCTAACTGCGCTAAAGGGCCCAAAGTCCAATGAGCACCTTTAGGCTTTCACAGGTCATTTTGCGGAATTTGATTTCCAGACTACTCCTCACGGTTTAGCGCCCCTAAAATGCCAGGGCAGTATAGGAACCCCACAAATGACCCCATTTTAGAAAGAAGACACCCCAAGGTATTCCGTTAGGAGTATGGTGAGTTCATAGAAGATTTTATTTTTTGTCACAAGTTAGTGGAAAATGACACTTTGTGAAAAAAACATTAAAAATCTATTTTCCGCTAACTTTCGACAAAAAATAAAATCTTCTATGAACTCACCATACTCCTAACGGAATACCTTGGGGTGTCTTCTTTCTAAAATGGGGTCATTTGTGGGGTTCCTATACTGCCCTGGCATTTTAGGGGCCCTAAGCCGTGAGGAGGAGTCTGGAAATCAAATTCCGCAAAATGACCTGTGAAATCCTAAAGGTGCTCATTGGACTTTGGGCCCTTTAGCGCAGTTAGGGTGCAAAAAAGTGCCACACATGTGGTATCGCCGTACTCGGGAGAAGTAGTACAATGTGTTTTGGGGTGTATTTTTACACATACCCATGCTGGGTGGGAGAAATACCTCTGTAAATGGACAATTGTGCGTAAAAAAATCAAAAGATTGTCATTTACAGAGGTATTTCTCCCACCCAGCATGGGTATGTGTAAAAATACACCCCAAAACACATTGTACTACTTCTCCCGAGTACGGCAATACCACGTGTGGCACTTTTTTGCACCCTAACTGCTCTAAGGGGCCCAGAGTCCAATGAGTACCTTTAGGCTTTACAGGGGTGCTCACAATTTAGCACCCCGCCCACTTGCCAGGACAGTTAACAAACCCCACAAATGACCCCATTTTGGAAAGAATACACAACAAGGTATTCCATGAGGGTAATGGTGAGGTCATTGAAAATTTTATTTTTTGTCACAAGTTAACGGAAAATGACACTTTGTTAAAAAAAAATAAAAAAAAAAATTCTGCTAACTTGTGACAAAAATTAAAATCTTTTATGAACTCACTGTGCACCTCACATAATACTTTAGGGTGTCCTCTTTCCAAAATGGGGTCATTTGTGGAGTCTGTCCTGGCATTTTAGGGTCTCTGCAATCATTACATGTATGGCCAGTATTAGGAGTTTCTGCTATACTCCTTATATTGGGTATACAAGTAATGCACTCTGGGCTGAAAGGAAAAATGAACGGCAAACATACCTTGCTCCCCATCAATGGCAGATCTTCCTCCACATCAATGGCAGTGATAACCTCAGGAGAGAGACACCCCGTGCCACCCTGCACTCAGGGTGAGCCACCAACTTATGTGACTGGGCCTCAGAACTTTAGTATACAGCATTATGCCTGTAGGATACAGCAATATGCCTGCCAATAGAGATGACTCTGTGTGGCATTAAAGCATCATCATCGGCCCAAATCACATATAAACCGGGGGTGTCCACACTCAAGGGAAATTCAAACATGCCGTCTTATATCGCCAATCCAGGACAGATCAGCAATATCAAGCATGGAAACCGATCCTTCTTCCCACTTTTATGCTTACCCGTTTGGTCTTCAAGCTTACCTCTCCTCTCCCTGCGACAATGTGCAAAAGACCACTGAGTGTGTGCCTACTCCTGTGTCTGGAGTTCCCTAGGTTCTAATAGTGTACCTGCTCGTGGTACCTCTCAAAACACGGCCCTACGCATAGGCCAGGCTGGTCAGGACAGCGGGGACAATAAAAACTGGTGTCATTCCTTCTTCCAGTCCTGCTGCAGACACGACAACGTTTTCTTCGGATGCGTTGACCTGGGGCACACGGAATCTGATAGGCGTAATGCCTACCATGCAGTCGGCTAGTTGCATCTGGGGGGGGGGGCCTGGCACCTCCTGGATACAGGATGTCCAGAATGATCTGTTCCTGAAATTGGAGGAAAGATCCAGTTCTCCCAGCCTTACTGTAGAGAACAAAGCTGTTGTAAACTGCCAATTGAATCAGATAAAAAGACACTTTCTTATACCAGCGTCTTGTTTTCCGGGTAACTAAATAGGGCGCTAACCTCTGGTCATTGAAGTCCACCCCTCCCATGTTGACATTATATTCGTGGACGACAAGGGGCTTTTCAATGACCTTAGTTGCCCGTTGAATTTGAACAGTCGTGTCTGTGTGAATGGTGGACAGAAAGTAAACGTCCCTCTTGTCCTTCCATTTCACCGCGAGCAGGTCTTCAGTACGCAAGGCGGCCCTCTGCCCCCGTTGAAGTCTGGTGGTAACGAGCCGTTGGGGGAAGCCCTGGCGACTAGGCCGCGCAGTGCCACAGCATCGGATTCCTTCTAACTTTAAGTGCTGAAAGAGGGCCACACTTGTGTAATAATTGTCCACAAAAAGATGGTACCCCTTCCGGAACAAGGGTGACACCAAGTCCCACACAACCTTTCCACTGCTCCCCAGGTAGTCAGGGCATCCGACCGGCTCCAATTTTGAGTCTTTTCCCTCATAGACCCTAAAACGACATGTATAGCCTGTGGCCCTTTCACAGAGCTTATACAGTTTCACCCCATACCGGGCGCGCTTGCTTGGGATGTACTGTTTGATGCCAAGGCGCCCGGTAAAGCGTAAGAGGGACTCGTCTACGCAGATGTTCTGTTCAGGGATATAAGCATCTGCAAATGTTGAGGACAGGTGGTCTATGAGGGGCCGAATTTTGTGGAGCCGGTCATAAGCAGGGTCTCCCCTTTCAAGACAGGTTTCGTCGTCGTTGAAGTGCAGGAAGCGCAGGATGGACTCAAATCGTGTCCTGGACATGGCAGCAGGGTACAAGGGAACATGATGTACTGGGTTCGTAGACCAATACGACCGCAATACATTTTGTTTCATTAGTCCCAAGTGAAGGATAAGGGCCAAAAAGATTTTAATGTCGGAAACTTGGACTGGTTTCCACCCGAAAGGCTGGGCATACATGCTCTCCGGGTGCTCGGTGATGAATTGTGTGGCTTTACGATTGGTCTCAACCACAATTAAGTCCAGGAGAACCTGGGTGATGAACAGCTGCAAAAAGTCTAGGGCCGTTCCTAGATGAGCTGTCGCCACCTGGACTCCAGACTGGGCGGTGAAAGGGGGCACTACGGGTGCGGCGGAATCAGGGGATTGCCAATCTGGTTGTGCCAGCACCTCTGGGAGTCTATGGGTACTACGGGCCCGTCTTCTTCTTGGTGGCTGCGACGGGGGTACTACTGCACTTGCCACCGTACCAGTTTCCACTTCCATGCTGACGCTCACCACTTCGTCAGGGTCTACGGAAGCACTGGCACTAAGTCCAGGAGATGCTGCGCTGCTGGTGCCTGCCTCACCAAGAAAACTATCAACAGCGCTAGCACCACCCTGCTGCCCTTGAGGCGGATCCTGCGCCACCTGCGGTCTAACGACTTGGGGTCTGGTACGCCTGGCTGTAGCCGGGACCATAGCCTCGTCATCAGTATCGGTCAGGGAACCACTGCTTTCTACAGGTTCAAAATTGGACCCGGAAGATTCGACGGATGATTCTTCCCAAAAGAACTCATCCGACTGGTCCATATACCTGTATACCTCGTCATCGGAAAGCCCCCTTCTTGCCATTTTGGATTGCTAAATTTATGGGGTTTTCCTCCGAGACTACCCAGAAAAAAAGAGCACCTACCTAGCAAAAAGGGAGTATTTGAGAGGTATTGGGGTTGGTGGGAAGTGGGGTCTCAGAGGCAATCAAACAATCACGGGACAATCAAATCCAATTACAGCACAATCGACTCCAATCACAGCACAAGCAGATCTGATGCACTCGGAAGGTGATGGGGGGAGGGTGGGATTGGGTGTGGCGGGAAGTGGGGTCTCAGGCAATCAAACAATCACGGGGCAATCGAAGCCGATCACGGGACAATCAAATACAATTACAGCACAATCGACTCCAATCACAGCCCAATCAAATCTGATGCACTCGGAAGGTGATGGGGGGAGGGTGGGATTGGGTGTGGCGGGAAGTGGGGTCTCAGGCAATCAAGCAATCACGGGGCAATCGAAGCCGATCACGGGACAATCAAATACAATTACAGCACAATCGACTCCAATCACAGCACAAGCAAATCTGATGCACTCGGAAGGTGGTGGTTGGAGGTGGTGGGGGGAGGGTGGGGTTGGGTGTGGTGGGGGGGGGGAGGGTGTGGTGGGAAGTGGGGTCTCAGGCAATCAAACAATCACGGGACAATCGAAGCAGATCACGGGACAATCAAATACAATCGCAGCCCAATCAAATACAAGCGCAGCACAATCGAATACAAGCGCAGCACAGTCAAAAACAATGCACTTGGACGGTGATTAGGGGGGGGGTCTGAGGGCGATTTGAGGGAGTGGGGGGTTGATCAGGAGCCTGCACGGGGCAAACTGAGTCCTGATCTGATGAGAGGCAGACACAGGGGGTTACTGATCGCAGATCAGTTAGTGATTGCTGGGGAGGACAGATGTAAACAAAGAGCAGGGGATGTAATCAGAAGGGGGGTATGAGGGCAATCGAGGGCCTGGGCAGGTGATCGGTTACCCCCGCGGGGCAGTTAGGGTCTGCTCTGATGGGTGGGGGTGCCAAGGGGTGATGGACAGGTGATAGACAGGTGATCAGAGGGGGATCAGAGGGGGATCAGAGGGTAAGGTAGCTGTATACAGATGTATACAGTATACAGGGGGGTAGTCTGGGATGGAGTCTGGGGGTGATCTAAAGGTAGGGGGGGGGATCAGGGGTGACTAGGAGGCAGTTAGGGACCTAACGCAGGGGATAGCGTTTAAAGTTAGTGATAGGTGGGGGGGTTGGGGTTTTTAAAGGGGTGCAAGGGTGCTGGCAGGGGTCTGCTGGGGTGATCAGGGGGGGTATGAGGCCTGGGGTGGGAGATCAGGGGGGCTGTAGGCAAAAAAAACGTGTGTGCTGTATACTCACAAAGTGCTTCCTCCTCGCTAGTGGTCTCTGCAACAATGAGACCACGAGGCGAGGAGGAAGCACGTATAAGGCACTTTGTTTACTTAACAAAGTGCCTTATACATTCTGATTGGCCATTGTTACGGATTCCTCCGCTCGCCGGCTCTGCTAAGTGGCCGGCGAGCAGAGGCAAAATGCCAGGCTTCCGACTCCCGGCGGAGGATCGCGTCACGGATGACGCGATCGCTCCGCCCACGCCCATACAAGGACCGCCGCATTTTGTCTATACGGCGGTCCTTGCGGCGTCAGCTTCCCGGCCGCCATTTGTCTATACGGCGGTCGGGAAGTAGTTAAAGCAAAGCTGCGACTTTAGAACCAAAACATTAACATAATACCTAGTTCCTCTTCCTGCCACTTTTTTATGCTGAGAACATTTTGAACGTTTCATTACAGCATCTAAAATGGCAGCAACCCTGGAACTACCGTATATACTCGCAAGCAAGCCGAATTTTTGACCCCCCAAAAGTGGGCCAAAAGTTGGGGGGTCGGCTTGCTTGCGAGTCATGTGTGGGTGGGTGGGTGGATAGGTGCTGTCCCTCCCCGCTCCCCCCGCGGCCACCGCTGCTATTACCTTAGGCGGCGCCGCTGCCTCTATCCCCGTCCTCCTCCGGTAACTCATTCACAGCAGCGCGCCCCCCGCTGCTGTGATGACGCAGGAAACCATAGAGAGCGGTTCCCATAGTAACGGCATCACGCTACAGGAAGCCGCTCTCTATGGTTTCCTCGTCATCACAGCAGCGAGAGGCGCGCTGCTGTGAATGAGTTACTACCGGAGGAGGACGGGGATAGAGGAAGCGGCGCCGCCTGAGGTAATAGCAGCAGCGGCGGCCGCAGGGGGAGCGGGGAGGGACAGCACCTACCCACCCATACTGGGGCATTATGCTAGCTATATGGGGCACTATACTAGCTATAATGGGGCACTATACTAGCTATAATGGGGCACTATACTAGCTATACTGGGGGCACTATACTAGCTATACTGGGGGCACTATACTAGCTATACTGGGGGCACTATACTAGCTATACTGGGGGCACTATACTAGCTATACTGGGGGCACTATACTAGCTATACTGGGGGCACTATACTAGCTATACTGGTGGCACTATACTAGCTATAATGGGGCACTATACTAGCTACACTGGGGGCACTATACTAGCTATACTGGGGGCACTATACTAGCTATACTGGGGGCACTATACTAGCTATACTGGGGGCACTATACTAGCTATACTGGGGGCACTATACTAACTATACTGAGCACTATACTAGCTAAACTGGGGCACTTCACTAGCTATACTGAGCACTATACTAGCTATACTGAGCACTATACTAGCTATACTGAGCACTATACTAGCTATACTGGGGCATTTTACTAGCTATACTGAGTACTACCTACCTATACTGAGCACTATACTAGCTAAACTGGGGCACTTCACTAGCTATAATGAGCACTATACTAGCTATACTGAGCACTATACTAGCTATACTGGGACATACTGGGGGGATCACGCGGCCAGCGTTTCCTACCCCCGGCTTACATGAGGGTCAATCATTTTTTCCTGTTTTTTGGGGTAAAAGTGGGGGGGTCGGCTTACATGCGGGTCGGCTTGCTTGCGAGTATATACGGTACTTCCAGAGCATTGTGGCATGCACTCTTTCATCCTTACAAAGCAGTGCAAGAGAGGACATCAGTTCTGAGCATGTTTATGATGTCCTCTCATGCCCTAAAAAGTTGCAGCAGGTGAGAAGGGGGAGGGGGGCATATCTTTGGCTGCAATGGGCATGCACCTATTTTCTCTGTGAACAGATATACAGTATTAAATTGCACAAATGTACAGTACTTGTACTTGGCTTGAAGATCTGTACATACTGTATGTACAGTATGTACTTGGCTTGAAGATCTGCAATTCAAACAGTTCCCTCTGGAGGTCTCCACCTCATTTATCAAGAGATATATTTTTTAATGCCACAACCCACCAGTGTTGCCTCCAGGTGTCTGATAGTGCAGCCAACATGCTGCTTACAGCACAATGTTCAAACATAAAATATAAAATAATAGAACATAAAGTATAAAATAATAACATACAATGCTTTTGGTAATACTATTAATTCATTTTAAGATCATAAAACTGCGGTTCTTACTGTGGCCTTCAGAGGTAACTTAATGAAGGTGGTTCCTTTAGTTCTTCTTTACAGAATAGAAGGGTGTCTAGATGCAAAGTTCTCCCTCTCTGTGGAACACTTGTACATGGGTTTATAGCAAGAATTACTTAGAGGACATCCGAGGTGAAAATAAACTGATGAGAGAAACAATTCTTCTCCTAAAAATGACGATTTTTTTTTTTATATATACCACCGTTTTTATTTATATATTTAAATCTAGTTTTTAAGTTTTTACTGTTGTACTGTCCCTGCTCAATGACACCTTCATTGATGTATGCTAAATCTCAAATTATTGACCCTTTTTATCTCTTCGCTGCTCGCAGAAGCCATTTACTGACAGGGAAGTATTTTATAGCTGTAGTTACTAATCAGTGAGGGTTATGCTATAGTCTGTCTTAGCCCAACCTGGTCCTGACCCGGACAGAAATTATCACTTGCATACCTGATTTTTAACTCTTTTAGGCAGAGAAAGAAAAAAAAAAAAGCAACACAGCCTAGTTATTTGTGTGCTTGGCACAGTGCATACATATGTCTATCTCATCATGTCACATGTCACCTCGGGTATCCTTTAATGCAAAATGTCTAATGATATGGTCCATACATAGATGGCTTATCAGTTGTTTGGAAGGGTGCATAGTAAAAATTAGGTGATTTTGATGCTTATTTTAATAAAAGTAATTTAAATCAACATTCTCCTTGTGTTTTTAACCTTTTTAAAATGGATTTCTTTTAATATGCTATCTTGATTAGGAATGGGTCTGATAGATGTACTGTCACCTGTCATAAGCCATGTGCCGGAAATTACACTTGACCTCTTGCAGCCAGCTATCCCCTTGAATTACACTTAAAAGGTGACTTTGCCAGGGCTCTTCATAACTTCTCTGATGGTTTGCAATTAAAGAAGTGTTTGAAATTGTCGCAGACTAGCTGAAAGGAATTATCCTTCTTGATGATTGACAGAGCTAAAAATATTGCATTGACAAAAAAATGAAGCCTTATTACAGGATGGTTCTTGGTCTTGACATAAATAGAGAGAGATTTTTTTTTGTCTTTCTACACTTTCTTGTAACCAGCTACAGAAAGGAATTTGATAATATTACTTACAGTTTAAGGACACACGTTCTTATTTAATGTACAGATAGGGGTTTGCATCAACCTCTCCAGGTTGGGTGCAGATATGTCAGTCAATGTGCCCCCACCTTGGGAATATGCAGTCTCCTAATGATTTTGATGCTCATGGGCAGGTACATGCTTTCACTTGGTAAAGATAATTGGGTTCTTTTTTTGGGACCTGCAAGTATTGTCAGCTCCACAATGTTTTCTCAGAAGTCCTTGCTTTCATTAACAGTGTCTACTGCTACCTAGGTTGGGAGCGTAAAGTTTAGGCACAGGGCTTATAAAGCATTCACCTGTTATGTTTGGGGACATTATTGCGAGAGGTAATATCTAGTAGCTTCTGTCAGCTCTACCAATTCAAGGGAGGGATTTATTTCCTTCCTTCTGTCCTGCTTACATATCAGAATCAGAATCAATTTTATTTCGCCAAGTAAGTTTGCACCTACAAGGAATTTGTCTTGGCAGTTGCTTTACAAACACAAACAAAAACAATCAGTGGCGGACACAGCCAGCAGTGGGCCCCTGTGCAAAATTGCAATTGTGGGCCCCCTACGACCTGCGGCGCACGAAGCAAAAAATGGGCGTGGCTACAACCTGCGCCATGGCAAAAAATAGGTGTGGATAGAACCTGCGGCGCATAGCACTGCGGCAAAAAAATGGGCGTGGTGATGAGGGCGGAGCTAACTGTAACTTAAAGCGAACCCGGGGTGAGGGTTTATTTCCTTTTAAACAATACTAGTTGCCTGGTGGCCCTGCTGATCTATTTGGCTGCAGTAATAAACTGAATTACACCAGCAACAAGCATGCAGCTAATCTTCTCAGTTCTGACAATATTGTCAGAAACCCCTGACCTGCTGCATGCTTGTTCAGGGTCTATGGTTGAAAGAATAAGAGGCAGAGGACCAGCACGGCAGCCAGGCAACTGGTATTGCTTAAAAGGAGAGAAATATGGCAGCCTCAAGATTATTCTCACCTCAGGTTCCCTTGAAAAGTGCAACGCAAAGACAGTGGGCCCAAGTTTTGGTGACCCTTTCCCTAGAAAATTCACATAATTGTGCAGGTTTTCTCAAGAAAATACACCGTCAATGTCGGCAGATATGCCCAGAAAATACGTGCAATCATGTCGGCAGATATGCCCAGAAAATACGTGCAATCAAGTCGGCAGATATGCCCAGAAAATACGTGCAATCAAGTCGGCAGATATGCCCAGAAAATATGTGCAATCATGTCGGCAGATATGCCCAGAAAATACGTGCAATCATGTCGGCAGATATGCCCAGAAAATACATGCAATCATGTCGGCAGATTTGCGCAGAAAATACATGCAATCATGTGGCAGACCTGCCCAGAACATACACCTGCTAATATAAATAAAAAAACAAAAACATTTACTCTCCTGCAGCAGCAGACCTCCTGTCCCAGCCTCCATCCGGCGCGCAGCTCCCATGGGTGGTTGGGTGGATAGGTAGCCTGGTGGGTGGGTAGGTAGGTAGGCAGCCTGGTGGATGGGTAGGTATGTAGCCCTTAGCCGGGTGGGTAGGTAGCCTGGTGGGTGGGTAGGTAGGTAGCCTGGTGGGTGGGTTGGTAACTAGCCTGGTAGGTAGGTAGGTAGGTAGGTAGCCTGGTGGGTGGGTGGGTAGGTAGGTAGGTAGCCTGGCTTGTAGTTAGGTAGGCAGCTTGGTGGGTGGGTAGCCGGGTGAGTGGGTAGGTAGCCTGGTGGGTGGGTTGGTAACTAGCCCAGTAGGTAGGTAGGTAGCCTGGTGGGTGGATAGGTAGCCGGGTGGATGGTTAGGTAGTCGGGTGGGTAGGTAGGAAGCCTGGTGGGTGGGTAGGTAGCCGGGTGGGTAGGTGGTTAGGTAGCCGGGTGGGTAGGTAGGTAGGAAGCCTGGTGGGTGGGTAGGTAGCCGAATGGCTAGGTAGGAAGCCTAATGGGTGGGTAGGTAGCCGGGTGGGTAGGTGGTTAGGTAGCCGGGTGGTAGGTAGGCAGGTAGCCGGGTGGGTGGGTGTTTAGCTATCCGGGTGGGGGGCCCGACTCCTATCCTCCCCCCCTTCCTCACTTCGAGGGGCCCCCATCCCGATATGAGTGGCGGGAGAGCGGCAAATACAGGAAGTCTCCGGGGCTCCAGGCAGGCACTAGAGGCTCAGCTGCTTGGTCTCCAATATGTCTCCAACTCTGTATACTGCTCGCTACTTCCTGGTTTAGTAGCGAGCAGTATATAGAGTTAGAGACATCGGAGACCAAGCGGCCGCGGAGCCTCTAGCGCCTGCCTGGAGCCCCAGGAGACATCCTCTATTTGCTGCTCTCCCGCCGCGCATACATATATATTAAAAAACAATACTTAATGGGCCCCTGAGGCAATGGAACTTCAGGGGCCCTCGTTCGACGACACGGCCTGCACGGCCGTATGTCCGCCACTGAAAACAATACAAGGACAGACAGTGTGTATATTACAAGTCAAGGACATTATACAAGTATAGTGACAGTAAGCAATGTGAGAATTGTTCATTTTCAGTTCTAGCTGATTACTTTCAAGTCCTAGCAGCTCTAACGTGGTTCTACATTTAGTATGGCTACCACTTGAGGAAAAAAGCTGTTCCTGTGTCTAGAGGTTTTGGTAGCGATTGACCAGAATCTTACTCCTGAAGGCATTCGCTGGAAGATGGAGTGAACTGGGTGAGAGGGGTCAGAGGCAATTTTGTTTGCTCTCTTTCTACACCTGCTAGCGTAAAGATCCTGCAGGGAAGGAAAGCTACAGCCAATTATCCTTTCCGCTGATCGGATGATGCGCTGCAGCCTCCCCTTTTCTAATGTTGAGCAGGAGCCGAACCATACAGTCATAGATGATGTTATGGTGGATTCAATGATTGCAGTGTAGAACTGCACCATTACATTTTGAGGTAATGGCTTGATGTCACACAGATGCATGTCACCTACTGGTGGGGGAAAGGGCAATTGCAGGCACAAATGTAGCTTAAAGAGTAAAGGTGCCCGTACATTGCTTGATTTGCGGCATCATTTTCCTACAGATTCGATCATAATGATTCAATCTGGCAGAGATCAATGCCACAACATAGTCGATCAATTTTCTTTTCAATCAATTTCTGGCCAAAATCAATTGCAACAACTGATCTTGCATATTGAAAAGATCTCATTTGAAAGGGCTCGGTCAAGTGAGTGACAGTAGCAGCGTTTAATTTCCCAGTGACCATTGGACCCCGGCTGGTTTCCCTTTGTGTAATGTGTACTCCCCGGGCAGATTGTTGCAGGCTTACCTGTCTGCTGGGGCTCCTCCACCTTTATCCGGTGTCTTCTCCTAATCCCTGAAAAGTGACTGTACCACATATTTTTGCCGTATGCACTGACATCATTACATGTGGCGGGGTCACAGGGTACAGGCGCCCCTGGCTGCAATGGAGAAAGACATGGAACACAGGAAGAGTCAGGCTAGAGGGAAGATTAGCCTGAAACACTCTGCACAGCCCAGGGGGGATACAGACTACATGGGGGAGACCTGGAGGCCTAGCATGCAGAGGCGGTGGTGGTACTATATGTATTCCATGCACTGTTTATTCCATGTAGTAAGGTAGGAATCTTACCATTGTAACAAGCACAGCCATACTGTGCATGCAAGAGTACAGTCCACACATTGCTAGTAGCACAAAGCTACTCTTGCATAGGGGGAGGAAATGTGCATTAATGGCTTTGTTGTGCTGGGCATTAGTGTTGGGCGAACAGTGTTCGCCACTGTTCGGGTTCTGCAGAACATCACCCTGTTCGGGTGATGTTCGAGTTCGGCCGAACACCATCAGGTGTTCGGCCAAACCGTTCGGCCACATGGCCGAACTAAGAGCGCATGGCCGAACGTTCCCCGAACGTTCGGCTAGCGCTGTGATTGGCCGAACGGGTCACATGGTTCGGACCCGAACGCGCTCTGATTGGCCGAACGGTCACGTGGTTCGGGTAAATAAATACCCGAACCACGTCATATCTCCGCCATTTGTCTGTGGGTTTAGCTTTGGGTAGGCAGGCAGGGTAGTTCGCTCTCCAGCCACGCTAGCCAGGGTCCCCCCCAGTCATTGTGTGTCGCTGCTGGGAACAGTAGTACACCGCTCGCTCAGCCACACTATATATAGCATTGTTTACTGCCACTGTGTACCTCGCTCAGCCACACTATATATAGCATTGTGTTTACTGCCACTCTGTGTACACGGCTCAGCCAGACTATATAGCATTGTGTGTACTGCCACTGTGTACCTCGCTCAGCCACGCTATATATAGCATTGTGTTTACTGCCACTCTGTGTACACCGCTCAGCCAGACTATATAGCATTGTGTGTACTGCCACTCTGTTTACACCGCTCAGCCAGACTATATAGCATTGTTTACTGCCACTCTGCGTACACGGCTCAGCCAGACTATATAGCATTGTTTACTGCCACTCTGTGTACACCGCTCAGCCAGACTATATAGCATTGTGTGTACTGCCACTCTGTGTACACCGCTCAGCCAGACTATATAGCATTGCGTACTCTGCCAGTCAGTGTGTATATTGCTGGGATCAGTAATACTCCACTCACCGCCAACCACTATATGAGCTCACCATGAGTTCCTCAGAGACCTCCGCTGTGAGCAGCAGTCCCAACAACAGCAACAGCCAACGCCCCACGCAAGCTATAACATCCACCCCAGCAGCCAGTGGTCAGCAGCAGCCCTCCCCAGAGGAGAACGTTGTGTCCATCGGTCCGTCGCCAGAGCGATTAATGAGGGCTGCCATTGAGGAGATGATGGGGCCTGATTTGGAGGAGGAGGTCTGGCTCAGGCCAGCATCCCAAGTTAATGTTGAGGACGATGAGGGGTCTGTGTCTGGGGATGTTGGGGTGGCAGAGGTGGTGGGTGGGTCAGACTCAGGAGAAGAGTTGTATGATGAGGATGATGATCGGGACCATCTGTATGTGCCTCAGAGTCCGACCCCGGAAAACATGTTGTATCGTGTGTTTAGCTACTAAAATCTGCGTTCCCACTTCCCAGTACTGCCCGCAGTGCCCGGGTCCACGGATCCATATAATTTTTTGGGCAGCACTATCAAACTGTGGTACTATGAGTGAGTTGCCATGGTCCTTCTGTGCTGCCTGTCACACTCACCGTCTGTCTGCAGATGGATTGTTCAACACAGCTACGCCATCTGACATGTAGTCCTGGACCTTGACCATCTTCTCCAGGCGATTGGTGTTGGAGGACGTGGAACTGCCCGATCGCTGTTCTGTGGGCTGCTGCATGGGTGTCAGAAAATGTTCCCACTCTAAGGACACTGCCAATACCATTCCCTTTTCGGCACTAGCAGCAGCTTGTGTTCTTTGCTGCCCTCCTGGTCCTCCTGGGTTTGCTGAAGTCAGTCTGTCGGCGTACAACTGGCTAGAGAAGGAGGAGGATGTCAATCTCCTCTCTAAAGTCTCCATCCTCAAGGGCCTGCTGGAATTGTTCCATTTTTGACCTGCCTGACACTTTCTTCAATCAGTTTTTTAACATTGTGTTTGTATAAACTGGGTATAAACCCAGTAATTGGTGTTGTCCAGATTCCAGAATAATGAATAATAATGAATAGTGAATAATGCGCGGGCCGCGTTCAATGCAGTCTAGCATGAATTGAGCCATGTGTGCCAGAGAGTCCTGCCAGACTCCTCTGTCTTCATGTTCTTGTGAGCGTTGTGATTGTTGTGATGCACCATATTCGTCACCAGCATCACTTTCTTCCTCTTCTGCTGTCCATTCCCGCTAAATTGTGGAAGTCCAACGTGCACCGCTCTGTCCCTCGGCAGTGGGGGCATCCAATTCCTGCTCCAACTCCAGCTGTTCCTTGTCCTGTTCTTTGTCATAGCTGGCCTGGGACCAGCGTTTCCTGAGGCAGGTTGCCTGATGTTGGTATCATCACGCTGATCGTTTTCATCTTCAGAATCCCCCACTTGCATCATGTCAGCGGTTTCCATCTTCAACATTGATTTCTTCAGTAAACACAGCAGTGGTATTGTAATGCTGACTGTAGAGTTGTCACTGCTCAGTCACGCAACGTGGATTGCTTAAAATTTTGGAGGACTTGGCAGAGATCCAACATGGTGGCCCAATCAGATCCACAGAAGCTTGGTAGCTAGCTGCTGGAATGCGCCTCGGCACTGCGCAAAAGCGTGCTAGCATGTGCAGCGTAGAATTCCAGCGCGTAGGGAGGGACATCACCCAGCGAGCGATGGTGTGCTAGATTAAAGCGCTCCTGCATCTCTTGGTGAGTCCTTCAGAAGCGGTACTGGACTTTTAACAATGTTTTTTTTTTTCCTTCAACAGAAGATCTGCCACGTTGGAGTGAGGAGGACGCCGCCGACCCCGACACCAAGCTGAACCCCGGCGAACTCCAAGCAGAGGATCTTCAGGAACCCTCAAGGCTTTGAGCAAGCTGAGGAGGATCAGCAGTCCCGACGAGACCTCTCCTCATATGCGACTGAGTGCAGTGGAGCTCCCCAGAACAACCTCTCAGTTGTCACTTTGTCACTGGTCACTTTGTCATTTTGTCACTTGTCACTTTGTCACTTGTCACTTTGTCATTTTGTCACTTTGTCATTTTGTCACTTTGTCATTTTGTCACTTTGTCACTTGTCACTTTGTCACTTGTCACTTGTCATTTTGTCACTTTGTCACTTGTCACTTTGTCACTTGTCACTTGTCACTTTGTCATTTTGTCACTTTGTCATTTTGTCACTTTGTCACTTTGTCACTGGTCACTTTGTCACTTTTCACTTGGTCACTTGTCACTTGGTCACTTGGTCACTTGTCCAGATGATCTCGGTACACCTCCTGCGATTCAAATTCCTGCACACATTGCTCTGGGATTTGGGTGTGATGAATGATGCATATAACTGGCCACCGGAGGCAATTAAGGCCTTCAAAACATTGAAAGCAGCTTTCTGTTCCGCCCCCATTTTGCGTCATGTTGAGTTGTTGACGTCATGTTCATCCTCGGCCTTGCCTTGCATTTCAGTGCGAGGTGCATTTTCCACAGAAAAAGGTTGTGAATCCGGGCACAACATTTGTGGCTGTTCCATTGACCTTTCACAGGTAGAAGATTGTGGGGGTGGGAATAGCTCCTCCGAATAGCCCATTGTGTCCTGAAAACTACTCATTGCATTGCTTTGCGCACACATTTTTTTGTCCTCATGCAAGGCCTGAGTTGCACCTGAAAGCGTGGCCTTCTCCTCCTGCGCCTCCTCCTGTTCCATCACGTCTGCTGCTGCTGGGTTAGCGTTGACGCCCGGTCCCTGTTTATTGAACCTCTTATCTTTATTACATTTATGACTGCATGGCGGTAAAAAGCATGCTATCCGCACGCTTCTTGTCCTCATGCAAGGCCTGGGTTGTTGTGTCTCAAAAAGCATGGCCTTCTCCTCCTGCGCCTGCTCCTGTTCCATCACGTGTGCTGCTGCTGCTGGGTTAGCGTTACCGGTCCCTTTCCCTGGAACCTCTTCTCTGTATTACATTTATGACTGCATGGCGACAAAAAGCATGTTACCTGTGCAAAGAAACATGACATTTTCCACATTTAAAAGACAGTTTTTCCTTTGAAACTTTACAATCAATTTTCTCAAAAACTATAAGCTCTTTTTCAAATATTTTTTTTCCTCTTGTACCCACTCCCAAGGTGCACATACCCTGCTAATTTGGGGTATGTAGCATGTAAGGAAGCTTTACAAAGCACAAAAGTTCAGGTCCCCATTGACTTCCATTATGTTCGGAGTTCGGCGCGAACACCCGAACATCGCGGCGATGTTCGGCGAACGTTCGCGAACCCGAACATCTAGGTGTTCGCCCAACACTACTGGGCATGCAATGACCTTACTCATGCATGTGTGATATGGTTGTACTGGTAAACAGTCCAGAGATGGATTAAAATTTAATGGGGCCCTAGGCAAGTTCCTTTTGGTAAGTGGAAGTGGAAAAAGGTTAAAAAAGGTGAAAGATGGGCTACTTGTACAATTGTACCTGTCTGGGACAACTATTAACTTGTCAAGGAAGGGGGGGGGGGGGGGGTCAACAAATACATATTTCATTTATTTCTTCATTCTGCTGCTTATGCCCCCACCCCCACTCCTTTAAAACAATGGTTAAAAACTTCCCGTTACATTATTCCCCCCTCCACAACATATTTCACCAGTACCTGAAACGTGTATATATATATATATATATATATATATATATATATATATATATATATATATATATATATATATATATATATATATACACATATTGTCTTCCCCGTGGAGCTCACACCACAGATGGCTTAGCTATCTGTAACTTCCCAGAGATACTGCGTGTCACAGAGATGTATGGAGGAGGGCTTGTAAAGAAGAGACACAATGCAGCACTGGAGGCATCATTTCCATTCAAGCAATAAAACAGAATTAATTGAATGCAGGCTGAGGGTGGTTTGTATAAACTTATCACTATACAACATTTTTTATAGGTTTGCTTTTATTGCCATGACAATGTGTTATTCTGATCTCCCAAGGATTAACCCTTTCAAAGCCCGGGACACTGGTCTCTCACAGACACTGGAGAGAAATACAGCATAAAGATAAAACACTAAAAATAGGTAGGATTTATATATGTTTTTGTACTCTATTAAATCAATTACTTGTAAAAATGTCTTCTATATACAGTACTTTGTGTTGGAAGTAGATGAACTGAGGCGTTTTATCATATTATTATTATTATTATTATTAATAATATTATCCTATATAATCAAACTCCTGTGTCTCTGCATCCTTCTGTGTCCATGCGTTTTGCCCAATGCGCATGTGCGGAACCTGGCCGACTTGGGACAGAAGGCGGACGGGGGGCGGGCCAGTGCGCGAGCGTCATGGCTGACTGGGTCATGCCCGAGCCCTAGCACCCATTTGTTAATGGGCGGGCTTGTTTCTAGTTGATTTATAAATCGCCAACGTATTACGTGGCGCTGTACAAAGTAAGAAACAAACATAGGGTACAAAATAATACAGACAATGGTATAAAATATACAAAATACAGAGTTTGTACAAAATACAGAACCGGTACAAATTACAAAATTGGTAATAGCAGTGACAGAATTAATTAATATGTAACAAAATCCAAAACACAGCATAGCCTGTTTGCACAGCAGGTGCTCTGCATTACATGCATTCCCACAAATGGTACTGAATATTATTATTCGGAAATAAATCTTTGAAAAGAAACTTCAACCCGATTGAATCTCATCCCAATCGGTAGTTGATACCTCTTTCCCATAAGAAATCATTACCTTTTCTCAAATAGATCTTCGGGAGAGTGGGGGTGTGTATGGCTGATGTTGTGGTGAAACCCCTCCCACTGTGAGATGTCAGGGCCATGGCTCTGTCAATTTCCTTTCTGTGAACCTCTTTGCA
Organism: Hyperolius riggenbachi; assembly: GCF_040937935.1. NCBI lineage: Eukaryota > Metazoa > Chordata > Amphibia > Anura > Hyperoliidae > Hyperolius > Hyperolius riggenbachi. The sequence continues at coordinate 125,084,010 of NC_090652.1, read as the reverse complement.
TTGTAGGAAGTAATGGTTGTTTCGCACTTCCCAGAGTCTTTAGATTCTGCCAATCATTTGAGAAATCAGCCTCTGAGTTTTCATCCCAGAAGAGCAAACTCTGCATCTATCCTTATAATGGATGGTTCACTCACCTGAATGGGAAGATGTAACTCCAACATGCCCAAAACTGTGCTGGGCATGGAAACATGTGACCCCTGAAGTATTCACATAGCTGCTCATGGGGCGAGAAAAGTTGGGAATTTTGGTACAACTTAAAGGAAATCTGAGTATAGAGACATATGGAGGCTGCTATATTTATTTCATTTTAAACAATCTCTGTTGCCTGCAGGGCTGGATTTAGTCCAAGACCACCTAGGCCATGGCCTAGGGCACCACAGTAGCAAGGGCACCAAAGCAGCAGGCTAAACTGGTGCAGCATTTGCAAGCTTGCAAATGCTGCAATGCAGGGAGATCAGGCTAGTGCCTGACTGCGGTACTCTGCTGCTAGCCACCTGTGCAGCAGCCACCTTTCTCTCTGTGCAAGTTTGCATTGTGGCTGGTGGCTATGGACTTGGGCAGCATTGGAGATGGAAAGGAAGAGGAAGCTTCTGCACTGGAGACGAGTGGAGAATTGAGTGACACTGGCTGCTGCAGTGTGAAGGTGAGCTGGCTACCTATACTGAAAGGGGGTTGAGAAAGGGAGGGATTAAGGGAGTAATCTGGCTACCTATACTGGAGGGAAAGGGGGAGGGGTCATCTTTCTACCTATACTGGGGGGGGGGTAATCAGGCTACCTATACAAGAAGGAAGGGGGGAAGGGTCATCTCGCTATACTGAAGGGGGGCGGCTAGTGACAGTGGCCTTGTGCGGTAAAGAGTACAAATCTGGCCTTGGTTGCCTGGCAGTCCTACTGAACTTTCTGGTCAGTAGTGTCTGAATCACACACCTGAAACAAGTAAACAGCTAATCTTGTCAGATTTTTGTCAGAAACATCTGATCTGCATGCATGCTTGTTTAGGGTCTATGGGCTTGATTCACTAAACCGTGATAACTCGTACCACGGCCGTTTCGTGCGCAATGGAGAATTTTCGTGTGGCCGTGATATGAGCTATCATGGGCTAGTGAATTGAGCCCTATGTGTAAAAGTATTACAGGCAGGACAACCGAGCAATGTGCATTGTTTAAAAGGAAATAAATATGTCATCTTCCATGTGTCTCTCACTTAATCTTCCCTTCAGCTCACTTGAAGTGAGAGGGATATGTAGGCTACCATATATATTTCCTTAAAAATAATACACATTGCCTGGCTGCCCTGCTAATCCTCTGCCTCTAATATATTTCACCATAGACCCATACACCACAGGCCGAATCCCGATCAATTTCATGCTAAAATGGATCAGGAATCGGCCTTGTGATGCCCGTTCCTGCCGCCTTGCCAACCCAACGCTATCCCCCTAATGTTTAATGCAACCCCTCCCCCCCCCCCCCCCCGGTACCCAGTGCAAGCTAAACATTACTTGTCCTCTGCTGGCTCCAGGCTTCCTCCATTCTCCAAGCACACGCACCACGTGGTTGCCTAGTATTGTGGGCACATGTGTGATGTCTGATAACGGATGGTCGATCGTCCGTTAAGTCGCCTGATGTGTGGCTTCCTTAACTCAAAAAGAGCATACAATGGACATGCAAATCATTTTCCATACAGTAATGCTGCCAAGCCACAGTAGCACTGGTATAGCTAGGAGCTTTGGGCCCCAGTGCAAGTTTTACATGGGGCCCCCCAAGCATTCTATACATATCAATTCATATGGCGCAACAAAACCTGCCAAGAACATCTACAGTATAAGAGGTTTAGGCAGAGAAGGGGAACCGTTTATTAATGATTACCACTATTCAAAGCATATGTAGACATAATCATTACCAGCACAGCACCATTGAAGAGCTAATACTGTCATTAAGGGAGGGCCCCTGTGGTCCAAATGCCCAGGTGTGGTTGCAACCTCTGCACAGTAGTATTCAGATAGATAGTAAAGCAGAGTCCCTGTTATCTGGAATTCAGGCAGCCAGAAGTTTCAACTAACCAGCATGTCTGATAGATAACAGGGACATCTGTTTTGGGGTGTTCTGGGAAATTTTGCACTGCTACAAAATACTCAACAATCTTACACCGATCCTCCAGCGATGTCCTGCATCACCTCCTGGGCTCCTAGCGGCTTCTGACGTCCATGCATGCAAGTCGGCAAGTCACATTACCTGATGTGGGTCAGCTGACACTCCGGATTCCGTGCATGGAAAGCCGCTAGGAGCCCGCAAGGTGATGCAGGACGTCGCTGGAGGATTGGTGGGGGCTCAGTGAGTATTCTGCCTTCACCTGAGGGGAGATCAGTACATTTGCTCAAACAACCGGCAAGCTCATGTATCCGACATCAGGTGATCCCTGCCGGTACCGGATACTGGGGACCATGCTGCAGTTGCCAATCCATAGGACTAGTAACTTTGCATGATAAAATTTCCTTATAAACTGCGTTACTGCATAAATCTATGTATTTACACTGCGCCATCACATCCCCTCAGCAGCAGCAAAACAGTGATCTATGGTTCCTTCCTACTCCCGGCAACTTATTTTGAATGTATTACCTGCCAGCAACTGGGGACACTTTGTCTAATAGGAAAGACACACTCCAGCCTTGATTAAGGTCAGCACTTTGATGAATAGTGTTTCTAGAAGGAAAAAAATCCCTTATTGTAATTTGAACATTTCGCGGGGTATGTATGGTAGGTGGCTGCTACACTGAGATAAGGATTCTAATTTTGCAATTGAGTGCACTTTGAGTAGACAATTATGAACTAATGTGATAAGTAATTGTAAATTGTAGCAGCGGAAGAAAGCTGATTTACAGCCTTCTCTGAACATGTCTTTGTCTATTAAAATGTGCATCTGCACCTCATTTCTCCCATTTTAAGGATGATAATGGAAAGGGATTTTTACTTTGTTAGTTAGAAAAGAGAAGTTGACAGAAGTCTGCTCTGAACTTTGGCTGATACAGTTTGTTCCCAGAGTCACAGTCAATACTCATATACTATTTTTTTGTCAGTGTACACAGGAGGTAGAGCTTCCAGTTTATGTACAATTTCCGAGATATTTGCATCTGTCTCTCCATATTACCTAAAATGTACACAGATGCAAAAAGTAACACAGATCAAATATGTTCTATATTTAAACACCAAGATGGATGTAAGAAACAAGTGCAGCCATGTCTCCCAATTATAACAAATACTAGATAAGCCTGCCCATTTGAAAACAGATGCTAGGGCTTGTCCATGACCCCTCCTCACCCCCACCTTACCCATGACACAAGCCGCAACCGCTCAGAGCCATGCACCCCAATGCGCGCACGACCGAGCCCCCCATCACAAGCACGGCTGCGCTCCCCAATGCACGCACATGGCCGCGCATCCTTCCTCCCCCTGCACCCGTCCTCTTGCTGTCCCAAGTCCCCAATGAATGCACGCTCGCCCAAACGCACGGACACAGGGACACAGGAGGATGCAGGGACACAGGGAAATTATAGTCATGTCCTCCATATAAAGTATAACCCTGTCCCCTGAATATAAGAGAGGCCAATACTATAATTTACTTGCATCTGTTATTTGCATGTTATTTGCATCTCATTATCCAAGGTTATCAGAGAGAAAACAGGGTTATCACTATTAGAGGAACCGCATCGTTCCTAATTTAGTCCCATCAACAAGGCCGGATTTAAACTTTTTGTGCCCCTAGGCCAAGTATGTTGTGGTTTTTCTTCCATGTGCAGCAGCGCCCCTCCCATTCCATGTGCAGCCCCTTTTCCATGTGTATCACCCATGTACTGTTGCTCCCCTCTTTCTGAACAGCTCCCTTAGGCATCAGTTTCCCTTTATCTTGTGTCCCTACCCATTTTCAGCCATCTTTCATATGTAGCAAACCCTCTTTCATGCCCAGGTGCCCCATTGGGCTGTCGCCTCCAAAGACCCGGGCCTTTGTGGCCTTTCCAGAAACTTGGCCCTGCCCATCAGTTCATTTGAGTTGGACCAAAAATGTGTGAGAACCTCAGCGCTTGAGGACTTGAGTTGGACAGCCCTGATCTGAAGAAAGGCAAAGGTAATCACATTGGAACAGGATATAGTTATCTATTCCTGTGTGCGCTCTTTCTAGAGGATGATTACATCTCTTTGCTGCTTTCATGTGGCATCACATCACAGAAGAAGCTGAGAGCTCTGGTGTTTTCTTTTGACTTGTTCTTACAGACGCCTACTCTGGATAACCATAAATGTTTCAAATTATTCTGATGTATTTGTTTTCCATATTCTTCCCTGGTGTGCCGGTAGTTATCAACTCTGGTGGCATAGCGTTCACATAACACCTAGCAGATGAGTTCTATAAACGCCCAGCTTCTTGTTGTCATAGTAATGCCGCGGGAGATTAGCAATCATTTTATTATTATTTTGTAGCCATAAGAGTGGTTGGTGAGAAAAAAATCATTATGGAAAAGAAACTGCCTTACTCCTCAAGTCATGCAAACATAATAGAAAAAAAATCTCATGCTTTACTTAATATGTGTATGACTGAGATATAGGAATAATTTGCAAGAAATGCAGATTCAATGCTGGTATGATTATAAGGGGTATGTGTTTTTTTTTTTTAGCAAAATCAAGCCCAGGTCCTTTAACCAACCAATGATCTTTAGTGACAAAAACTGCAGAGAACAGCTCTCACCACCATCTCAACACCAGGGCCCGTATGCAATTAACGTGTTCTTTTGAGTTTTCTCCTAGGCCAGGGGTCAGGAACCTTTTTGGCTGAGTAAAGTGACAGCCTATTGGGGCAATCAAAGTGTGGGGATCTCGTCCTACAAAGTTGAGTCACTGGACCTGACAGAGTCCAGGTGGAAGGATTCCTCCTGTGGCGTGTTCTGTCCGTTGCGGTGGAGCAGCAAATGGACAGTTCTGGCTTGTCTGCTTGCATTCGGTTGTGCATTCGCAATGAGTCACATTGTCATTTGCAATTGCTCTGCAGTTCTGGGCAGCTCAGGATGCTGCCATCATTCCACCAATGGCTTACTACAGCTGAGCTGCGGCCAGATAGCCCTGGATTTCCTGCAGGCATGTTGTTACATAATACTGCATGTATTTCCTATGGAAGTCCTTTGCATTCACAACCAGCTAGCAAATGGTAATCAAGCCAGCTCAGGATTGAATGATTACCATTAAGCTGTATGGAGATTTGCATGCTTGCATCCATTGGTTGATGCCGGCATAAAAGTCTGTCTCCCCTTTTAGACCTCGCCTGTCATAGTGATCACTATGCTGGTCTGCTGGGCACTGTGCTCTGTATAGTTCTGTTATTGTAGTTCAATGTGACCTTATTACTTGTGCTTTAGCTAGTTCTTGATAAATATATATGCAGACTTGCTAATATATATTTATCCATTGGTTGAGCCGTTTATTATTTTTCTGTATTATTGTTTATTGCCTAGTTTCCATGCCTGATGGATGTTCGCTGTATTCGCAGTGGATCAGTGAAGTCCATTATCCTGATAGCTTGGATTCTGCCATCACCACGTTGGTGACTGGTAGGATTTCTGCTACTCTAGTTTCTGGGAACGTAACTATAGGCTGCAGTTGCTATTAGTTACGTTCTATCCTGTAGTCTTGCCTGGGTGGATGCTTGCTAGTGACTGTTGTTAGCCACTTTTGTGGACGTGACTGTGAGCTGCGGTTGCTACAAGTTACGCTCCAATCTAGTCCTGTCTTGTACCTGTTTAAATGCTTGCTATCGCTAAGGCAGCGCAACATCGCACTGCGCTGCCATTGTGTCTTACTTGTCTAGTTACACTCCAATCTATAGTCCTGTCTTGTACCTGTCTGAGTGCTTGCTATTGCAAAGGTAGCGCAACATCGCACTGTGCTGCCATTGTGTCTTACTTGTCTAGTTACACTCCAATCTATAGTCCTGTCTTGTACCTGTCTGAGTGCTTGCTATTGCAAAGGTAGCGCAACATCGCACTGCGCTGCCATTGTGTCTTATTTGTAGCGTTATCGGAAGCCCAGAGCTGCAGTTGCTCTGGGCAGCCTGTGTAGCCTCTTCCATTAATCAGCTACCAGTCTTGTTGCTTTGGGTGGTCTAAGTTTAACCTCAAGCATTACACTTGTGATTTGTAAACAGACAGTATTGCTTATGCACACAAGCATTACACCAGGGAGGGACAATTGGAGCAGCTGTTAGTTCTGGAGGGAGTGCGAGTAAGTTAGTAGTGCATGCTACAGCAGTAGTGTGCCTACTTTGAAAATTTTACTTGGGCTGCCACACTAAGCTGCGCTGTGAGCCAGATGTAGCCATCAAAAGAGCCACATCTGGCTCCCGAGCCATAGGTTCCCTACCCCTGTCCTAGGCGATTGTTTCACACCTCATCATTATAATGCATTTTAAAGAGAATCTGTATTGATAAAATCGCACAAAAGTAAACATACCAGTGCGTTAGGGGACATCTCCTATTACCCTCTGTCACAATTTCGCCGCTCTTCGCCGCATTAAAAGTGGTTAAAAACAGTTTTAAAAAGTTTGTTTATAAAAAAACAAAATGGCCACCAAAACAGGAAGTAGGTTGATGTACAGTATGTCCACACATAGAAAATACATCCATACACAAGCAGGCTGTATACACCCTTCCTTTTGAATCTCAAGAGATCATTTGTGTGTTTCTTTCCCCCTGCAGCTATCTTCCACTGAAGTGTCAGGCTGTTTCTTCCTGCAGAGTGCAGACAGCTCTGCCTGTATGTAATTCCTCAGTATGTGAAAGCCCAGCCAGCTCAGAGGAGGATTTATCCAGCTTGTAAAAGATAAGATAGAAGAGAGAAGCTGCCCTGATCTAAATAATACACAGGCAGTGTGCAGAGAGGGGCCTGGAGGGGGGAGATGCATCACAGAACCACAACACTGAAGAACTTAGCAGCCTTCCAGACACAGGCTGACAAGTCTGACAAGAGAGAGATAAGTTGATTTATTACAGAGATGGTGATAGTAGAACGTGCTGCAGTAAACCAGAACACATTAGAATAGCTTTTGGAACTTGTAGGATGATAAAAAACAGGATGCAATTTTTGTTACGGAGTCTCTTTAAAGGAGAACTGTAGAGAGAGGTGTATGGAGGCTGCCATATTTATTTCCATTTAAGCAATACCAGTTGCCTGGCTATCCTGCTGATCCTCTGCCTCTAATACTTTCAGTCATAAACCCTGAACAAGCATACAGCAGATCAGGTTTTTATGACAATTTTGACAGATATGGCAAGATTAGCTGCATGCTTGTTTATGGTGTGATTCAGCCACTACTTCAGCCAAATAGATCAGCAGGGCTTCCAGGCAACTGGTATTGCTTAAAAGGAAATAAATATGGCAGCCTCCATATACCTCTCACTACAGTTCTCCTTTAAACCACCACCAAGCAAGAAAATCATCAAGACGATTTTGACAGTAATTCTTTACCTAGTTTATGATACTATTTAACCATTTATGCGACGCGGACATGAGCTTCCCGACCGCAGCGGCAGCTGCTAGAGCCACATGGACACGATAGTCACATCCCTGCAACTTGGGGGGCTGTGTGGGCGATCGTGCGGGTAAATGCCCATGATCGCGATGTTTCCGAGTGCAGGGGAGATTGGCTGCAGGGACAAAAGTTCCATGTGCCAATCCGAGCATGTCCGCCGAGAATAAACATTGTTTTTGTTCAAAAACAGTGTTTATTCTCAAATAGAGCCGCCGCACTGCCTCCTGCCGCCTGATTGTTAGATATATGAATGGGAACTTTGTTCCCATTCATTGATCTTCACGCAGCCCACCCAGGATGCAGGCTTCCATTGAAACCTGCATTACTTCCCTAGTAACAATGTGGCAACACATTGTTTCCTATGTAGCGTACTTGTACGCTACATAGTATTTTGCTCAGTGGGGACATCTTGTGGCCAAATAGTAAAATTACATCTACAGACATTAGGAAATAAAAAATAATAATATGTATGTCAAGAGGGCAATATTATTATACATTTATAGGCTAAACATATGCAACGGATGTAAAACTGAAAAAATGTAACTTTATTTCCAAATAAAATATTGTCACCTTACATTTTACTAAGGATATCATTTTTCATGATGACAGCCGGCAATCTCACTTTAGAGTTGCAGCGCCACCCAAAGGATGGAGGCATAACTGCAGCGCTGGGGCCCAGGGAGGTAAGTGATTACTGGGGCTATGCAGAACTCCCTAGCAGCATGATTTTTTTCCAGGTTTGAGGGTTTAAAAGGGTGCAAAAAATAGTACCGCTTTTAGACCCTAAAATCCGGAAAGAATCATACCGCCAAGAGGGTTAAAAAGTAACATTGTAACTTTTGAAAATTGTATGTGCAGATTGTCAAAAGTATGACAACTCTCAACAGACCACTAGCTCAGTGCCATCATAACTGGTGACTGAAGATACAGTAAAAGGAGGCCAAACCACATGATTAAGTGGACAGACAAGAACATGGAAGAAGCACTGGCAATAAAAGGGACTTTTTTTTTCAAAATAATTCTGCATGCGCAATACAAAACTTTTTAACATTTATTTATACAAAGACATTTTTTTAAAAAATATTATTTACCCACAGACCTGAGTCACAGTCCATTAACATCATCTAATAAATACACAAAGAATAAAAAACATATACATAAAAAATATAATAATCTGTATTTCTTGTAATACAGGCAAAGCCAACACAACACTTGCATATGAAATAGAATTGTTGTACTTTGATGATTAAAAATTGTCTTGGTCAGTCTTTCTCATGTCTATAGTACTGGAATTTTTTTGGCATTATCCTGGGCTCGGGATCTAAAAAGGACACAAGAGCCAGTTAAATGAAATCCTTCTTTTGTATTGTGTGCAGACATCTCAGTTTCTGATCAGAAGACACCTGCCTGCCATCGTTTGTTCTTCTCTGCAAGCCACTTTTCAGTGTCGCCAAAAGGGCACCAAAACTATTAGATGAATAAACAGGGTTAAAAGTTTAACTGTTCTTTTAAAGTTTACAATACACATTTGGTACTTTAAAGTTAAGAGTACTTGGAACTAAACTCAAAGTTTTATCTCTGCTCTAAAATATTAGCCAAAGCATGATAACTTTTATGGGCAAAACACATTTTTCATTTCAATTTATGGAAATCCTAAAAAAAATTGAAGTTTACAATTTGGTTTCACTCTGCAGGGAGCATTGAAAGGGTTAAGCCTCAGAGTCTACTGTGTAGGAAGAGTTTTCTCAGCAGAGCTCCTGCAGTCTATTTACAGCTGCTGATAAGAACTGATTAGACACTTTGATCTGGCTTAACAACTATGGAATACAGAGCAGTGGATTTCTTAAGCAACTATATGTGGAGTATAGACTTTTCATTGTGCGTTGTGCAAGAGGTCAGTTCTGCTTTAACTTATTTAAACAATTGCTACCAAACAGTGACATAGTAATATAGCATGCAGAGATTGCAACTGCATTGGGACTTGGATCAGACCCCTGGATCACCTCTCTCTCTCTAACACAGCAGACATTTTTTATTTTTTGTGCATAATATATAGTATGGAATACATCAGGGGAATACATCAGGCAATTCCGATTCTGCTGACATTCTGATTTCTGCCAATGGCAATTTCTGATTACTGTTTTTCCGATTTTCTGTTTTTCCATTTTTCTGATATCCGGATTTCCAATTTATGATTCCAAATACGAGGAGTATTTTGTTTGTAATTTTTGCATCAGAGAATGCAAAAAAAAAATCAGAAATAGGGAAATTGGAAAAACAGAATCTTGGGATTGGTCTAAAATTACTCAGGTAATCTGATTTTGGCTGTAAAATTCTGCATTCTCTGATTGGTCCAATGCTTCTGAGTGATTGGGCTAAAATTAGCAAGTTGCGGTAAAACGGATCTCTGACGAATTCCAATTTCAATTTTATGATTTCCGAATTTCAATCGGAAATGCCATGGAATCAGAATAAGTATCTCTACCCATTCATAAATAGGGGATAACATCACAATGTGGTGAAGCAGTTCTTGCCAAGAGACATCATGTGGCGCTAGTGACGTGGCTCATTACACATTTATAAATATTATACCAGATATTTTTACAGGGATACATGTTTTTAATGCTGCTTTGAAAAACATCAAAAATGATAGAGGAAGGCACTAACCAGACTCAAAGTTTCGCTTGTAGATTTATTAAGCAAAGCACACATTACATGTTACAGGCACACACACCATTCCCCAGAGCTGTGTAACTGGTCCTCAGAGGATTATGCCAAAGATTTAAAAAAAAAAAAACCAAATCGGTATGATGTTCTTAGGTTCTCTGGGAGATCTTACCTGTTTTACTGTATGTAACCTTTAATGTTGCAGTTTATACTCATTTGCTCACTTTAATAGTTCAGTACCACTTTAAGCATCAGCAACTATAAAGTATGACTCATTTGTCGTCACTGAACTTTTAATAGGCTTGTTAAGTCCATGTCAAAAGTTGGGGCAGAAGTTACTTTTGCTGGCAGTTATTTATTATTTATTTATTTATTGTATTTATAAAGCAACAACATATTACGCAGCGCTGAAACAGCAGTTAACAGTAATGGCATTCGACAGAATCCAGTTTTCTCCTGCAGCAGGTTTCAAATGTATGAACTAGGACATTGACAGAAGCCTTGTCTTACAATGTATAATTTAATGGGGTGAGCAGAGGTAGGATTGCTGACATCCTACTGGCAGGCAGTGGCCATGGGTTCAGTCCTTTAGTATTGGTTAGGAAGAGGAAAGAGCAATAACAAAATGTGATATCTAGCTTCAGACATCAACCAATCAGATACTGTAAAACCTTTCATCAGATCAGAGTACCGAAAACTAAAACTAAAATGCCATTTTTATAGATTGATTGCTTATTGTGGGTTGTAGTTAGCTTTTTTGGCTTACTGTTTAAGCTTTATAATGTAGTTTTACCTTAGATTATTTCCTTCTAGAAGCCATCTGTTTTCCCAGATCTACCTTTTCATATGAAGAGGCTAGATATCATAGAACTAGGGAAATGCAGGCTCAATAAGCATCCTGATAGTTTCTAGAGTTCTTTGTAATTTGTGGAACAGTCAGTAGTATTTGACACAATTACCATAACATTACAGTAATAACAAGAAATCACTAACCTCCTCTTTAGAATAAGACCAAAGCCCAAGTTACTAAAAAGGTAGTCTTTGGTCCCCAGATATGGGTATTGGCTAACATTTGTGTCTCACAAATATTGGTGCTAGGCAGCCTTTTTGCAACCCATTATTTAATAGTATTATTAGGTAGCCTTCATAACCCCCACCAGATATTAGTATTAGGTAGCCATTATGACCCCAGAGTCACCCTCTTATTGCAGAGTAGGCAGCTGCAGTGTGTGTACTCATCTGTCCTGCTGGTCCACTCCCTCTTCCCTGCCAGCACCACTTACTCTTTCCTATCAGCATGAATGTATTGATATTGGAAGCTAAAGGGTCATGAGGCAGTGATGCAGCTGCAGTGGAGCCATGGAGACCAAGTACACGGACTAGTAATTGAAGAAGGTACATGAAGATGGGTGTGTTACTTACCTCTGCTTTCAATGACTGATTAGGACTGGACCTACAGTATATTCATCAATTGACTAATGTTTCATAGAAACACACCCTGTGGCTTTCACAATGATTAGAGGAGTAAGTTTTAAATAACAAACCACAGAACAATTAAAATGGCTGCTAGTTAACTTGACGAGCTGCTGCAATTTGCTAATCCTAATATCTTCCTCCTGCAAATTGGCAAAATAATTCTTTTTTTTGATCATCAGTAGTGAAAAAAGAAGATGGAAGTGGCTGCCTAAACCTGGTGAGCTTAAAATACTCAAGCTATGATACTGTTTCATGTGTGTAGTGTGACATTGTTTGGTTTTGAAAGTAGGTATAAGTTTTGGCTTTGTGTATTTTTTCTTCTCATAGTGCATGGGGTAAAAGATGCTTACAACAAGTTCATAGTGCCCTTTTTTTTTAGTATAGCCATGATCCTATTACCTGCTATAGTGTCCCTATTATAGTGCTCACCACCACTATTATAGTGCCTCCAGTAAGTAGAAACCCCTTATACAGTAGTACCCTCAGTGTCCTTCCTTTCATTTAGAGCGCCCATTGTTTATATCCCCAAACAGTCCCCAGATAATGACTTTTTATAGTACTCCCCACTGGTCTCACATACCTTTACCATACACAAATATGATAATATGGAAGATCCAATTTGCATTGCAATCATTTGTTTAATTGGCTTCTAAGCGCTTTACAAAAATGGTCCATCAATCAATCAAAAGTTGCCTCTTTTGCTCAGCTATTTTTGGCAGTTTGACACTAAAAATTGCCCCGAGGAAGTGGGCTCAGATCCATGAAACTCATCAGTGCATAATAAATTTCATTTTTGTATGAGCTTATTATTGAAGTAAGCCACCTCCTTTCATTTCATTTTAGTTCTTTTTAACTAAATTTTATATACACCAGGATGTCTCTTACCCCCTCTTACCCCGCACCACTGAGAAACATTTCAAGGCTACAATTGTACTTTTATTCATAGCAAACTAACATACTAATGCTCTTCCTTGCAGAAAAAAAAAGAAATAGTTAACAACAAACTTTTTATTGAGATCATAGAAAATGTTTTGTTAATTGCATACTTCACTAATGCTCTGTGGCATTCACTACCTGTAACAGCACATGACCTGTGCTGAGACATCTGCCTTTGTAATGCAATAGTAGCAGTTAACCTATCAAGAGGATGTTAGAGAATTGCTTTCAGATACTGAATATGTTGGTTAAAAAATTGATCTTTCTTCTTTAATAGGTCTATTTCTCCTGGTTAAACTGAATGCAGATAGAATCTAAGCAGTGCTTTATAAAATGAGGGAATTTGGGGATTGTTAAACTTGACATCATATTCTCTGAAATATGCTTCTTGAAATCTGTTCAGCAACTGACAGATTGAGATCCTGCAGTCTGGAACCGCAGGGTGTGTTTTTGTGCTATTTTCTTGCCATGAACAGAAGAATAAAACATTTTTGTCTTAAGGAGATTTCAACAGAATAAAATGTTTGATAGAAAATCATTTGTTTCTGAACACTGCAGAATCTGAACAAATAAATGTCAGAGATACAAAGTGTGGCAAAGTAAGGTGCATTAATGACATCACTGTGGCTTTAGAGCTACATTGTCTTCACACAGTTGAAGTAACAGCTTGAATCTCATCAAAGACAATGTGCATTTAATGTGACAATTACATTTATAAATACATGGTAGCCCAGAGTGTGTGATTTGATATCGGAAGTGAAATCAGGCTTTCATTAGCATGCGTAGGTCAAATATTGTGTTGTGGCCTTGGAAAGAACCACTCAGAAATTGACCAAATTTACCAAAATTCTTGCAAACTTTCAATGTCCACGAGTGTGTGGATGTGGATATGAGTGGAGGTGGTGCATTTAATGATCTACGGAGAGATCCTTTACTGTAATATGTTTATATGTGCTGCAGAAGAAAAGGTCAGTCTCAAAATGTTGGCTATATATCATGCACCCCAAGCAATCATATCCACATTACACTTGTATCCAAAATGTGGAACAAGTGTAAGTGGTGTATGATCTACAGCGAGATAATTTACTGAAATATGTTTATATGCCATGAAAGTGTAGAAGTAAAAAGGGACCTGAGTAAAAGGGCGACGGAGATAGCTGCTAGTAGAATATTGATAAAATAACCTATAGTCTACTAGTTAATTCTGATAGTGAAATCTGAAATCTTTACCAATGTTTTACTATAATCTAACCTTATTTTAAACTAGCCCTCCCTCTTGATGTCTAACACTAACTGATCCCACCTGGTGGTGCCTATTACCTAATCCTAAAACCTCCTAGGTGGTGCCTAACACTAAGGATCCTTACCAGGCGTTGCCTAACCCCCTGGTTGTGCCTAACACTAAAGACCCCCCCCTGGCACTGCCTAACTCTAAAATCACCTGGCATGCCTATCCTTAACCCCCGCTTGTCTGTTAGGATCCCCACAACCGGTGCCCAACCCTAAAGACCCCTACACGCTGCTCAACCCTATCCGCCCAAATTTTCGCCACCACAGGCAGCAATGTTAATCGCCGTGATTGGCCACACACTATAGCCGTAATTTGCATAGCCAGTGGTCCCAGGGCCTGCTAATTTATCGGCACCAAATTACCAAGTGAGCCATGGAGACAGGACTCTGAAGAGGAAGCAAAGAAGCAAGACTGGAACAGGGACAGGGGAGATTGCGTGTGGGGTTAGTCCAGCTTCGTTTGGGTATCTCTAATGGGACACTGATGTCCATGACAATTGGGGCACAGTTCCCACAGATTCAGAGCATGGGCCCTGAATCTATGCCCCTAGCGATGCACCTGCCTGGGACTGCCATTTTTTTTATTACATATCAAATTCATGTTTGAAAGCTAGGTCAATATTTTTAGCCAATTCTGCTTTAACTCCCAGGCTCAATCTTGGTAGACAGTGTCTTTCTTTTCTTCCTTTTTTGTATTCGTATCACCTCGGTAACCCCCCAGTAAATAATTTATTTTCCGCTAAGGAACGTTGGCAAAACTAATGAATTTGTTAAAGATTCAATTTTGAATCACACTTCTAACTTTTTAATAATTCAAGGATGTGCAAAGGTTATATAACCAAAGCTGTGTGGCACATCTCAAGCTGACCTTCTGTTTCCTGTCATTCTGTAGCCATGTTTTCTTTATTGATGTTAAGCAAAGAATCTGATAGTTATTTATGTCTGCAAACTGCATCTGTACAGAATAACACAACTCTTATAGCGCAGAAATAATTTTCTATAGCAGTGTACAGAATTGTTACATGACAACCTGCTGCCCTCTAAACTTCTAAGAATGGGAGCTTGTTGCTTTGTCAGAATGTCTTCTCTAAATGTGCATCAGAGACTTGAATCATTCAAGGCTGTACTATAGACTGCAGTCTTCTCAGACAGATTCACACCTCTTCAGTCTCAACAGTTGATATAACAAAGCACAGTTATAAATAGCAGCCGCACCCACAGAACCTGAAATATTACCGGTCACTGTGGGGAAACCACGGTTGCCTATGTGACAGGAGAGACCAGGAGCCAAATGGTGCAATATCGTAAGATTCAGGTGCCTGATCAGTACATTGCACAGGAGGAAGAGGTGGCCAGATAGCTGAAGGAAGAAGGCTTTGTCGAGATGACCAACAATAAAAACAAAGCAAATCTAATGCCTGGTATACACCATGCAATTTCCCGTCAGATAGATGGGTTGAATCAATCATTTGACAGATTCCATCTGATTTACAATTGTTCTTCCAATCGATTTTCTGATCACTTCTGTACAAAATCAGAAATACAATCGGAAATCAGATCAGACCAGTTGGAAACTATCGATTTGATCTGACAAGAAACTGAATGGTGTGTACCAGGCATTATCATTGCACATTTCTGATCTCTTTTTGATCATTGCTAATCTCATCAATCACTGACAGTGTCCAGATCAAGTATGTAGGACGTCCCTATCTTGATGCCTGTTTGGAATTAGTGACTCACTAATTACTGATGTCATTGGATGAGTATGCCAGCCAAGAATATTGTCATTGCTAAATATGTCACAGTCACCATGCCATATGGCTATCAATACAGGTCCCCATTCATCTTTTTTTTTTTTTCAACACAAATTTTATTGATTTTTTGAAAATAAAGTTGCATACCAATAGCATCTGAAAAAGCATCCATATTTGAACAATCTGTGTATACTTATATACTAATCTCGACAAATATGATAATAGGTTACACAGCATAAGATATGGGACGGCTAATATCTTATTTTCAGGTTATTGGCACACTGTTCAATTAACCACTTATATTATAACGGTGAAGGTGAGAAAACTAGAAAAGAATAATAAGAGGGACTGTGGGATAAGAAGAGTTGCTGGATAAAGGAAAAGAAGAAGGTATGAAACATAGAGAAAGAAAAACAATAAACCAGGTCTGTCCTCGAATAGCCCAGTGTGCTGTAGTAAGCAAGAGTAAGAGCAACAGCAACAGGTCCCAAGAGGTAAAGTATAGCTCGGGTTCTTCTGAATGGTTAGGATTGTATCAGAAATGTTGTCGCCTTCCTGAAACACAGATAGTGAGCCTATAGCTGACAGTATATTCCATTTGTTCAAGGGGGGTCATAGTTCAGGAAATAGGTTTCCCATGGATCCCATATTTTACTGTGTCTGGATTCTGTATCTCTGAGAACAGCCGTTAAAGATTCCATCAGTTTGGTCCAATTAATTTTAGCATAAATTTCAGAAATCCTAGGAGCAGATGGATTGCGCCAACAAGAAGCTAGGGAGAGTCTAGTGGCTGTCAATATGTGTGTGATTAGTCTCATAGACGTTTTTTTAGTTTTGGGGATAGGTTTGCCCAGTAACATATATATGGGGTCCATGGGAACTGATGTTCCTGTTATGTTCAAAATCATCGTTTGGATGTTAGCCCATAGGGGTTGTACTTTAGCGCAATACCAAAAGATATGTTCTAGAGTACCTATTTGGTTGCATCCCCTCCAGCATCTATCGGTGACTTCAGGATAGATCTTAGATAGTATGTCAGGAGTTCTATACCATCGGAAAAGTATTTTGTAAATATTCTCCTTTACGTGTGTACACATGGACGTGAGTTTAGCATTTTCCCATATAGAGCTCCAATCTTCTAGACTTATGGTTTGGCTCAAGGCTCGTTCCCATTTGGTCATATATGCATGATTAGGTTTAGTGGAGCCAGATTTGTCGAGAAGTAGTAGGTAAATTGAGGAAATAAGGCCCTTTTGGTGTCCTCTGATGTCACATAGGCGTTCAAAGGGAGTGTATGTGTATGGGGGTTTTGTTCCTGTCAGTAGAGTCCTTAAGAGGTGATACATTTGATTGTATTCCATGAGGGGTTTAGGGGTGAACTGGATCTTATCTCTTAAGGATTCTTTAGTAAGGATTTTTCCTGAGGACAGATCTATCCACTCACTAATATTAGTGTATTTGAGACTATACCACCTGCCCATAAATTCCTCCGACATCCCAGGGACGAAAGCCGGGTTACCCAGGATGGGGTATAGTGGAGGGATTTGAGATCTGAGGTTAGCTGATTGTACTGTGGACCTCCAAATTTGCAAGGTAAATTTCATGGTAGGAAGAAGTTGAGTCGCGGGGATCCTAGGGGGGGGGGGGGTCCGAGGCCAGATCAGAGCTGGCAGAGAAATAGGATATATACTCATTGCTTCGATGAGACCCCATTTAGTACGTATTTTTAAATCAGACCATTCTGGTAGTTGTCTGAGATGGGCTGCCTGGTAGTATAATTTTATGTTAGGTAGTCCCAGTCCTCCTTGTTCTCGGGATGTCATTAAGATTGAGGCACTGACTCTGGGACGAGAGTTATTCCAAATAAATTTTAGAAAAGCACGCTGTAGTATTTTAAATTGTATGGGTGGTACTCGGATTGGCAAGGTCTCAAATAAATATGATATGCGAGGTAGTATATTCATCTTGAGAGAGTAGATCCGTCCTATCCAGGATATTTTATAGGCTGTCCATTTGTGGAGATCCTGCAATATGGATTGAATTAAGGATGGGAAATTTGCTTTATATAAGGTGGAATAGGTATGAGTTAGGTGAATACCTAAGTATTTAATAGAAGTTTTTTTCCAGTTGTAGTGAAAAGATTGTTGAAGAGTAGTGAGTAAAGTTTGCGGGATTTTAATGGAGAGGGCTTCCGTCTTTTCTTGGTTGAGTTTAAAACCTGAGATGGATTCAAATTCTTTTAATAGTGAGTGTAGTATGGGGAGCGAGGTGAGGGGCTGGGTCAGGGTGAGGAGAATGTCGTCCGCAAAGAGCGAGATTTTGTATTCTTGAGATCTTTGTTTAATTCCTATTATGTCTGGATTTTGTCTAATGGCACACGCCAGGGGTTCAATACTAAGGGCAAATAGAAGAGGAGAAAGAGGACACCCCTGACGCGTGCCATTAAGAATTGGGATGGGAGTTGGAGATGCGAACGGAAGTTTAACTGAGGTGGATGGGGAGGAGTAGAGAAAATGTAGGATGGATAGGAAAGGGCCCGCAAATCCCTGGCGTTCGAGGACTCTAAACAGAAATGGCCAAGAGAGTCTATCAAAAGCCTTCTCTGCGTCCAAACTCAGGAGCAGAGAAGGTTGATTAGATCTATTCATCAGTTCTATGAGGTTGATCGCTTTTCTAGTGTTGTCACCAGCTTGGCGACCCATTATGAAGCCTACCTGGTCGTTGTTAATCAGAGATGTTAAGATAGGGTTCAAGCGATTGGCTAGGACTTTTGTGATGATTTTGAGATCTGCATTTAGGAGAGAGATTGGGCGAAAACTTTGTGGGAGTTGCGGGTCCTTTCCCTCTTTGGGTATCATTGTGATAAAGGAGTTTAAAAATGAATTTGGAGCTTGTTCGTTATTCATTAAGGCGTTGGCAAGAAGAGTGAGGTAGGGAGAGAGGATAAATCTGAGCTTCTTATAGTAGGAATATGGAAGACCATCTGGTCCAGGAGCTTTGGAGTAGGGTAAGAGTTTAATCACTTCTAGAATTTCTTCCTCTGTTATCGGAGAGTTCAGCAGTTTAATGTTGTCTTCCGTTAATTTCGGTAAAGTTAGTTGGTCTAGGAACTCATCTATCTTAGATAGGTGTGTGGATGGAGAGAGGGTCTGAGGGAGATTATAAAGTTGTTGGTAAAAATTTGTAAAGATTTGGGCAATTTTTTGAGGGTGGTAGTGTGTGGTCCCCTGAGGGTCTTTAATAGAATATATATGTTGTTGGGATGAATTTGGGTTTAGTTTACGTGGGAGGATGGTGTGTGGTTTATTGCCCCGTTCAAAAAAGAGTTGTCTGGTCCATCTCAGGTTTTTCTCTAACTGTATGGAATGGATCTTTTGTATTTCATGTTTAATAGTCTGTATAGTTGAGTAATGCGATTGGGAGGGGTCATTTCTATATACGGTTTGCGCATGTTTAAGTTTTAAATGAAGAGTTAAGAGTTTAGATGACGTTCTTTTTTTACGTTTAGTGGCTTCTGAGATAAAAAACCCTCTAATGAACGCTTTGTGAGCCTCCCAAATAGTTCCAAAGGATGTGACAGAGCCTTGATTAGTATTAAAATAGAACTGCAGTTCTTCTGTAAGTTTAGATAAGAGGTCTTTGTCCTGTAACAGGCTTTCGTTTAGTCTCCAGAAGTGTGGCTTGTGTGGGCAGAAAAATAAGTCAATTTCCGCTACTACTGCTTGGTGATCTGACCATGCGATTGGGTGTATTTCAGCTCCTCTCAATTGAGATAGGGTAGGGGCTGTAGCCAGTAGATAGTCAAGGCGGGAGTGGGATGCATGAGGAGGGGAGAAAAAAGTGTACTCTGTGGAAGTGGGGTTTGAGATTCTCCATAGATCTAATAATCTGTGCTTTCTTAGAAGGATTCTAAATTTACGAGAGTTGCGGCTATGGGGGGATTTCTTAGCCCTACTAGGGGGGTGTATCTATCTTTAATATCTGAAAATGCCACATTAAAATCTCCTCCTATTATCAGGGTGCCTATGGATACTTCGGATAGCTTTTTGAGGAAGGCTGTTAAGAACGAGATTTGGTCTTGATTAGGAACATAAACATTGGCCAGAGTGATAGGCCTATTTAAAAGGGTACCTATAATGATCAGGTAGTGACCTTTAGGGTCAGAGATAGTTTTAGAAATTTGTAAAGGGAGAGTCTTTCTATAGACTATAGCTACCCCTGCTTTTTTCTTGGGGCCTGAGGCTAAACACACCTCAGAGAAGAGTCTATCATATAGTCGAGATTGATCCTTTTTACAAAAATGAGTCTCCTGTAAGAAGGCCAGATCGATGTTTAATCGTTTTAAATCTCTGAAGAGGGAAAATCGTTTCTGAGGTGTGTTTAAGCCTTTAGTGTTTAAAGTCATAAAATTAACCATGATCTAATATTGGTTGGTTATGCATATATAAAGAGAGGACAGACCCAGCATACCTAGAGAAATCAGATAGAACATAGAGATATAAACTAAGAAAAACATAAACATACGATTCATAAACTATAGCATACTCAAAGTTTCGAGATATTAAGCCACCAGTAAGCCGGTGGTTGAATGTAGGGGCAGCATAAAACTGCTGCCTATGTGGGGATCGCCTCAGGTTAACTGTCTGTCGAGCCACACAGAAAAGTTGAGGGAAGAGCCCCCGAGGTACATGAGGAGTCCCGAGATGAACCACTTAACAGTCCACATAGGTGATGATATCTAAATATATTGAAGAGAACTAAGATCCGCCGCCTTCTTCAGAGGCTTATTATCAACATGAAGAGAGAGTTCCGGATAAAAGTACATGT
Organism: Hyperolius riggenbachi; assembly: GCF_040937935.1. Lineage (NCBI taxonomy): Eukaryota > Metazoa > Chordata > Amphibia > Anura > Hyperoliidae > Hyperolius > Hyperolius riggenbachi. The sequence continues at coordinate 125,063,493 of NC_090652.1, read as the reverse complement.
TGCCATTATTTATAATTTCCGTTTAGAAACAGAATAGTGTAGGTGTGTAATTAAAGGGCGGCCACTAAGATGAGTACAGTGAGTCCACTGGTTGTAGTTGAGTGTCCCCACATAAAGTTCAGGTAATTCCCAGGGAAATCTTGATGCCGATATAAAATATCGTGAGCCCCAGATCATACCCCAGACGGTTGGTCCTCCATGTCATCTGGTTTGTCTGGGTAGGTGATGCTACGAATGGAGCGTTTTTTAGTCCATTCTGTTATGTGACGCACCTTTCTTGGTGGGGAGGATACAGGTGATGAACGAGACAGGGGGATGGAGTTGTCAGGAAGCTTAAGGCCCATCTGCTTGAGGAATAGGGGGGCGTCATCAAAGTCAGAAAGAGAGAAAGTTAGGCCTTGTTTGTTCACTATCAGCCGGAACGGGAAGCCCCACTTATAGAGGATGCCAGCCTCTCTAAGCAGTTGTGTGACAGGTCTGAGAGCCCTGCATTTCGCTAATGTTATCAGGGATAAGTCATTATATATTGCAATGTCATCTCCTTTAAATGAGATAGAGGATTTATTCCTGAGGGCTTTGAGTAGTGCTTCTTTGGCTTCATAGTAATGCAGTCTTGCAATAATGTCCTTTGGCCTCTGAGAACCAGGTCGCTGCTCCCCTAAGGATCTGTGAGCCCTATCAAGCCTCCACATTTCCTCTGTCATGTCAGGGAGTATTGTGTGAAACAGTTCCTTAAGATGGGCTTCTATGTGCTCGTTCTTTAGTGACATGGATACCCCCTTGATACGCACATTCTGCCTCCTTTCCCTGTTTTCCATATCTTCTTGTGCTGTACGCATTGCCTTTATATCGGTTTGCATAAGCTGTTGTTCTTCAGCTAAGTCAGCTTGCTTAATGGCTATAGCTTCCACCTTGTCTTCTAAGGCCTGTGTTCGCTCCCCCAGCCCTGATATATCAGAGCGAAGTTCCTGTACTGCAGCTAAGATAATGTTCTGCAGAGAGTTATGCAAGGTGTGGTAATGTTTCTCCAGTGTCTGTTCTAAAAGTGCAGCCGTGAGGGGCTGTGTAATTCCCCCTGTACTCGCCTGATCCACTGAAGATAGGTCTGGCTGTACTGCGTGGTCGGCGCCATCTTGGCTGAGGGGAGGACGCAGGTATCTGTCCATTGTGCCCGCTGTGGAGACGTTTTTCTGGGCTCCTTTGCCGGTCATATGGCGCTGGGGTGTGTGCGGAGGTGATCTGCTCCGGAACCGCTCGTTTGTGTGGCTGTAGTAGCGAGCAATGTAGCGGTGAGTAGCGGCGGCGGACGGAGCTCTCTTCCTATGCGGCCATCTTAGGAAGCTCGCGCATGCGCCTCCCCCCATTCATCTTTTACTGGCATAAATGTGCCTTCTGTGTCCAATACATTGGAATCAAAAGGAATACATTGAACTATATTATTCATGCTAAGCATTTAGGACTATTCATATTTATTTTACATACTTGGGATTTCCTGTTCCTTGATAAGAGTCTGTCTTTCAGTCAAAAGAAGCATACCAACTTGTTTCCCCATCTGTAGAAACAGAAGAGTGCCAACCTCTAATTTTCCTTAAGGTCAGGCTGCAACATGTATACACTTTGCTAAAACAGAGCCACGCTGAAAGTAATCCATTCGTACGAGTACAGTTATCCCAGCAAAACAGGGGTTATTTGCATCTAACATCTGAATCCAGGAGGTTTTGATTGCTTGTATAGCCCATTTACAGTTGTTGTTTTTTTTCTTAAAGCCTAATTGTGTTACTTAAAACAACAGTTTGTATGTACGGGAGTATGGCCATAAAAGCATATCTAACAAGTTCTCATTTGATATGCTTGGAGTTACCCAATGTTGGATTGTTGGTCTTGATGAGAATTATGGTAAGTACTGAGGTAAGTACAGTAGAGTCTCATTTATCTGGCACAGATGAGGATTACCTGATGCCGGATATATGTTCTTTCCGGTAGCTTGAGAAGTGAAGCAACAGGGGTACAATCCTCCAGGCGGCAGTCTTGTGTCCCCTCTGCATGACTGTGATGCGTCTTGTAACCCGAAACGGGTCAAGTGACACACCATGGAACTGTAGGAGTAGGCAGCAAAGCAGCTGGGGGCTACAGGACTCCCCCCCCCCCTGCCGGACATGCTGGTTAGTTGAGACTGCCAGATACCTGAGTTCCGATTCAAAGGGACTCTACTGTATCTAACTTTTCTTTCAAATCCTTAATTTTAAAGAAACATTCTGATCATTAATGATAACAAATATTGTTGCCCAAATATTTTCCATTTTTTTAATTGAGAAGTACAATCTCACACAATTTTAAGTGATCTTATTACTCGAGGCTGAGGATTCAACAAAGGTATTATATTCTCAGGTCTATGTCAGTGCTGTTCCTCCAGTGTAATTCTATCATGTTTCAATTTGTATATACTTAGCCACTATAATGGGGTTTAGCTAAACAATTTCACAGGAATCACTGGCTTTTTAGGACAAGTGTTATTTACAATATCACCCTATGTGGAGAGCATTTATATTGCAGATAGAGTGGAGCATAACAGAGAGTGCTGCAAAGAAGGCCACTGTGGCTAACAAGCTTGAAATCAATCTAAGAGCAGAGGTGGTTTACATCTGGTGAGGAGCTAGACATAAGAGGGTGTGAACCACCGTTTGAAGTGGCACTGGGCACTTTTAATCACTCGGGTGTTGCAATCTAGTGTTTGAATGTTATTACCCTATGTGCAGTTCTTTTTGTTCTGTTTTAGATACCTGTGGAGAGCGCAGCAGTTATTATTGAAAATGTATGAACATTGGAAAGTGTTGCAGTGTTCCCTGTGGTGATAAGCATTTAAGGTGGACATTGCTCTATGGACACTGGCGCAATTATATAACTGATAGATAAGGTGTATGGTTTCAATATGGTCACAGGCAATATCACCGCCATCTAATCAGTGTGATGGGGAAATTGGACAAAGACATGAAACTTCTGCATTATCTTCTGCTTCTCATCAACTCAACTTGTTATGAGCCAATTCTAAGAAAAATAACTTTCACACCTTTTTAACTTGCTTCCATAGTCATTTTCCTTGTACCTGTTGGTTCTGAGGATTTTCCAACAAGTTGTCCATTCAATTTTGTCTTAGGATAATGCTTTCACTCTTCTGATTTTTATTCCTTTCTGTTCTTTCCTTACATTTTTCTCAAGACGTTCATTGTTTGAAGTCTTTATTTGTCCCTTTTATTTAGGAGTCATAACTTGTTGTTGTATGTTAAACATGGGTTATAAGTTGAATTACAAACTGCAAGTCTGGACCTCTTTGTAACTCTGTCTACTCTACAAAGGAAGCCAACTTTGATGGCAATCAATCAATGTCTAGTGACTATTTTTTTCTTTAATTTTATTCCCCTTCAATGTGCCCAGTTCTACTAATTATAGCTCCAAGATATTTAACCACCCTGGCGTTCTATTAAGATCGCCAGGGCGGCTGCGGGAGGGTTTTTTTTAAATAAAAAAAAAACTATTTCATGCAGCCAACTGAAAGTTGGCTGCATGAAAGCCCACTAGATGGCGCTCCGGAGGCATTCTTCCGATCGCCTCCGGCAGCCAGAAGTAACACGGAAGGCCACAATGAGCAGCCTTCCGTGTTTGTCTTCTCCTGTCGCCATGGCGACGAGCGGAGTGACGTCATGGACGTCAGCCGACGTCCTGACGTCAGACGCCTCCGATCCAGCCCTTAGCGCTGGCCGGAACTATTTGTTCCGGCTGCGCAGGGCTCAGGCGGCTGGGGGGACCCTCTTTCGCCGCTGCTCGCGGCGGATCGCCGCAGAGCGGCGGCGATCGGGCAGCACACGCGGCTGGCAAAGTGCCGGCTGCGTGTGCTGCTCTTTATTTGAGCAAAATCGGCCCAGCAGGGCCTGAGCGGCAGCCATCGGCGGTGATGGACGAGCTGAGCTCGTCCATACCGCTAAGATGGTTAAATGCATGTACCTGCTTCAATGAATTTGGAGCCTTATCTGGTAGCGCATGACATCCCTAGCAATTGGTATGCCTTTCGTTTACAATTTATGTTGTATCTGAGCCAGGGCCAGATTTGTACTTTTAACCACCCAAGGCCCTCTCCCTTCAGCCGCCCCATTACAACAGTGAGGTTAAAGTGCCCGTTAACAATATATACAATTCTCTGGACAAATGATGGTCTGATTCATATTCAGGACCACTAATGGAAGGAAAGCTGCTATCTAATTCAATTAGATTGATCAAATTGATCCGAAAATGGAATTGATTCCATTAATCTGATCGAATTGGATTGCTGCTTGCCTTCCGATAGTGGTCCGATATTATACTTTTTGATCAATATTACAATACAATTGGATGATTAATCATCTAGAAAATTGTATTGTTAATGGCCAGTTGACAACCTCAAAGATAGGGTTATCAAACATAGGAAAGGGGGGAGGTTAGCAATTCTGATAGATCAGGATATCAGCATTAGGAATTTATGGAAAAAAGGTGGTTGGGGGAGATAAGAGGCTAGACCTTTTGGCAATTTAGGGTGAGGCTAGTAATTTAGGAATAGGGTTATGGGAAAAGGGATAAAATTAAATCTTGTTAGGGTTACTGCTTAACCCTTGCCACTCAGAGTTTTTTTTCCTAAAGGGAGTCGTTTCTGCTCTGAGTTTTTTTTTTTTACAGAAATGCACTCTCCCTTTTACTCTCTCTCCCATTTTAACATGGAACGTAATATAGTAACATGGTATATCTTATTTTAAAGAACACATTATAATGTTTAATATAATACCTTATTTGGACAGTTTGGCATCTTCTATTAGCTGGTAGCAGAGAAGTAAGCCAAGGTATGGTAAATTTTACAGCAATTTCCTGGGTGTAATCCTGGCTTGTGTGAGCAAGTTTCACAATAATAGGTGGTTTTATGCCTGCCACCCACTGTCTTCATGTCACTACATACGATGTAATCTTTGGTATTTCGATTTGGAATTAGAGCAATGAAATGCTGGCTACTATTTAGACGCTCCTCCAAGTCCATTGCATAGGATGCCATTGCTCCTCTATGCAACTTTGCAAGCAATCTGTACAGAATCTGCAATGGAATCTGCAGAAAGGAATCTGCAAGAAGGAATCAGCAAGGAATCAGTAAGGAATCTGCAAGGAAAATGCAAGGAAAATGCAAGGAAAATTCAATGCATTGGTCACTTCCTGATAGCGCTGATCGCGCACTTCCGGTTTCAGGCAGGGGGGTACTAATGGTGTGGGCATGTAGTCTACATGCTGGGGCACACTAGGGGAGAGAGGTCGGGCATTGTTGGGGGACCGATGTGCCTGCAAACCGCCGCTATATTTATGTCCCGCTCTGAAGGACATACGAGTGCAACGGGAAATTAGCGATGTCCCGCTATGCGGGACATACAAGTGGAAATGGTTAATAGATTAGGTGGATTAAATTGATTGAGGATGTGCGACCATGTCAACAAAAAACCATAATCAAGTGTAATGTACTTTCATAGGAACGTGCTCAAATTCGATCAGTCATAGTAATCCGAATGGTGTAGTTCCTTGTTTGACCCTGAGGTTGAGTGCTGCGGTTTTTTCATGGATCCCTGCTGTAAGGTCATGAGATGGATGCCAGCATATTACTCTGCATTGACGACCCCTCTCTCCCTTTGGTCCACTCCCCATGACAGCGAGGATAGCGGCGGTGACTGACGTTGCACCCCTGATCCTATCTCTACACCACCTTACTAAATTAAATCTGTTATATTAAAGCTGAGCAGTGAGCACCAGAGCTAATCAATACAATTTTCATCCCTATAAACTAAATCACATGCACAATTCATTAAATGGGGTCATCATATAAAACACTTGTTTAATGAGCTCATTTATGCAGTTTCTCCCTGAATATAATATATCACTACTCGCCTCTATGCTAGCTGTAAGAGAGGTATTTATTATTGAACATTTCAGCAGGTGTCACCATGCTACATTACTAACGATAATAATCTCTGAAGGAAAGTTCCTTAGTTATTGACTTCTGCTGGGGATACAGTAAAATATTCATTCACCGCCTTTCTTGAATGGCTTATTTGTGTAAATCCAGGGGCGTAGCAATAGGGGTTGCAGAGGTTGCGACCGCATCGGGGCCCTTGGGCCAGAGGGGCCCTGAAGAGCCATCCCTCAACTACAGTATTAGCTCTCTACTGGTCCTATGCTCATAATAATCACTTCTATAGATACTTGGAATAGTGGTAATCATTAAGAAGCTGCTCCCCATTCCCTTCTTGCACCTCTGACACTGTAGTTGCCATTAGCAGGTTTTGGTGCGCCGTATCAATTGTTATGTATAGAGTGCTTGGGGGGGCCCATGTGAAACTCGCACCAGGGCCCATAGTTCGTTAGCTACGCCACTGTGTAAATCTATAAACAAATGGAATGGATGGGCAGATAGCAAGCCATTCACATTCCTGTGCCAAGCCAATTTTGTCACACAATCTACATTATTTGCAAATTAAGTGTATTAACTGACAGCTCTGTTGGCGCATGGCTGAGATTCCTGGATTGTCATCTGGAACATAACAATACAGGGCAATTATTCTGGCCTGACTAAAGTGATCCACTGCAACAAAGTAAGAATTAAAGAGGCTGTGACAATCTAAATATATACGATTATCATGTGATTTTACCTAATGATGAGTGTAAGTCCAATGCCAGGTTTGAATATGGAATATAAACGAACTGTAGCAGAAACAAAACAAAAACATTACTAAAACTGTAACTCTGTGCTGGGAGATTATTGGGGATTTTAGAGGTAGAGGATTTATATACAGTACATTTCATATTATAGTGTAAATGTGTTTTAACGTAAATGCACTTACAATGTCCTAAAAATGTGGACTTTATCATTTTGGTGAGAACTATGTCTGCTATCATGTGACAGATGGTGATCTCACCCAAGAGATTAAGAACCTCAGAGGGCACAGAGGACACTGGAAGATCAAAGACCAATTAGCAGATAATTTTTGGAAAAATGTTTACAAGAGACCTCCATGGATATTTGTCTCTCAAATCTATCCAGTTGGATATGCAGACAACTGTTCATTAACCTCCCTGGTGTTATGATTATTTGCGGCGCACGGCCGCGGGAGGGTTTTTTTTGCCTAATTTTTTTTTAACATGTAGCTAGCCTAGTGCTAACTACATGCTTCCCCCCTCCCTGCGGCGTCCGCCCAGCCCCTCCGATCACCCACTGGCGCATAATCCCAACAGGAATCCCGTTCTGAACGGGATTTCCTGTATGGGCTTCCCCCGTCACCATGGCAATGGTCGCAATGCCGACGTCATTGACGTCGTGAAGTCAGGGGGAGTCCCGGTCCACCCCATAGCGCAGCCTGGCCGTAATTGGCCAGGCTGCGCAAGGGGTCTGCAGGGGGGGGCCCTCTTTCGTGGCGGGTAGCGGGGGATCGGCGGTAAGCGGCGGTGATCGGAACAAACACGCAGCTAACAAAGTGCTAGCTGCATGTTTGAAAAAAAAATTATGCAAATCGGCCCACCAGGGCCTGAGCAATCCTCCGCGGCGGCATAGCCAGAGCTCAGCTCGGGATTACCGCCAAGGAGGTTAAACAAGGTGTGTATGAGATGTCCAGAGGTTTATTGAAGAGAAACTCCAATGAAAATAATGTAATAAAAAAGTGCTTCATTTTTACAATAATTATGTATAAATTATTTAGTCATTGTTTGCCCATTGTAAAATCTTTCCTCTCCCTGATTTACATTCTGACATTCATCACATGGTGTCACATGGTGTCATCACATAAGTAGCCAATTACGCCCTCATGATCCCCCAGTATTATGTAGCAAGAGGTGCCCCCAGTAGCCCCCCCCCCCATTTAGTTCCCCCATTTAGTTAATGAGAGGTGTCCCCAAAAAAGGCAGACCCCCAGTTTAGGCATTGAGAGGTGTCCCCAGTGTAAACAGCTCCCTTTCCTAGTTTAGAAAGTGACAATTGCTCCCAGTGTAAAAAGCCCTCCCCCCCCACCAAGGTTCGGCAGTTAAAGATTCCGCCAGTGTAAGTAGCCCCAACCCAGTTTAGGCAGTGACAGTAGGTGCCCCCCAGTTTAGGTAGTGACATCCCCCCAGTTTAGGTAGCATTGGGCCCCCCAGTTTAGTTAGTGAAAGAACCCCCCGGTTTAGTGACAGGGACCTCCCCAGTTTAGGTAGTGAAGGTCCCCCCCACAGTTTAGGTAGTGACATGGACCCCCCAGTTTAGTGACAGCCCCCTCTCCAGTTTAGGTAGTGACAGGGACCCCCCCAGTTATTGTAGTCACAGGGACCCCCAGTTTAGTGAAAGGAACCCCCCAAGTTTAGGTAGTGACAGGTACCCTCCAGTTTGGGTAGTGACATGGACCCCCTAGTTTAGTGACAGGGACCCCCCAGTTTAGTGACAGGGCTCCTTCAGTGGGATCAGTTGAAAAGAGTGCCTGAGCTGTCTGTATGAAAAGGGCTCCTCCATAGTCATCAATGTTATTTCTGCAAATATCAGCTACAAGGTGGTAGAAAGGGCGCCCAAGTTTTGATATAGGCTGCAAGCGGGCACCCTTGGTAGCCCATATTTTATTTGGCTACTTTCGGATACAGTAGGGCGCCCCTTTGTAGCCCATATCTTTTATTTGACTACAATGTTTTCTGCTACAGGAGGGCGCCCCTTTGTAGCCCATATATTTTATTCGGCTACAAGGCTTTTGGCTACAAAAGGGCACCCCTTTGTAGCCCATACTTTTTATTCAGCTACAAGGTTTTCGGCTACAAGATTTTTTATCCTCCTAGGGCTAGGCACCACGGGGGGTTGGTAGGGTTAGGCTTCACCTGGGGGGACATAGGGTTAGGCACCACCAGGGGAGTCTTAGGTTCAGGCACCATCTGGGGGGTCTTAGGGTTAGGCACCACCAGGGGAGTCTTAGGGTTAGGCACCACCTGGGGAGTCTTAGGGTTAGGCACCACCTGAGGGGGTCTTAGTGTTAAGCACCACTAGGGGGGTTAGGGGAGGGTTATGTGTGAAAGAAGGGAGAAGTTAGGTCATAGTAATCACCGGTAGAGATGGCCCGAACCTCAGATTTTAGGTTCGCGAACTTCCCCAAACGTTTGCAAACTTGCGAACTTTTGCGAACCGCAAAAGACTTCAATGGGGAGGTGAACTTTCAAAACTAGAAACATTTATTCTGCCCACAAAAGTAATGGGAAAAGATGTTTCAAGGGGTCTAACATCTGAATTTTTGCATGGATGAGTGGGATAAATGCCAAAAGTCCCGGGGAAAAATCTGGATTTGATGCAAAGCAGCGTTTTAAGGGCAGAAATCATATTGAATGCTAAATTGGAGGCCTAAAGTGCTTTAAAACATCTTGCATGTCTATACATCATTCAGGGAGTGTAATTAGAGTACTGCTTCACACTGACACACCAAACTCACCGTGTAACGCACCGCAAACAGCTGTTTGTGTTGTAACGGCTGTGCTGGACTGGTGCGCACCATGGCGAGAGTGCAGGTGATAGTGGTTTTCAAGCCCATATGGTCGCCAGTCTGAGGTAGCTCAATGACAGAACAACAGTGATTGTCCAGCTGATCAAATTTGGTCTGTCCACAATGAGGCAACAACCTTATTATCTTTGGTGTGTCCCCCCGAGACACTCATATAGCCGTCGGTCATTGCTTCATTGTGATACGCAAGCCCCTTCACCACGGCAAAGTAACGATCATGAAGGGGAATTGACACATGTACATGCCTTTTGTTTTGTTGTTGCAGCCGCAGTGCAGCCAGAAAAATTAGGCAGGCATGTACACGCACCAGAAAAATTATTATAGCGGCTGCTGCTGGCAGCGGCCTTAAAAATTCAGGAATCTGCCTGGAGTCCTGGTCCCTGTTGGTGGTGGCGGAGAAGGCAGTCAAGTGGCCTGCAGGCAGAGATGCTGAATGTCCTTTCTGACAGGATGCTTGAGGCAGGGCAAGACAGAAGTTGGATGGCAAATTGGGACAGCTCTGGCCACAGGTCAAGCCTGCGCACCCAGTAGTCCAAGGGTTCATCGCTGCTCACAGTGTCTACATCCACACTTAAGGCCAGGTAGTCGGCTACTTGCCAGTCAGTCGGCTACTTGCCAGGTAGTCGGCTACTTGCCAGTCGAGGCGTTGGTGGAGGGCGGATCCGGAAGCGCTAAGGCGAGGCGTTGGACTAAAGAATGTCTGCATGTCCGACATCACCATGAGATCACTGGAGCATCCTGTCCTTGCCTGCGTGGACGTGAGGGAAGAATTACTGGCAGTGGTACCTTTATTGCGTTGTGCTGTGACATCACCCTTAACCTCCTTGCCGGTTATCCCGAACACAGTTCGGGGTAACCTGCGCAGGAGGATTTCTCAGGCCCCGCTGGGCCGATATGCATAATTTTTTTTCCTACACGCAGCTAGCACTTTGCTAGCTGCGTGAAGTACGCGATCGCCGCCGCTCGCCGCCGATTCGCCACTACCCGCCGCGCCGAGCCCCCCCCCCCCCCCGCCCCAGACCCCTGCGCAGCCTGGCCAATCAGTGCCAGGCAGCGCTAAGGGGCGTATCGGGATTCCCTCTGACGTCACGATGTCCATGACGTTGGTGACGTCATCCCACCCGGTCGCCATGGCGACCGGGGAAGCCCTGCAGGAAATCCTGTTCTCAACGGGATTCCCTGCATACTCTGATCGCCGAAGGCGATCGGAGTGGGTGGGGGGATGCCGCCGCTCAGCGGCTATCATGTAGCGAGCCCTGGGCTCGCTACATGATTTAAAAAAAATCAATAAATAAAAAAAAGTGCAGCGCTGCCTCCTTGCCGGATTTTTTTAGAACGGCAAGGAGGTTAAACGCATTGTAAAGCATAGTTGCCAGCTTGTTCTGCAAGTGCTGCATCCTTTCTGTCTTCTGGTGATTTGGAAACATCTCCGCCACTTTGTGCCTATACCGAGGGTCTAGTAGCGTGGCCACCCAGTAAAGCTCATTCCCTTTGAGTTTTTTATACGGGGGTCCCTCAACAGGCTGCACAGCATGAAGGACGCAATCTGCACAAAGTTGGATGCAGACGTACTATCCATCGCTTCTTGCTCTTCCTCAGTGATATCAGCTAAGTTCTCCTCCTCCTCCCAGCCACGAACAATACCACGGGAAAGTTGAGCAGCACAAGCCCCCTGCGACACCTGCTGCGGTTTTTCTTCCGCCTCATCCTCCTCCTCCAAAACAACACATTCCTCATCATCTGACTCCTCTTCCCCAAACAACACTTCCTCCTCTTCCTCATGGCCGCGGGAGGTTTTTTTTCGCCCGATTTTTTTTTCTTATCATGTAGCTAGCCTAGCGCTAACTAGTTGAAACGCCCAGCAGGTTAAGTGTAAATAGGCCCTTAATGCGTTTTAACTGAAATCTTCTTCCCAATGCACTGCTATGGAAAAAAATAACGTGTACTAACGCATACCAACTAATTAAGTGTAAACGGGGCCTAAGACCTCTGGTAAGGTTACCTGCTGATATTTCTGGTACTTCACAGACAACCTAATTTGATCTATTTTTTTCAATAATTTCAGATACTGAAAGTATGTGCATAATCTAAATAGGCATAATCTATATAACATATATTGGTTGGTATGTTGAAGAACATTGTCTTTCTTACTCTCCTCCACAGCCAGCCCATTAATACCAAATTAATACCAAATCATTTTCAGTGTATTAATATTCTTTGCTGAGAAATGTTCAGAAAATGATACCTAGTTCCCTGTGTTAAAGTTAAATTGCAGAAAGCGTTTGTATCCTTGTTTCCCCCCGGCTTCAGTCTCAACAGTTGCAGATGATATCCTATTAATTTGTAAATTAGGTGTGTGTTCTTGTTTATAAATGAACAGGTTAGCATTTAAGCCTTAAGGACAAAATTACTGATTTACATCAAACACGGAGAACAATGCTTATGGAGTGGTAGGAGAGAACACTGATTGCAGCTTCACTGCAGCAGAATCAAGGAGATACATAACAAGTGGGTTTTATTAAATATAGCTTTTTATAATTAAAGATCCAGGAAAGCTTAAATATGGGGATATCAAATAACCATTTGTGCATATTTCAAAAACTCCACAAGGACTGAAAAAGAACTTTGATAAGTGTCATCTACATTTAATCTGATCCTCACACATTACTGCGGAGTGATTTCTTGTTAAATCTATTTTTATTCATTTTTATAATATTAAAAGAAAAAATAGCAAACAGTACATAGAATCACCCCCCCCCCCCCATAAAAAACAAAAAAATAAAATCCATGAACAGGCCTAAAAATACCATACATGCTAAGTGTCCTACTCCTCTTATATCCTGATCCACCCGAGTAGAGCAAAAAATTATTTTGAAGTCAAGACCTTGCTAGAACTATGGATCATGACTTACTCTAAGGTACATACACACGTGTTATAACTGTTTCAGCCGCCAATCGTTATGAGTGTACAGCAGCCGCCGATCAACCTTTTTCAAGCATTCCTCACTCCCTTACTGTGACGTCATCACGTTCCTCAGGCTGGTGTTGTACTTTTGTACTGGTTGAACTCGATGGACGTATGTCTTTTTTCAACCAAAATAACGATGTAACTATGTAACTATGCAACTATGAAGGGCCCGTTCTTACCAGGGCGATTAGTGCGTGATTCCCGCTAATTGCTGAAGCCCTGGCGCAATAGAAACCTAATGGCAGTGATCTCATTGCCATGATTGCCGCCGATCATGGGCATTTCGCGATTAATGCCAATCGCAAAACGTGTTACCTGCAGCATTTTGCTGCAATTCTCGAGTGATCACGGCACAGTGCTTAACCTATTTTAGTTCCTGGACGTAGAAACTACGTCTAGGAACCATGCACGCTCCCGCGGCCGATCGCGTGCGGTTCGTTAGCCAGGCAATCAGTGAATCGGGCTATGGTGCCCGATCACTGATTCCTCTCCCCCGCTGAAAAAGCGACAGCTTCTCTCGGAAGCTTAGCTTTTTCTGGCTGTTGCCTCCCACATGCGTCTCTCTAAGCGTATGTTACGCTTAGAGTGACGTCATGTAAACAAACTCATGGCCGCCATCTTGTGGCCAAAAAGAAAAGCTACAACTAAAAGTAAAAAAAATAAAACCAAACACACATTTACATTATAAAACTATTGTTTACATCCCACCCTCCCAAAAATACTTAAATAAAATGTTTGAAATAAAAAAAAAAAAAAAAATTACAATAAAAAAAAATGTAAATATTTACCTAAGGGTCTAAACTTTTTAAATATCAATGTAAAGATGAAATATTTTTATATTTTTTTAATCTTAAACGTGTAAATAGTGATAGATGCAAAACGGAAAAAATGCACCTTTATTTCCAAATAAAATATTGTCGCCATACATTGTGATAGGGATATAATTTTAACGGTGTAATAACTGGGACATATGGGCAAATACAATAGGTGAGTTTTAATTATGGAGGCATGTATTATTTTAAAACTGTAATGGCTGAAAACTGAGAAATAATGATTTTTTTCCGTTTTTTTCTTATTCTTCCTGTTAAAATGCATTTACAGTAAAGTGGCTCTTAGCAAAATGTACCCCCCAAAGAAAGCCTAATTGGTGGCGGAAAAAACAAGATATAGATCAGTTCATTGTGATAAGTAGTGATAAAGTTATAGGCTAATCAATGGGAGGTAAACATTGCTCAAGTTAAAACGACGGAACGCGAATGGGTTAAACAAGCACTGATCACGATCGTTGGGAATCGGAGGAGTGTTCATTGATTTGACAGCGTTAATCGCAGTAAAATCACCCGCGCAAAACCGTTTGCGTCCTTCCACCCCCCCCCCCCCCCCTCCTCTATAGTAACAGAACACATCATTAGCCTTAAAGGGATGATTCTTTGCCTTGACTTTTACTTTTAGCCATAGACCCTGAACAAGCATGCAGATAAGGTGCTCTGACTGAAGTCTGACTGGATAAGCTGCATGCTTGTTTCAGGCGAGTGATTCAGACACTATTGCAGCCAAACAGATCAGCAGGATAGCCAGGCATCTGGTATTGTTTAAAAGGAAATAAATGTGGAAGCCCCGCTTTAGGTTCTCTTTAAGGCCAGGGATGTATCTGTGCAGCACCAATCCCTAAATTTTCACTCGAGAGATGGATGACTGTTCTTGCATGTGTGTACCTATCTTAACTCATTGTCGTCTCTGACGGTCATTTCCTCCATATAACAAAGAGAAAAGAAGATTAGACTTCCAGGCCATAGCTATTGTAGATCTAGCTGCTGTGAGATAGTGCCTTAATATATTTGTGTTTACTTTGGAACCATATTCGGAAATCATTCATAATAAAGCAATTTCAGGTGTTCCATAACCCAAGCTTCCAGACATCCAATTACTCATCAAAAATATCTTATCCCAAAAAGGTTTAATCATTTCACATTCCTACCAATATGAAACAGGGAGCCCCTCTCATTTGAACCACACCAGCAAGTACACCAGTATCTGGGCATCCATGAAAAAAGGGCACCTGGAAAAAAGGGTGCGGGGATTGCCACCAGTGGAATATTGCTACAATAAACAATATTCTACTGCTGGATTCTGATATTAAAATATCGGTAGTGCTTACCAAGATTTTACTATAGCTAAACTTAACCCTACTCTCGCACAGAGCTCTCCCTCTATGGATGCCTAACCCTAACTGCCCCCTTGCGGTATCTAACCCTAAGACCACCCCCCTGGTGGTGCCTAAAACTAAGAGCCCCCCCATGCCTAACCCAAACACATCTCAACCTGGTGGTGCCTAAAATTAAGAACCCTAACCCCCCTCCCTGGGGGCCCCTAAACCTACCCCCCCTACTAAACCTACCCCCCCTACTAAACCTTTACAACCCCCAGCCACGAAGCCACAATATGTGGCATTAAAGGTAAATTCTGGTGCTGGTGGGCACCTAATTAGCAGCAGTGACAGTAACGTGTTACGCGGGTGCCTGGGGCTTGCGGAAATGCGGCTTCGTGCCTGTTATGCAATGCCACAAGCATTACTGTCTCTGCCGCTAATCTTGCGCCTCCTGACACCGAAATGTACCATCCTTGCCGCATATTGTGGCCATTACAAAAACCGCAATTTGCGGCAAAGTAGGTACATTTCGGCGCTGGGAGGATAGTGGGCGCTGCTGTGCAGCCAAATGTCCTTCCTTTGCCACAAATTGCGGCTTTTATAATAGGTGCCTATGGCAGCGTGGTTATTTCTGTTAGGGCTCCTGTCTGTGCCCCTCTTTTCTGGTTTCAAGTATCTGGCACATTTCTATTTAGGGTTGTTGGACACCTTTACAATAAGGCTAGCCTATTATCCTAAAATGTCTTGTAGAGAATAGCTCCTAGAAAGGTAGTGAGTAAATTGAAAATATTTATTCCACTCCTCCAGAGAGAATTTTATTTAGCGATGACTACCAATGAGTAGTGGTAGGGGGCCTGGTATGCGCTCTCTCTCAGCAAACAGTACACTCTCAAGTAAACGGTAAGGGTTATCTATAGCATTATACAATAACTCAAATTTAGTTAGATCCCTCTGGAAAAACCCTTGAGAAAAGGTAGATTTTAAAAAACAATGAAACTGATGATGGGCCACCCAATTTTTATTATCCAGGGCTTTAGGAGGGATTTCCTCTTTACAATGTCTCCAAAACTAGGGCAACCCCTTCAGTGCCAGCCTAGAATGTACCATGCCTTAACCCCAGGATCAAACTTTGGATCATCGAAAATTGGAGTTTCAATACCGGATCGAATGGTAGTAAGGCAGAACATTTGGGCACAAGCTCACTGCTGCGATCTGTCTGACCTGGGTGCCACCATAGGTCTATAGCAACGCAGCATGATTAACTGGCCCGAATTACTTCTCCCTCCGAGTTGCTACAACTCGGAAGGGTAATAGTATTTAACGCCACCCAGTATTTCATTGGGAGGAAGCTGCAATATTTTCCGCAATGCTAATGATTCGGCCTAGTGTGCTCCTAGCCTGAAGCGTCCCTCACTGATAAGGAATTACAACCATAAAACACTTTCCTGGCAGACAACTTGGTTCCTGAGTGCAGGGGATAGATATAAAGCCATATATATATATAATATATATAATATATATATAATATATATATAATTTTCTATATTTGAGCTCTCTGAGACTCTGACTCTCTGACAATACACTGCATCTACTTTTGAAAAGTTTTTAAACATATATCTGTAGATAAAGTTGAGTCCGGCACCATCCACTTGAATGCTATTTCACTTTATTTAAAAGATAACTGACATATCACGACGTTTCGGAGGACAAACCTCCTTTCTCAAGTAGTGTCAGCATCTACCATATAACACATACATCACACTTTATATTCTACATCATTTCAAGAATTGACCAATCAGCATTAGCTGTCCCAATATGGCGACCAATCCCCTTACGTCCGCCGCATGGACCTGATGGGGAACTTCTCATGAATATGCATACCTGCTGTATCTCCAATCATAGAGACTGTGGGAGCGGCTAGCATGCACGGAAAGTGGTTTACTATATATAGGGCAAACCACACAACCTATGAAAGTGCAATACAAAACAATACAATAACATTTGTAAAGCGCTTTTCTCCCATAGGACTCAAAGCGCATAGCTGTGTCTCAGATTAATACAGGGTTTCAAAGTGAGATTGTCAGCGCATAAAAGTACTATTAGAAATAATGCAAAAGAATTATCAGTGCCCAATCATTTTTCAGCAGTTAATCATACAGTAAGCCAATTGAGATTTCAAATCTTGGAGCAGGTTCCCCCTTTAAGACGTGGAGGAGACAGAGTAAAGAGACTACTTTATAGAGAGGCAGTGTGGATACGCAGATTGGACACTTTAGAACCAAGGGGCATGAAAAGGGACTATGACATGCTTCCATTTATATAACTGTTAATTCAGTATATTTTCATTCTTTTTCTCTTTAGATAGCCTGTTGCTGCGTGTGATGTCTTAAGAAGTCCCTAAGGACATGCTGTCTTCCCAGTGGTGATTATGCTATTTAATATCTATTACATAGTTCTCTTATTGCTTCTGGGTTTGTTTAGAGCGTGGCGTGCTGGATTGAGGCGTCCGCAGTGTCGCCTGGCAACGGGGGGCGGGCAGATGATGATACGTCTGCTCTGCTTCCCCGTGGTGTGGCGCTGGCGGAAGGCGGAGCTCCGCCTTCGGGGATGCAGTCTCCCGTCAGGTCCGCTCGCACAGTGGGTGAGGCCTGACGCTACGTCATCTGGAGGCTGCTTCCCAATAGGTCGGCGCTATGGAAGGCGGCATTGCGGGACTGCGCACTTTCCGTGCACGCTAGCCGCTCCCACAGTCTCTACGATTGGAGATACAGCAGGTATGCATATTCATGAGAAGTTCCCCATCAGTTCCGTGCGGCGGACGTAAGGGAATTGGTCGCCATGGTGCGACAGCTAATGCTGATTGGTCAATTCTTGAAATTATGTAGTATATAAAGTGTGATGTATGTGTTATATGGTAGATGCTGACTACTTGAGAAAGGAGGTTTGTCCTCCGAAACGTCGTGATATGTCAGTTATCTTTTAAATAAAGTGAAAGAGCATTCAAGTGGATGGTGCCGGACTCAACTATATCTACTTAAAGACTGGAATTGGTAGCTTTCGAATCCATTTCCTGGTACATTCCATAACTATAGAGACTGGTTGTGCGGATTACCTCCATTACTGCAATAAACATATATCTGTGGGATATCTAAAAAAAAGGTCATTTTTAGAAGTAGGAGGATAAATACAACTGTTTATTTCTGCGTTATGGCTTTTGCAGACTCTTTTGCAAAGTTAAGCGCAGCATTTCGGATGCAGCGTTTTTTGGGATCTACTGCTGTCCTATTCAAGTAAATGGGAGGGTTCAGGCCAGGGCTGGTTTTTGCAGGCTTCCATGACAGCCTGGCGGTTGATTCCTGCGTCGCATCTCGTCTCGAAAGCAACATGTTGCTTTCAGAGGTGGTAAACGAAACCAGTGTAGGGACCCGCACCGGTAGCCTTGAAGGCTTCTCAAAAGCCTTCAAAAGCTAGTGTCTAAATACTGCCGTTTAATGGCCGGCGTTTGAACGTGGCACCGAGCAAAAGCTTGGCAGATGTCCGTGTGAACCAGCCCTTAGGATCACTTTAAATCAGTTTGTGTATACCTAGCATTAGTCAAAGGCAGTTTGTTGATTTAAGCTGGAAATGTTGCTCCTAGCAAAATCCCCATGCACACATCTATTCCTTCAATTTCTACTTTAAATATTCTAAGCAATGTGCATAACAAAAGGAGCATCACCAGCTACCCAGCTCAATTATTTTTGCTCAATCAAAGCAAAATGCTAGAGCTTTTTGAAGCCAGTGGCTTGCATACCATGTATGCTGTAAATCAGCACACTTTATGCCATGTCAGACTACACAAAGGCTTCTAAAATGAAAGAAATGACAGACACCAGCAGAATTCGATATATTTCATTTTTATACCTTATATTTTATGGCAGTCCATGCTGGGCTCTTCCACACTGTTCTGAATGTATTAAGGATCCTATGGTTTTTAGGTATATAAAAGGCTATTTTTTTCCCTGTCCATTGTGGTTAACAGAAATAGTGCTGAATGTAGGAATATGACTTTGTAAGGGTCAACCTTCCTGTCCCCAAACTGATTTGATAAAGTATAAGTATACGAGGATAACTTTCAAAGTTATGCTTACCAGCTTACCATACTTTCTCCTTGTAATCTTTTTGGAAAGCTGAAGTGGAAAGAAGTCAGAGAAGGTGGCTGGTGGGCCCCATGACACCCACTAGGCCCCAGGCACCTGCTAAGATTGCCTTGGGCATGATCCTGCTCCTGAATGGCTCTGTGTTGCAGCCTCCAAATCTGCAGATCTCCATGGGGAAGGATAACATGCGTTTTGCATCATTGGTAGAAATGTGTGCAAGCTTGACAAGTGTGACCTCTGCCTAAAAGTTTTCCTCACCTCAGGTGTCCTTTTTAAGCTTGTTTGATGCTGGAGAGTTTAATTACTGAGGGCTGTTTTCCACTAAGAAACATGTTTCTTCTATTTTCCACTTCTGCAATTGCGTCAAGGTTCTGACCAGATCCATTGAGTGTACAGCGTGATTGCAACAGGAAATGTAATGGGATGAAATTTTGAATTACTGAATCATGGAAATTTCTCCTGTGCTCCTATACTCTGTGTAGGAGGCCAATTGTATAAAAAATGCAGCAGGCACAACGATTGTGATCGGGACAAATCCCATTGCAAATGCAGTGCCCTAATGAAAGCATTCCCTCGCGATTTCCATTAGTTTCAATGTATCCATCATTTTCCATTCTGATTGCGATAATAATCGCATTGCAAAAAGTTGCTAGTGGGAAAGAGCCCTTAATTCTCTCCAGTTGGGTAAAGAATTTCCATATCTTTTCTGCACTCATTCCATGCTAGGTATTCATGGTAGGTACAATGTAAACCCTCTGTATGTGTTGGTTTTAGAATCTGGTCTTTAGCAAAAGAAAATTACTGCAGTTTTTGGTGATTTTTTAGTTTTTTTAAGTTTGCAATCAGTTGTAAACCAATGTTTTATATTCATTTTTAATAGTTTCCAATGGTAATTTTCATGGTTGTGAGATGGGACCCATTGAAAAGGGCACCTGATAAAACAACCTGTCCGCTATTCAAACTGTGGCTACAAATAGCAGGCACGAAGCCTGCCGGCGGATAGGGTTAGGGACCGGCAGGGAAGGGGGGGGGGAGGTCTTTTGTTTTAGGTCTGAGCGGGGGAAGGTTTTTATTGTTAGGAGTTGGGAGGGGTCCTTAGTGTTAGAAAGGGGGGGAGTTAAGGTTGGGCACCACCAGGGGTGCAGTGCGGTAAGCCATGTTACAAAGCACCCATTTCACTGCAACATTATGAACTTTGCCTTAGGCATCGGTGGAGAGAGAGCTTTGTGTGAGAGTAGGGTTAGATTAAATCATAGTAAAATATTGGTAAAATTACCGATATTCTGCTATCAGCTGTTTTCTGCACCTTTAAATGTCCTAGGCCTAAGGTCCATTTAAAAATGGGCGATAGGCTCTTGCGGCATAAGCCGTGAGCTGCGCGGACGTGAGCGCGCACGTCCGTGCACACCGCCGGCAGCTCATCGCACGCACACGCTTGCCCCTCCCCTGGCCCAGTCCTCCTCCTGTCCCAACGGCTACACATGCGCAGTAGCCAAAACACATGGACACAGGGACAAGAGGATGACGCAGGGACACATGGGGTTTTATTATATAGGATGCCATTTTACAAGTAAACATTACTTCTAGGCTACACTTTACTTTTTCTAAGAGCCTTCTACTTTGACATTAAAGTGAACCCAAGGTGAGTGATTTGGAGGCTGCCATATGTATTTCCTTTTAACCAATGCCAGTTGCCTGGCAGCCCTGCTGCTCTAGTTGGCTGTAGTAGTGTCTGAATAACACCAGGAATGAGCCTGCAGCTAATCTTGTCAGTTCTGACAATCAATAATATCAAACACCTGACTGGCATGTTATTTGTCCAGGTATATGGCTGAAAGTATTAGAAGCAGAGGATCAGTAGGACAGCCAGGGAACTGGTATTGCTTAAAAGGAAATAGATATGGCAGTCTCCATATCACTCTCACCTTGGGTTCACTTTAAGGCCAGATTCAAAGTGGGTGTTGCGTTTCCTGTAAAAGCAGGAAATGCAACACAACGTTATCCGCATGTTATCCACAAGATGTGTTACATACAGTGAAGCATACAATCAATGAAAGTATGCTTCACCTTTACTCTTAACGCATTTAGTGGTAATGCAATGCATGGTCAGTGAAATGCAGATAATTTTGAGCTAATGTCAATAATTTACTAGTTTTATACAAATGTTTTTAACTTGGAATTGGGCTGGTAAAAATCATTGACAATTGCATATGATTGGTTACATTTCATGCTACATAAATTCTTACACAGTGTACAGTTATTCTACAGCCAGCATCTGGCTTATCAAATGAACCCCTTCCTGCAGTATGGATGTTTATAAATATCCACGTCATGAAGGGGTTACAATCTAATTTCTGTATGCTGCTTAAATAAACTTTTCTCCAAAATGACATGTAGATAAATATTCAGCAGATAGTCACAGTATACGCAGCCATTCAAGAGTAATTATAGCTCTGTATAAGGTGCAATGCAGCAATAGCAGAGTTCAAATATCAAAGGTAATTATAGCTCAAACTAAGCGCACATGTCTAGAGTTAATTATTGCTGGATTGCACCATAAACTGAGACTACACGCTGAATATTTATCTACGTGTCGTAGAAGATTTTATTCACATGAAATAAAGAAATAAGATTTTAATCCTCAGATCCCAAATTAGCAGACAAAAAAAAAAATAGGTCTCAAATTAGCAGACAAATTAGCAGACAGAAAAAAAGGAGCCGGGTCTAAAAAATTATCCAATTTTATTTGTAAACTGTCTAAGATTGTATTACAATATACCGTACATACTCGCATATAAGCAGACCCGTGTATAAGTTGAGGTACCTTTTCCCTCATAAACCAGGGAAAAGTGATTACCTCGTGTATAAGCTCCCTCCCCAATATAGCCCCCTCCACAGTAGCCTGATGTGCCCCCAGTGCAAGTCAGCTCCCCTCCCCATAGCCAGATGTGCCCCAAGGATGATACAGCTGTGTCTTAAGACGCCACCAGATAGCGTCATAGATATGCCACACAGGAAGAATACCAGATCATTGCACCACTGACACGTTGCTTACATGCTCTGCTCCACAAGCCAGGGGACACAGGTAGTCTTGAGAATGTTTCAGGGAATGTGGGGCTCCGTCACAGTAGGGAGCCAGCTGGCAAGAGCAGGATAACTAGTGCACGATCCTTATGCTCCTCTGCCAATAACAAAACCTGCTCCACCATCTGTTCTGCTCCACTGACTCGCATATAAGCCGAGGGGGCAACTTTTCAGCACATTTTTTTTGTGCTGAAAAATTAGGGTTATATGTGAGTATATACAGTACATGAATAAGAGATGCTATGTGGCATATGAAACATTGGGAAGCTCTATACCAATCATCGCAGCAACAGCCAATAATCTGGAAACTCATTTACTATTCAAATGCTATAAAATACAATTCTCTAGGTAAATATCTTTCCCTAATGTTTACATTGGTACTTACCAACTCGAGGAGAGTGACTAGCGTGGTTCATATGTAAAAAATTGGATTCATACAGTTTGTATGCTAGAGCTTTGCAGAGTAGATCAACAAGAAATAAAGGCTTGAGGTCCTAAGCCAGCACTGGGCAAACTACGGCCCACATGCAATGTAAATCCGGCAGCCAGATTCATCTCCTCCCTCCCACCCTGAAGAGCTGTGAGAGGGCTCAAGTGAGAGCACTTACTCACCTAATCACCGCTTCAGCGTTGGGTATTTATGGCCACAATGGCGTAATGCGACACGCCATTAGCTTGTACTGTGCAGGGAGGGAGGAAAAGAGGATAGGAATGTGGCTTGTAGTCCGCACTCAGTTTGTCCAGCCCTGTGCTAAGCTGAAGAATTCACTGAAAAGTGCCCTTAGGAGTGTCGAGTGTCAGCAAGGATAAATATCCTTGCCGACACTCCTAAGGACACTTTTCAGTGAATTCTTCAGCTTAGCACAAGGGTGGGTAACCTGGCTGCGGACCAACGAGTATTTAGTGGCTGGATAGTGTAATGGTCATGGGCTCTGCCCAAAGCCGGAGTACAACAGCCCCTCTCTTTCATGTACAGCTCTCTTGGACAGCAGCACCCTTCTTTTATGTCAGGAAAAAAATGACAGAGAGCAAGGCACTGCTGCTATACAAGCCCTTTGTGAGAGAACGCGGAAAAGCCGCTGCGTGTACTGACAGCAAGGCGGCTGATTCCGCGTCCAACACGGTGGTCTGCACGCGGAAGCGTGCATCTAGTGACATGGCAGAACGCGGAAAAGCCGCCGCATGTACTGACAGCAAGGCGGCTGGTTCCGCGTCCAGCGTGGCGGTTTGCACGCAGCAGCGTGCAGCTGGTGTGGCTGAGCCTGTTAGTTCACACAGGTTTAGGAATACGCGCGCGCGCGCGCGCTGAAAGGCAGAACTTTTATGATGGTCAAAGGGGGAACAGCTGACCAGGCCGGTCAGCTGACCTCAGAGCTGGTAACCATTAGTTGATCACTTTAGGGTGGCGCCAGTGAGCACTGCTCTATATATGGTTACTGCTGGCCACTCTCAAATTGTCTGCCGTTGCGATCACTACGTGGAAGCACTCAGACCTTAGTCAGATCCAACAGTGTGTTTAAACCGGGAGGACCTGGGAATTCACACTAAGCCAGATTACTTGTGTTATTACTCTGTTATACTTCAGACTAGTTCCAGGGTGTAGAGACCACGGACCTCACACCCAAGACTAGGGAACTTGTGTTATCATTCTGTTATACTTCAGACTAGTTCCAGGGTGTCGAGACCACGGAACTCACACCTAAGACTAGGGACTTGTATTATTATTCTGTTATACATCAGACTAGTTCCAGGGTGTAGAGACCACAGACCTCACACCCAAGACTAGGCATTGTTTGATATTTGTTATGACCTGTTGCTTTCCTGACTATCCCTCTGCTTTCTGATTCGGTACCACGCATATCTGATATCACGTTGCCAAACCCTGCTTGTCTTGGATACCGAATCAGCCTTCTGTATTTGTACTCTGTCTGTCTGTGTGTTGCCGACCTGGCTTGCTCGACCTCCAGAGCTATCTCTCTCCATTTAAGAGATAGTATCCAAGATCAGTCAGTGACATCCACCTTCAGGTGTCACTCACTCTCTGGTCCTTCCTACCTTCAGCCTGACTCCACCCCTTGGAGAGTCTCAGGCTGCTGGAAGGTTTCTGTACTCTCTAAGAGCAGTATTGCCCATACTGCCTAATATCACCTGCTCTGCAGGTGCGTTACTCAAAGTCATACTGTTACACCAAACACTCACGATTACATACAGGTGTCCAAAGGTTAGTACTATATCTGTATTATTGGTGATTCTGCAGATCATCCATAATCAGTTATATATCTGAATGCTTGGTGATACTGCAGATCACCAATAATCAGATTCTCTCTGCGTGCTGACACCGATCGTTATACCCTGTTTTTGGTTGGGCAGACACAGTGGTTACAAGCAGTGGAAGTTATAGGCCTATCACCCACTGCTTGTAACCACTGTGTCTGCCCATTTGAATAAAGGGCTTATATAGCAGCAGTGCCTTGCTCTCTCCCTTTTTTTTCCTGATGTCTGCTGCTGCATGAGAGCACGCAGCTTTGGGCCAGCATCGGTTGATTTGTCCCTGCTGCATACTTGTGCCGGTGTTCTTTGCTTATTTTCACATTTAGACCCCTCTTCTATGTGTTGTTTCCCATTTGCAGCCCCACTTTTCAATTTGCAGCCTCCTTCTTCATACAGTGGGTTGCAAAAGTATTCAGCCCCCTTGAAGTTTTCCCCATTTTGTCATATTACTGCCACAAACATGAATCAATTTGATTGGAATTCCACATGAAAGACCAACACAAAGTGGTGTACACATGAGAAGTGGAACGAAAATCATACATGATTCCAAACATTTTTTACAAATAAATAACTGCAAAGTGCTGTGTGCATGGTTATTCGGCCCCCTTTGATCTGAGTGCAGTCAGTTGCCTATAGACATTGTCTGATGAGTGCTAATGACTAAATAGAGTGCACCTGTGTGTAATCTAATGTCAGTACAAATACAGCTGCTCTGTGAGGGCCTCAGAGGTTGTCTAAGAGAATATTGGGAGCAACAACACCGTGAAGTCCAAAGAACACACAAGACAGGTCAAGGACCAAGTAACTTCTGATAGCTACAGATCAATTCTGTGGCCTGCCTCCTGCTTCATATACAGTGGCTTGCAAAAGTATTTGGCCCCCTTGAAGTTTTCCACATTTTGTCACATTACTGCCACAACCATGAATCAGTTTTATTGGAATTCCACATGAAAGACCAATACAAAGTGGTGTACATGTGAGAAGTGGAACGAAAATCATACATGATTCCAAACGTTTTTTACAAATCAATAACTGCAAAGTGGGATGTGTGTAATTATTCAGCCTCCTTTGGTCTGAGTGCAGTCAATTGCCCATAGACATTGCCTGATGAGTGCTAATGACTAAATAGAGTGCACCTGTGTGTAATCTAATGTCAGTATAAATACAGCTGCTCTGTGACAACCTCAGAGGTTGTCTAAGAGAATATTAGGAGCAACAACACCATGAAGTCCAAAGAACACACCAGACAGGTCAGGGATAAAGTTATTGAGAAATTTAAAGCAAGCTTAGGCTACAAAAAGATTTCCAAAGCCTTGAACATCCCACGGAGCACTGTTCAAGCGATCATTCAGAAATGGAAGGAGTATGGCACAACTGTAAACCTACCAAGACAAGGCCGTCCACCTAAACTCACAGGCCGAACAAGGAGAGCGCTGATCAGAAATGCAGTCAAGAGGCCCATGGTGACTCTGGATGAGCTGCAGAGATCTACAGCTCAGGTGGGAGACTCTGTCCATAGGACAACTATTAGTCATGCACTGTACAAAGTTGGCTCTTATGGAAGAGTGGCAAGAAGAAAGGCATTGTTAACAGAAAGCATAAGAAGTCCCGTTTGCAGTTTGCCACAAGCCATGTGCTGGACACAGCAAACGGTGCTCTGGTCAGATGAGACCAAAATGGAACTTTTTGGCCAAAATGCAAAATGCTATGTGTGGCGGAAAACTAACACTGCACATCACTCTGAACACACCATCCCCACTGTCAAATATGGTGGTGGCAGCATCATGCTCGGGGGGTGCATCTCTTCAGCAGGGACAGGGAAGCTGGTCAGAGTTGGTGGGAAGATGGATGGAGCCAAATACAGGGCAAACGTGGAAGAAAACCTCTTGGAGACTGTAAAAGACTTGAGACTGGGGCAGAAGGTTCATCTTCCAGCAGGACAATGACCCTAAACATACAGCTAGGGCAATGGAATGGTTTAAACCAAAACATATCTATGTGTTAGAATGGCCCTGTCAAAGTCCAGATCTAAATCCAATCGAGAATCTGTGGCAAGATCTGAAAACTGCTGTTCACAAACGTTGTCCATCTAATCTGACTGAGCTGGAGCTGTTTTGCAAAGAAGAATGGGCAAGTATTTCAGTCTCTAGATGTGCAAAGCTGGTAGAGACATACCCTAAAAGACTGGCAGCTGTAATTGCAGCAAAAGGTGGTTCTACAAAGTATTGACTCATGGGGCTGAATAATTACGCACACCCCACTTTGCAGTTATTTATTTGTAAAAAATGTTTGGAATGATGTATGATTTTCGATCCACTTCTCACATGTACATCAGTTTGTATTGGTCTTATCCCTGGAATTCCAATAAAATTGATGCATGTTTGTGGCAGTAATGTGACAAAATGTGGAAAACTTCAAGGGGGCCGAATACTTTTGCAACCCACTGTATGTAGCAACCCTTCTTCCACATCCAGCCGCCTGTTTTCACTGCATCCGCCCAAGGCCAAAGCCTTTGCGGCCTTCCCACAAATCCAGCCCTGGCTCTGCATCTGACTGACATAGGAGATATGGGCTCAAATCTCAGCTCTTCCTATTCAGTAAGGCCTGGAACCCGCTTTTCTGAGCACTTTTTGATTTGAAAAGCTCTTGCTAATGTAATGCTATGGGTGTGATCCCACTTGAGCAATGTGATTTTTAAAAAATCCCCCATAGCATTATATTAGCGAGAGCTTTTTCAAATCACTAGTGCTTAGAAAAGGCTGCTAGTCGGTTTGAGCCCTAAGCCAGCATCTATTCAGTAAGGAGTTCTTGGGCAAAAAACTACATAACACTGCTACTGCCTACTGAGTGAGCTGAAGTGGCTGTTTTGCAAACGCCTTTAGTCCGTCAGGAGAAAAGCACTATACTGGAATTATTATAAATTAATGCTCTACCAAGTTAGAGGAAAGCCTCTGAGGCTTCCCATGTCATCCTTGATCCCACCACTGCTCACTGGGACCTCTGATTTGCAGCTGTAGTGTGCTTTCTTCCATGCATGAGCCTGGCTGCCCTGAGCCTACACGAGCCTACGTGTCTATGTCCACGCAGTAGCTCATAGCTTCTTGTACATGAAGGGAAAAGCTGTGTAGGAGTGGCTTCATGCTATTGCGCAGGCAGGACTTGCGTCAGAGCAGTGTGGCCACACTCATACACATAAGGGAGTGCAGCCGCAAGAGCAAATTCCACAAGCTCTGGTCAAATTTGCTTACAGAGTCCCAGTGCCTGGAACAGATCAGTTAAGTGGAGGATGATGTGGAAGCTTTAAGACTATCCAGAGGCTTCCTTCTACTGGGAAGTGTCTAACTTTTATGTAAAATTGTATTTAAAACTTTGTAGAGGTGGAGCATCCTTACGCAAAGGAATCTGCATGGCATTAGTATGAAATTTGCATGAGTGTAATATTATTAGCATCTCGTTGACCATCTATGGTAGGAAACCGTTATGTATTGCTTAAAGGGGAACTTCAGCCTAAACAAACATACTGTCATTAAGTTACATTAGTTATGTTAACTAAAATAGAAAGGTAATATAATTTCTTACCCACCCTGTTTTAAAAGAACAGGCAAATGTTTGTGATTTCATGGGTGCAGCCATCTTTTTCATGTGGGCAGCCATCTTTTTGGTTGAAAGGAGGTGACAGGGAGCATGAGAGACCGTTCCAAGTCCCCTTTTTCCTGATCACCAAAGCTGCACGCACTAGGCTTCAAATCTCAAATTCAACATTTAAAAATAAAAAAAATTGCACCAAAACAGCAGAATGAGAACAACAACATCAGAAATCCCATCATGCTTTGCAAAGCATCAGAGGAAAAATGCCTGGGCAGTTTTCTTCTGTGCAGCTACAAATGAGGCTTGGGTAAGAAAAACAAAGTTCTGATGCTGTGAAACTGTTAAAGAAACACCAAGCCTTTTCAGTGCTGCTGAGTAGATTTTTAGTCTGGAGGTTCACTTTAACTTCAGTTAACAGAACTGAATTTTCCTTGATGACTATGGTTTAAGGTACTTAGCTGTGTGGAAAAGGCATTTTCTCTTTATATATAATCTCCTGTGGTTTCCTGCTTGGAAAAGTAGTGTTCCCCATCACCACTTAGCTTAATTAGCAGGTAAGTCTTAAAATAAAGAAGTGACTGTACATTAAAATGAACATTTTACCAAGTGTATGACACCTACTTCAATTTATACCGCCCTCCGTTTGTGTTCTAAAAAGTCACATTAGCTGCCTGGGTATATAGTGATTTCTTTAGTGTGCAGCCTTTAAGGTCACTGCTGTAATTGCTGCCGGCCTCTCGCTTTACAAAAGGACTCTCAGCTGCAGTAAAATAGTAACAATAATATGGGCTATGTGCACAGAGGGGCCGCTATACGGGGCTGTAGAAAATTCACAATGTGAAAGGTAGAAGAATTTATGAATTCATTTTGGCAGCCGTCTTCCTCCAGGGAGGAGTTATTGTCAATATGCCTTATTCACTAAGTGCCAGCGAGCGCAGCTAAGGGACATGGAGCAATACGCATAACGTGAACAGGGAAAATTCACAACAAACGCATACAAGTACAACACATAGCAGTAGATACAGGATAAGAAGACAGGTGTAATCGAAAGCCACAGGACGTTGGAGAATTTAAAGGCAAATTAGGATCTTTTTATTTTTTTTAAATTAAATATTTAAGAGACCGAGGTTAACGCACAGCTTCTGTGATGATACTTACAAGCGGTACTTGTGTTTGTCATTGCCAATTCATTACAACACATTTGAGATTTGGAAAGTGATAGCAAAGAAAATGCTGGTTTATTATTCAGATTTGTTTACATTTTAATTAGTTAAAGGGAACCTGAAACAGGTATATGGAGGCAGCCATATTATTTCCTGTTAAGCAATATGAGTTGCCTGGCTATCCTGCTGATCCTCTGCCTCTAATACTTTTAGCCATAGACCCTGAACAAGCATGCAGCAGGTCAGGTATTTCTGACATTTCTGTCAAATCTTACAAAATTAGCTGCATGTGATTCAGACACTACTGTAGCCAAATAGATCAGCAGGACTGCCAAGCAACTGGCATTGTTTAAAAGCAAATAATTATGTCAGGCAGCCTCCATATACTTCTCACTTCAGGTTCAGGTTTGAAGCATAGAGGAATGTTTGGATAGCCTTTGAACATGGTTAGGCATGCTGGTAATAAATGACTGCACGTGGCTGCATGAGGAAAGCCATACTGGGGATCCTTAGTATACACCACTTTTCATACATATTGTAATAATTGGGAGTGAGCCTTTTCCAGCATGCCTGATACCAGGATATTTCATTCTTGTTTTCACTAGTATGCAAAGGGCTTGGAAGCTTTCTTAGGAGTGGAGAGTGGGCAGAAGGGGCTTATTGCTGTCTGTGTTCTCATTGGAGAGATTTCCCTTGCTTTGCTACCTCAGATGGAGATGTAGAACAGCAATAAAGTCCAACGCAAGGTAAGGTGTAGTCCCTTACTACAATATTCTAAACTAAGATAATTACAAAAAAATATTATCTGCTTAGTTATGTGAAGATGGATGAAATAAAAAAAAGTAAAAAAAAAAACCTAACATCACAAAACAGTGCTGTCCTCTCGTTACTATTTGGTAATAAAAGCTTACTCATATAGGCAATGACAGGGAAAGAAGTTCAGTGCAGGTATTGACTTATGCCGTGTTTCACCTAGAACCATAGTGGTTGAATGTGCTGCATGGCCAAGTCCCTCCTGCAGTTATCAGGCTCTCCACAGTGGTTTGGATGTATATTATGGTTCTGAGCCACACCTCAAAACTATACCAAGCTCAAAGCTGCTATTGGAATAGCTCTTTCTGTGACAGCCAAGTTGCCCTCACTGTGGAGAATGTGATGTACCATATTTTTGGACCATAAGATGCACCTAGATTTAGAGGACAAAAATCAGGGGGAAAAAATTATCAAACCTGGTACGTCCATGGTGCAGGGGAATCTTGTGGATCTTATCCCCCCAATTATTATGTCCTCCTTGTACCTCATGTCCCCCCGTGTCCTCCTCTGTCCCTGTGTCTCCTCCTCTGTCCCCATGTCCCCTCCTCTGTTCCCCTCCTGTGTCGACCTTCTGTGTCGTCTTCTGCCCCTCTGTTTCCTCCTCTGCCCCTATGTTCTTCTCTGTCCCTCTGTGTCCTCCTATGTTTGCCTGAATCCTCCTCCTTTGTCCTCCTTTTTCCCTCTGTGTTCTCTTCTGTCCCTTTGTTTCCTCCCCTGTCCATTTGTGTCCTCCTATGTCCCTTTGTGTCCTCCTCCTGTGTCCTCCTCTGCCCTATGTATCCCCCTCTGTCTCCCAGATATGGAGAACCGACACATACCTGCAGAGGTCTGCTGCCACCAGTCGCTACTATTGCAATCTGGCAGCTGACCAGGCTGAGGGCTGCATCGGGCAGGCTATGGATTGAGCACGCTGCAGATCTCCACAGGAGAGAGGCTCCCAAAATGGTTGTTGTTGAGCGGTGTGCAGACCTGTCAACCACGGCTTAAAGAGAACCTGTACTGAGTAAAATTATTTAAAATAAACACTCGAGGTAACTTCAAATGAACATTACATAGTTACCTTGCCATCAGTTCTTCTCAGAAGCTCACCATTTTCTTCTGACAATGATCCCTTCCAGTTCTGACAACATTTTGTCAGAACTGAAATATATCAGTTGCTCTCAGTTATATATCAGTTGCTGTCAGTTACAGCTGAGAGGAGAACTGATGTGTCCATGTTTCCCTATGGCTCAAGTGGGCGATGTTACAGTTTAACTGTGTGCTGACCAGAAAGCGGTTATGGTGTAATGGCCATTTTCAAAATGGAGGACGGAGAATTCCATTGATCACAGTGGACAAACAGGACGCAGGAGAGGAAAAAGAGATTGAGGAGTAGACTACACAGGAAGTAAGTATGACTTCTGTATGCTTATTTTGACTTTAAATTTTCAGTTCAGGTTTTCTTTAATTACTGGTGCCAATAGTCTCGTGGGCAGGACCAAGGCACCGTCATTGGGCCAATCACTGAACTCACTAGTTCAGTATATCCAACACAACATCAATTTTGATATGCTAATAAACAAGATTGACATACAGTATGTGAGTGCGACTTTATTTGTGCAGGTTTCATATTTGGGCGGAGTCTTCACTATTGGCCTATTGTTCCTTCGACCATAGACAGAAAGCTGTGCTGGAAGACACTGAGTCATGTGACGGGAGATGGAGCCAGACCCCTCCCCCCCCCCCACCGACAACACGGAAACCGCAACTGACATTAGGCCAACAGGATACTCAGGCCTCCAACCCACCCGAGGGAGAGATTATTCCCTCCAAGAGAATTTTAATTGACTGTCTATAGATTTCTAGAGTTAGAGTGTGCACAGGGGGCACTATCTTTGTGTTGGGTAAACAAAAAAAACAGTTGACTGAAAGTAAATCATTTATCCAGGATTCACCATATTTAACACAGGACTCAACTTATAAACAAATTCAACTTACAAACATGTTCCCCAAACAGAACCTGTTTTTTAGTAGGGGACCGTCTGTATAATGAACTGGTGTTCCTGTGTGCTTCTAGTATGTTCTAAGCAACCCACAATCTCCGAGTACAAAGAGCAGGCAGGAGGATGTGTCATGGAGTCTGCCAACCTGCAGACTCTGAGTTCCCTGTGCCCTCAGGGTTTGTTTAAGCTACAATGGAGCCCTGCTGCAAAATTAACCTGCCCCCTAAGGCCCCCAAGCCATCTGTCCCCCCCCCCGCATCTTTACTGTGCTCCCTGGGGTCTCTGCACTATTTTTGTCAGCATAGCAGCTCACCTGTCTGGCACACTGACACACTGCTCCAATCCATGCGCAGTACATGCACCAGAGCAGGGACAAGGTCCTCCAGCACCCATGGCTGAGACTCCAAAGTGCGCCCCTCCCTCCCACCCCAGCTGTCACACACTGAGTTATCTGGCTTTCAGTCACTGCTATGTATCCCCTTTTCTTATTTCTTTCTGCTTTATACACAATTAGGAATGACAGCTGAATGAATTGTGCGCCCTCCTACACTGCGTCCTGAGGCTGGAGCCTCTCCAGCCTATGCCTCGGCCCGGCCCTGCCATGCACTCTCTTCATGCCTGCTGGCTGACTTTTCTCAGTGACCTGGTGCATGTTATTGTATAATGGCATTATGTGACAGGCCAAGGAGAAGAGGTAGCCAATGAAGATAAAGATGAGGAGCTCGGACTAAGTAGCACACTGGGACAGGTGAGTCGCAATGCTAAGAAAACTTTGCATGGGTCCCAGGGAGAAAAAGTCCAGGGGGAGACCTAGGGTGACCCGGCAGTGCTCGGGGGCACTGGGCAATTGCCCCCTTTGCCTCTATAGTAGCACCGGCTCTGGGTGCCCTAACTCTCCATGCTTTAAGCAGTCATATACAACAGCATGGTCCGTTATTTTACTTATATCAGAAAGTTTTGGCATGTAAAATGTTCCCAACCCTGTATATTCTAACTCCGATCAATATCATCTCGAGTCAGCGCTGATTAATCATACCAGGCAGTGCGTGGTCCAAGTATCCTAGAATAGCACTCTGTAAACATCTAGTTAATATCCTGCCTGTTGTCTGTCAAGTGTAATTGGATAAATTCACCTAGATCACTCTGGCTGGCTCCTATTAACAACAGTATCAGCGTGTGCTGCAGTCTCTGGGCATTTGTTTTTTTTGGCTGTACATTATATTTCATTATCTGTCATGGCAACTGAATGGCATGACAACACCACTAGAGAGAAAATGTAAATTATTGAACACTTGAAGAGAGCCTTGGAACCAGTGCTAATTATCTCCCAAAATTAGCCAGTTGTTTGTGCATGTGCTTGATTCCTCTGCTGAATACGATGCACTAAATTATATGTTTGTTTGGGGAGAAGATGTATTCCAGTGCTGCTTGATAGCAGGGTGCACAAGAAATAAATGCAAGCCTTTTACCAGATTCATGCAAATATCTGGAAATTAAAAACCTCATTAAAAGTCTCAAAAGATGACTTTGTTTATGATAGACACTGTCATAAGGTAAGGTCATGGGTGTACTTTTATCTACAATGGAATAATAATAATAGTAATAATGTTAACCTGTCATGGGAGAGGTACCAAAAATGCTAGTGCTAAGCTCCATCTAAAAATATGAGTTTCTGTTATGTGCAATCTCATGCCTTAAAATTTGTGTAAAGAGAACCTGTTTGAAAGATTTACTTAACAAGATAACTGCATGGATATACGGTAAGCAAGGCGTGGTCCATTGTTAGTCATGGAGACGATCCAAAAGCATATTTTTTTTCAAAATACCAAAAGTCTCTTTGGGTAAAAGCTTTAACCTCTTCCGTACCAGCAGTCTCTGCCAGGGTTGCCAACCCAATTTCTTATTTTTCCTGGACAAAATGGTCAAAAAATCTGGACACCCCAAGGTTTGGACGGACAGGGGGTGGAGTCAGGGGCGGAGTCATTAGCGGGCTTTTTTTAGGAAACTTGTTAATTTTGAGACGAGGGAAACATAGCTGAAGCAGGTGATGACTGCATAAGGCTCATGTGAAACAGTCCTACTGAACTGACACACAGTGCCGTCCCTCAGAGGTCTGCCACTTACACAATGCTGCCCTGCAGTGGTCTGTGACACACAATGCTGTCCTGCAGAGGTCT
The DNA here is from genome assembly GCF_040937935.1 of Hyperolius riggenbachi. Lineage (NCBI taxonomy): Eukaryota > Metazoa > Chordata > Amphibia > Anura > Hyperoliidae > Hyperolius > Hyperolius riggenbachi. The sequence goes on along the minus strand of NC_090652.1, from coordinate 125,029,602 downwards.
GCCACACACAATGCTGTCCTGCAGAGGTCTGCCACTCACAGTGCTGTCGTGCAGAGGTCTGCCACACACAATGCTGCCCCGCAGAGGTCTGCCACACACAGTGCTGTCCTGCAGAGGTCTGCCACACACAATGCTGTCCTGCAGAGGTCTGC